>NC_028644.1:65213854-65254502 GCF_001406875.1 Solanum pennellii
AAAGAAACCATTTTCTTGTGTGAAAAACATGTCTTCTCCTTCATCTTCCTCCAAACAAATGCTACAAAGAAGGTTGAAAACACAAAGTCAAAAGGGAAGAGATCTGAGGGAAAGAGGAAGCGGTCACAGGGACCTGGTTCCCAAGCCAGGAAAGTTGAAAGCGTCAACATGCAGGAGGTTGTTGACAGTGTGAGAAACCAAGCAGTCTTGGCAAGAAGAGTTTTTGATATGGGAATCATAACTCTTCCTGGCATGGATTCTCTTCACGATATGGTAGAGATTCAATCTTGGCTGCACTTGTTCGACAGAAAATTCCCCATCCTCCATGAAAAAGAAGTACGTGAATTTTACTATAATGTTCAATTCAGGGAAGATGGGAGCATCCTCACACGGGTAAATGATGTTGTCATATCTTTGGATGAGGAAGTGTTGAGCAAAATTCTCAGGGTGCCTAAAGAGGGGACCCGGTCTGTGCTGGGCAAAACTTGCTCTTCTGAGTTTGCTTCTATGATTTCTAAGACACCCACAACTAAGGTTGCTGGGATTTATAAGAAAATCATGAAGAGTGAGTATCAGCTGGTCTTTGAGTTCATCAACAAGGTGCTCCTTCCTCGCACAGAAAAGAGGACAGTCGCAACTGCTGCTGATTTGTATGTGATGGAGATGCTGTGTAGCTTTGAAGCCCTGAACCTCCTTGGTATAATGCTTGAGAATATTCACAAAACCGTAGTTGAGAGGAAAGGTGTTCACGGAATTGGTTACGGATACTTTCTCACGGAGGTATTCAAGCATTTTCGAATTCCTCTTAGTGTTGGAAAGGTTGGGACAGTTAATTAGACTATCTCTGAGAGTACCTTAGTTGAGTGTGAATGCATTGAAGGAAGAGGCTATCCAAAGAGCAAGATGGCTCAACTTATTGAGGATCAGGATCAACTAAAGCAAGAGGTTGAGGAACTTACTGTGCGTTTGAGTGGTAAAGAGGCTGAGATTGCTATACTCAAAGCAGAACTGATAACTGCACAGAGTGAGGGACCTGGTTCTGCAGTGGTACAAGCTTTGGAGAGAGAGAATGCTGAGTTGAAGGCGAAGATAACTGCCCTGCATGAAAAGGCTATCAAAGATAATGATGCTGCCAATGCACGACTCACTCTTGTCATCCAGTCCCTGTCTCATCCTCCCCCTTCTTCCTAGACTGTTAAACAATAATTCCCCCCCTTTGTGTCGTCTTTTTTTTGTGTGGCTTATCATTGTGTTGATGGATATTCAGTTTGTTTTTAATGTGTTAATGTTATGATGGCATGATGGTTAACTTATTCCTTTGCTGTTCTGATTATCTTCCTTTGTGCATGCTTTTCCCTTACTGATTGATTGCTCTTTAGCTTTGATCTTGTTCAGTATTTCTGTTGACATCATTGGTTTACTGCATATCTTTTTTATGATGCCAAAAGGGGGAAGTGAAACTGTAAGTAGCTAAATGTTTATTTATGTGAGGAATACAGTGAGGGGGAATATACAGTAAGGGGGAATATACAGTCAGGGGGAATACACTGTGAGGGGAAATATAGCAAGGGGGAACTATGTTGGAAAAGATTTCAGATCATTGTTTGTCATCATCAAAAAGGGGGAAAATGTTATTTGTAGTTTTGATGTTTGACAAACTTAGGGACCTTGTAAAGGTACCGGGTTTATTACTTAAGTATTGCAGGTTCTTACTTGAGTATTGGGGCAATATAGCAAGGAGGAACTATGTTGGAAAAGATTTCAGATCATTGTTTGTCATCATCAAAAAGGGGGAAAATGTTATTTGTAGTTTTGATGATTTGACAAACTTAGGGACCTTGTAAAGGTACCGGTTTATTACTTAAGTATTGCAGGTTCTTACTTGAGTATTGCAGGGTTCTTGTTTGAATATTGCAGATGAAACAAACCCAGGGACCTAGTAGAGGTACCAGGCTCTCATGATGATGAGCCAGTCGACTGCCAGCTGGAGATGGTACAGAAAGTAGGTGCACACTTCCCGATGGCGTCAGAAAGTGTGACTCTTCCAGCCAATGGCAAAGAAGTTTAGGAAAGTGACTTGCCCATATAAAAGGCACTTTCCTAAACACTTTGTGTAGTTTTTGCAACTTGATAAAAACTTTTCAAGAACTCTTGCAAAGGCTACTACCAAGCAAAGGCAGAATCATTCCAAGAACAGCAGAAATCTCTGGAGCTTTTTAGTGCAGCTGTTTAGGAATATATTCTCTTGTTCTTATATTGTAAACTATTCCTGAAACTATAAAGGAATCAGTGGGTAGTGTTGAAAGTCTAAGTTGTCCAAGTGGGATAGCTTAGTGGGTAGATAGTTTTCTACTTAGGCTTGTTAAGCAATAGGGACTGTTGCTTAACTGTAAGATTGATAACTCTTTCTTACGTTTGGTGTAATCGTGTTTTACTTTTGCTTTTGAAGATTAGTGAAAACGATTGAAAATTCTGTCGAACAGGTCGTGGTTTTACTCCCTTAAGCCAGGAGGTTTCCACGTAAAATCATTGTGTTGATTTTACTGCATTTAACTTTCTGGTAATTTTCTGGAGTGTAGTAAGGGACCTGGTCCATTACTTGTTAAGTGAAGGCACATATTCTATCAGTTCTCATCTAACAGATTGTCACAACTATTTCCAAATTTAGACATAACATAGACAGATACATATTGTTGTAGATCACATTAACCTAATAGCAGTTGATAAAATTGCAACTTAGTGAAGAGTGTTCTCATTTAAACAAACAGACATTCATATTTATTATTTGATAAGCCAAACTGAAAACACATAAACATACTCAAAAGCTTCAATACAAACAACTTAAAACCACAAATCCAACATCAGTCTTAATAATATTATTAGTTACAACCGGAGGCACAGCATGAAGTTTCAGTTGCTTTGGTTATGCATTTAACATTCCCAGTTTCATCCACAAAGCAAATGCAACCTTCTCCACATTCAGCTATAACTTCCCCTGCTTTGCTTATTTTACAAGTATATCCTGCATCTGTCTTGCACATCACCTTGCAACCATCTGTTCCCTCTAGTGCTTTTTGTGCCTCTGGATCAGATTCTTCCCTATTTTATACAAATTACAAATATGTTTTAAATTGACATACACAATAACATAAATTTATGTATATTATTATTAGAGTACATACAGGCGGGTACAATTGATGCCGCTGGAACATTGGCAAAAGGGTTTGCCAGCCTTGGAACTCTCTGTTTTGGTAACAGAACAAGACCATCCTTCTGCACACTTGCACTCTACTTTCCCATCTTCCAACTTTTCACAACATCTACATAGGGGTTACGAGGTGGGAGAATCGAAATACTTATAAATAAAGTTATAGTTCAAAGTTCAGATAATCAACGAACTGAGCTGCTAAGACATACCTCTTTCGAAAAAAAAATTCAGATCAATATAAATATCACATGGTAATTAGAATCTATTTGCTAACCTGAGTGATTGCTGGCTTGAGCTAAGAGCCTCCATTCTTTGTTGTAAATTAATTATTTTTGGTCTAGCTAATTATCCTGAAATTTGTTTACTACAAGTCGGGTGACTCATATACATCTGATTAGCAGCTTTATAGATGTGGCTACTGATTATTTCTTTACATTAAGATATTTGAAATTATTTGTCATTTTTCTCTCGTCTAGAATATTTCTAGCTATCGTGATTCACGGGGTCACTAGAATATATTTTATCTTATATTGCGCATATAAAAAGTAATATTCCATTATCTTCATTTTATTTTATGTGATACAGTATTCTTGTTGGTTCCACTTAATCTTAAGATAGTACTCCAATATACTTATAAAGAGAGAGAGAAAAATGAATCTATTTTTTAATATAACTATTTTTTGAAGAACATTTAGTAAATATTTTAAAGTCTTCATTATTTTTTAAACTTAGTGTCTGATTAAATATTGTCACTTAAAATGGGACAGAAAAAGTACTCGTAAGCGTGCCTCTTTTGTTGCAAAACTAAAATAATTCTTTTTTTCTTTTATAAAATTAAAACATATATATATATATATATATATATGTTGTAATTTGAAATTATTCAAATTTTAAATTACTGGTGCACAACAAAGTTCTTTCGTGTGATAATTGCGTAAAAAGATGAAAAGCTGTTGGATACAAGGCCAGCTGTTAATATTTTTCCCATATTAGTACTATTTATTAAATAAATTAATAATTTTTCTAGGATGCTGTAGCCTACCTGTTGATTGAGAAAAGGATATTCATCAAACAATTAACCTTTTTACTTTGCATTTACATTCAAAAATAATGAAACTTTATCTTTTTATCTTTATTAATATTTCTTCCGTCTTATTTTATATATCATTTTTTACTTTATATTTGTATTAAAAAATAATGAAACTTTATCATTTTATTCTTATTAAATATTTTTTTAAGTCAACTTTATAATAAGTAATAACTTATGAGTATAGTTTCAAAATATAATAGATAAAATATGATAATTTATATATAAATTTTATAAAATAATAAATATTATATTCAATTACTTATAAAATAAAACAAAAAAAATTAATATTTATCGACTATTTATAATCAACTAATCCAAACCAGCTCAAATTTGCTTTTTGGTTGTTTTCACTTTTCACCATTCAATTTACAAATAGAGCCCCATCTTTTGATATTCTAATTCTATATCTTGTCTTTTATCAATTATTATGACTACTTTTGTGGGGGGAAAAAAAGCCACTATATGTGGTCAATAATTTCAGGAATTTCTTTGACACCAAAAGTGCTTTTTATCTAAACCTTTATTCGTATGACCATTATTGATAAATTGTCTACTTAAAAGAAAATGAAACAATTAAGAGATAAGGGTCATTAAATTTGAAACATTAAAGTCTGATATAAATTTCTACGGTTTTCAATAAATGTAGCCATTAGAATTTGTTAAGTATTTGACTAACATTGAAAGTACTTATTTTTGATAAACTTAAATGACCAAAATTGCTGAAAAATAGATTTAAGAAACCAGTTTGCACCTATCTGAAATATAAGGGACCATTTTTATTATTTTATTCTAAGCTTTATATATACAGCGTCTTCTTTTTTTTCTTTTAATAATATACCATATATATGCATCTTATTTTCCTATTTTATTTTTATCTATATAATATAATTAAGTGTGACTGTGTGAGACATCATTTAATTGCTATTTTCAACTGGCTGGATGAATCAGCCCAAGCCCAACAAGGATATCTACAATAGATATTGGGCCAGTAGGCCCAATAAAAGCAATAAGGTCCACCCTTCCTAAAGGATAATTTTGGATCAAGACTAAGGGTGCCGTTTTTCGTCGTTACATATAAAAAGACATCACGATTAGAGGTTAGCATGAATTATATGCAAAGGCATTTATGTGTTTCTCATCCCCATTCGAGTCTAAGTTTCTCATTTCCCTTCTACAGTCTATCAATCACTAGTTCTTTCTTACGTCTACAATTTTGTTTGGGCTTTTGTTATTTGAGTTACTGTATTTAGTTTCTGGATTTGTAATTAAACTCTAATCTTATTATTATAGTTGAAAGGTTGGTTACCGTTACATTAGATTTGAGTTCATTACACTTAACCTTATCGAAGCCCAAAATACATTGATATCCTACATGATGTCTTGAATATTACTTGTGTATATACTGTCCAAAAGGCTGCAAGCCCAAAATAATTAAAATGACGAAAAGGCAGTTTGAGGAATAGATATCTCTATCAAAAAAATAGTTAAAAACTTACAACTAACTAATGTTTTCTGTTTATATGACTAAAATATGAGATTAAGCTCAATGTTATAAAGTATTTGTATTATAGTGAATGTCTTTCATGTGGAGTCCTTTTTAGGATATGATTAAAGAGTCCTCCTACTTGGGGACCAAGTTAGATTTCTCCTATAAATAGAGTGCTCCTCTTCATTGTAAATTCATTCATCAAGAGAAATAACAAGTCTTCTCTTCTTTTCTCTCTAGTTTCTTCTTCTTATTCTATAGTTTTATAACACGTTATCAGCACGAGACTCTAATTTCTCAAAAGTGAAGGTTAGATTTGAAGAATTAATAAAGGTATTATTTATTCTTTTGTTTTTAATTTTAATGGCCAATCTTACAAAACTAGAGTTCACTGCCCTCCAAAGTTCGGGCAGGAACTACCTCTCATGGGTGTTGGATGCTGAAATCCACCTTGATGCAATGGGTCTTGGAGACACCATAAAAGAAGAAAATAAGGCATCAAATCAAAACTGTGCACGAGCAATGATATTCTTGCGTCATCATCTTGACGAGATTCTGAAAATCGAATATCTGACAGTTAAGGATCCACTTGTTTTGTGGAAAAACCTAAAAGAAAGATTTGACCACTTGAAGATGGTCATACATCCAAAGGCACGATATGATTGGATGCATCTAAGGCTACAAGACTTTAAGTCTATACATGAGTATAATTCTGCCATGTTCAGAATCACTTCTCAATTGAAATTATGTGGAGAAACGGTTAGTGAGATTGATATGATGGAAAAGACATTCTCCACTTTCCATGCCTCGAATGTGCTCTTGCAGCAACAATATCGAGAGAAAGGTTTCAAAAAGTATTCTGAACTAATTTCTCATCTTCTTGTGGCCGAGCAAAATAATGATTTATTATTGAAAAATCATGAGAATCGACCTACTGGATCTGAACCACTTCCTGAAGTGAATGAGGCGTACGCCCACCATGCTAGGCGTGGAAAAGGTCGCGGTCCTAATCGTGGTCGTGGACGTGGACGTGGTCGTGGTCGTGATTATGGTCAAGAACGTAATTCTATTCCTGGCATTAATCATTCATCAAATAAAAAGGAAAAAAGAAAGGATGAGAAACGTGAAGCAACTAGGGAAGGTTGTTTTCGATGTGGTGGAAGAGGTCATTATGCACGTGATTGTCGTACTCCCAAACACTTGGTTGAGCTTTATCAAGAATCACTAAAGAAGAAAGAGAAAAATCCTGAGGCAAATTTTATCTCTGAAAATCAAGTTGACATCACGCACTTGGATGTAGCAGATTTCTTCGCACATCCTGAAGGAAAAATAGATCACTTAATTGGTGATGGTTCTGTGAACATGGAAGAGTGATATTTTTTTTGGTAGTATTTATTAATAAATTTCATGTAATGATAGTTGTTTGCATGAGTATTAGTATTTTAAATTAGTTTAGTCGTTCATTAGCTTGTTCCTTAATTCTTAATAAAATAATATATATTTTTCATTGTTTTATTTATATGATTCTAATATGATAGAGTTAGTCAAATACTAAACTTTATCACGTGTTTGTATTATATTAGGTCTTTAACTTGGTCTAATGTTAAAAACATAAATTCTGATATTAACTAGGATTTATCATGTGTTTGTATTATATTAGGTCTTTAATTTGATCTAATGTTAAAAACATGCAGTCTGTTATTAACTAGGATTAAATAATGATTTTATTTTATTTTCCTAACAACTCGTTTTTGACTTAGAGGAAACAATAAATTAAGGCTCAATTTCTAATATTTAATTATTAATTTATTCCTTTGAATATATTGTACCCTTTTGACAACACTAATATTTAATATATATTTATTTTGTGTATGTCATTTCATGTGAAGATATGGATAATTCTAAGAACATATTATCGAAATATGAAGATATTTGTTTGATTGATTCTGGTACAACACATACGATATTCAAAAATAAGAAATATTTTTCTCATTTAAGTATGGGTAAAATAAATGTTACTACAATTTTTGGTAGTACTAATATGATTGAGGGTTTTGGAAGAGCCATTGTAATTTTGCCCAAGGGAACTAAACTCATCATTAATAATGCTATGTTTTCTCCAAAATCTAAGAGAAACTTGTTGAGTTTTAAAGATATCCGTGAAAATGGTTATCATATCCAATCAATGGATGAAATAAATCTTGAATATCTTGGTATCACCAAGTATGTCTCTGGGCAGACATGTGTTATAGAAAAGTTCCCTGCTTTATCTTCTGGCTTGTATTGGACAAAAATTAGTGCAATTGAGGCACATTTTATAGTAAATAAGAAGTTTACTGATTCCAATACATTTGTACTTTGGCATGATCGTCTAGGACATCCTGGGTCAATAATGATGAGACGAATTATAGAAAATTCGAATGGACATCCACTAAAAGACCTAAAAGTTCTTTTAAATGGTGAATTTTCTTGTACTGCTTGTTATCAAGGCAAGTTAATTGTGAGACCATCACCAATGAAAGTTAAGATTGAGTCCCCTGCGTTCTTGGAACGTATACATGGGGATATTTGTGGACCTATTCACCCACCTAGTGGGTCATTTAGATATTTTATGGTTCTAATAGATGCTTCTTCTAGATGGTCTCATGTGTGCCTATTGTCATCTCGTAACTTGGCATTTGCAAAATTATTGGCACAAATAATAAGGTTAAGGGCACACTTTCCTGATAATCAGATTAAGTCCATTCGTCTTGATAATGCTGCAGAGTTTTCATCCCAATCATTTAATAATTATTGTTTAGCAATTGGGATAAGAGTTGAACACTCCGTTGCTCATGTTCATACTCAGAATGGTCTCGCTGAGTCATTAATTAAACGTTTGCAATTAATAGCAAGACCATTGCTTATGAAAACTAAGTTGCCCACTTCTGTGTGGGGACATGCAATTTTGCATGCTGCAACACTTATTCGTCTCAGACCGACAAGTTATCATAAGGTTTCTCCATTGCAATTGGTTATGGGTCAAGAACCTAATATATCCCATCTAAGAATTTTTGGAAGTGCTGTATATGTGCCTGTGGCACCACCAAACCGCACTAAGATGGGCTCTCAAAGAAGGTTAGGAATATATGTTGGGTTTGAGTCACCCTCCATTATTCGCTATCTTGAACCATTGACTGGAGACATGTTTACTGCTAGATTTGCAGATTGTCGGTTTGATGAGACAGTTTTCCCAAAATTAGGGGGAGAGAATAGTGAAATAAAACGAGAAATTTTGTGGAAAAATTTATCATTGTCTCATCTTGATCCATATTCTTCTACTTGCGAACAAGAAGTACAAAAGATTATTCATCTGCAGAAAATTGCAAATCAAATGCCAGACGCATTTACAGATTTGAAAAGGATTACTAAATCACATATTCCTGCAGAGAATGTCCCAATTCGAATTGATGTCCCTAAAGGACCATCCACTAGTGTCATAGCTAATGAGTCAAAAACACACCTAAAGCGTGGTAGACCATTGGGGTCTAAGGATAAAAATCCTAGAAAAAGAAAGATTAAATGTCAAGATGACACTATGAAAGAATCTCATATGGAAGTTCAAAATTTGAATAAGTCTGATATTCATGAAAGAATCAATGAACTTGAAACTCAAGGAAATAATGAACTATCCATAAATTTAAGAGATGTTGAAACTAATATGAATCGATCAGAAATAGTGGTTGATTATGTCTTTGCATATAATGTTGCAACAAATATCATGCAAGATAATGAGGATCATGAACCTCAATCTGTTATAGAATGTCGACAACGAAATGATTGGCCAAAATGGCAAGAAGCAATTCAATCAGAGTTGAATTCACTTGCCAAGCGTGAAGTTTTTGGACCTATAGTTCAAACACCTAATGGTATTAAACCTGTTGGTTACAAATGGATTTTTGTGCGAAAAAGAAATGAGAAAAATGAAATACAAAGGTATAAAGCACGCCTTGTGGCACAAGGATTTTCTCAAAGGCCTGGCGTCGACTATGAAGAGACATACTCACCCGTTATGGATGCAATAACATTGCGTTATCTCATTAGTTTCACAGTCCATGAGCAACTTGGAATGCATTTGATGGATGTGGTTACAGCCTACCTTTATGGATCACTTGATAATGAGATATACATGAAAATTCCTGAAGGATTTGCGATGCCTAAATCGTGTAATTTAAAATCTCGAGAAATGTATTCAATTAAATTGCAAAGATCATTATATGGTTTGAAGCAATCTGGGCGCATGTGGTATAACCGTCTTAGTGAGTATTTAAGTAAGGAAGGTTATACAAATGATGCAATTTGTCCATGTGTCTTTATAAAGAAAACAATATCGGAATTTGTTGTACTTGCTATTTATGTTGATGACATAAATCTTATTGGAACTCCAATAGAGCTTCAAAAGGCAATTGATTATTTAAAGAATGAATTTGAGATGAAAGATCTGGGAAGAACAAAATTATGTCTTGGTCTGCAAATTGAGCATTTGACAAATGGTATTTTTGTTCATCAATCTGCCTACACAGAAAAAGTGTTGAAAAGATTCTGTATGGATGAAGCGCATCCATTAAGTACTCCGATGGTTGTTCGTTCACTTGATGTGAATAAGGATCCATTCCGACCTCAAGAAAAGGATGAAGAAATTCTTGGTTCTGAAGTACCGTATCTTAGTGCAATTGGTGCACTAATGTATCTTGCTAACACTACAAGGCCTGATATAGCTTTTGCTGTTAACTTGTTAGCAAGGTATAGTTCTGCTCCTACTAGGAGACATTGGAATGGGATCAAACACATTTTGCGATATCTTAAAGGGACAACTGATATGGGCTTATTTTATTCTGTTAATTGTAGCCCAAATCTTGTTGGTTATGCTGATGCAGGATATTTATCTGATCCACACAAAGCTCGATCCCAAACAGGCTATGTGTTTATATGTGGGGGGACTGCCATATCTTGGAGATCTACAAAGCAGTCCATCGTAGCCACTTCATCTAATCATGCTGAAATAATAGCTATTCATGAAGCAAGTAGAGAATGTGTGTGGTTAAGGTCTATGATACATCTCATTCGAGAGAAATGTGGTTTGAAATGTGATAAAGTACCCACCACTTTATATGAAGATAATGCAGCATGCATAGCACAACTTAAGGGAGGATTCATAAAAGGAGATAGAACAAAGCACATTTCACCGAAGCTTTTCTATACACATGAACTTCAAAAGAATGGTGATATAAATGTGCAACAGATTCGTTCAAGTGACAATGTGGCTGATCTATTTACCAAGTCTCTACCAACTGCAACTTTCAAGAAGATGGTGCACAAGCTTGGAATGCGAAGATTCAAGTCTCTGGATTAATGTTCTCATTAGGGGGAGTGAATACGCGCTGTACTCTTTTTCCCTTACGAGGTTTTGTCCCACTGGGTTTTCCTTGTAAGGTTTTTAATGAGGCAGCCTAGATGCGTATTAATAGATATGTGTACTCTTTTCCTTTACTAGAGTTTTTCTTTTCTTAAAGTTTTTTTTAGTAAGGTTTTTGACGAGGCACATCATCTATGAATTAGACATTCAGGGGGAGTGTTATAAAGTATTTGTATTATAGTGAATGTCTATCATGTGGAGTCCTTTTTAGGATATGATTAAAGAGTCCTCCTACTTGGGGACCAAGTTAGATTTCTCCTATAAATAGAGTGCTCCTCTTCATTGTAAATTCATTCATCAAGAGAAATAACAAGTCTTCTCTTCTTTTCTCTCTAGTTTCTTCTTCTTATTCTATAGTTTTATAACACTCAAGATATTAATTATACAATTATTAGTAGAGAAGAAAAAAATATATATATATTGTATATATACATATATATTGTATTGTACCCACCCACAACTCATACCAGGCCCATGATACAATGGAGTCCAAACTCTTAACTCAAAATAATCTTTAATCCCTTTAGAAATGGGCAAGTTACACATTAGACCCTTTGACAAAAATAGTTACTTATATCATCTAGCCAAATATAAATTGATTGTGCGTTTTTTATAATTGTATATTATACTTATAATATGCATATGTTTATTATTATTTTAGGTGACAACAATATAATATAAAATCGTTGTTATAAAAAAGGATCTCTACACTAACAATATAATCAGTGTTCCATTTTAAAAAATGACCATAATTTTATCTTTTATAAAATTTATCTAGTAAAATCATGAAGTAATTTATATATAATTAGTTTGTGTACGGTAAATATTGATTATATGTTTATTACAACTTACTATATATACAAATTACGTATTAAAGTATTATTTGGTATAATGGTGGGATATTCATATTTCATCGTTTGGTTCCATATAAAGTCAATATTGGTATACTGAGTATACAAATAAAAGATAATGCTTCTAAAATGAGTGTAATATCCACTTCAACCATTTGAAAGCAAAACAAAACAACCAAACAAACAAAACAAGCAATCATGACTTAGAAGAAATAATCATCGCCACCAAAGTATATGAAGACGGCAGGTTACTCTACACTTCTAATTTGTGAAAACAATGAAAACTAGTTTTAAAAGAAGAAAATTATGCAAATCTTATGAGGAATACATGATTCTTGTCCTTCACCGGTGTACTGAAATTCATTTCATTCATCGTATTAATGTCGATCCAACAAAATTAGAACAATACATAAAGAGAATGACAAGGACAAATCGAGATTTTCATATTCATAAAATAATCAAACGAAGTCTTGTACGTTATAATAAAAGACAAGTTGCGAGAGGAAATGACATTGTTATTGATGTCTCTTTGGATCTAAGAATTAGGTGAAGATGGACATAACAAATGATGAAGTCGAGACAAAAATGTTTGGGCCTTTTTGACATAGCAAATTGGAATTAAAATTTAAATTTTGTATTTGTTGTTAACATGTTTGAACAATTTAACTTCAATTTGAAATCAAATAATATTTCAAGAATTCATTTAAAAGGTAGAATTTAAATTCCAAGTATGTAATCTTCATTTTTTTAAAATTAAAACCCGGTCCATAAATATATATTTTGTATAAAAAAAATCATATTCAACGTGAAGAAATTGTTGTACTTTATAGAAAAAATCTCATATACACACTATTATTGCTCTATTGGAAAATATATCATTATAAAATTATGTATATTTAAAAATTTGGCATGTTATCATAAGAATTTATCCATACAACACATGTAAAGATATATGACTTATTAATTTTATAGATACACATTTCGATAATTATGAAATATATGAATTAAGAAGTTTTAATAGTTCTCATTAATTGTAAAAGTTTCATATTTATAAGAAAAATAAATATAACTTTTAAATTCAAATAATATATCTAACATGATTTCAACTTCAAATTAGTATCATAGTAAAGGGTGGATTTTATAAAGGGAAAAAAGAATCCACTAAAACATATCAAAGTGAAATGGGTGGAGGGATCCCACTTAAGGGAAGAGAAGGTGGTATGGCATGTGAAGCTCTAGAAGGTAAGGACCATTTCTTTAGGGTTTTTGATAATGTTTATGTAGGATATAACTAATTATGAGTATCCTAATCTAGAAATAAATATGATCTCATTTTGATGTCATACAAATGAAAAAGGAAATTCTAATATTGCCCCTAAAATATAACAACACTTTCAATTCAATGAAGTTGAGGGATTAAAAGGACCACATGGTATCAAATATTGTTCACACTAAATGATTCTCTTGTTTGTATAATAAAAGGTATATAAAGTTATAATATGCATGATGAGTCTTGAAATTAGTCATTGTTTGTTGTCATGCACATTCTATGTCCCTGTTGCTACATAGAGCTTACCCCAATTTAAAGTGGATGAGTTTGAAATATTAACCATTTTGAATTAGTAGATTTTAAGTTATTAGTAAGGCCAAATTCATTCGTAGCCTTGTAAACTTAACATTAATTTTTACTTAGATATTTTAATTAAATTTAGACACCTAATATCAGATTTCAGTATGTTATTTTGACACTTTTTACACCATCAACAAAAATATATAAGGTGAATGTGTTACACTTACTAATGACGTGTAAAATATCAAATTAAATGATAACACTTATCATTTTATGTCCAAAATAATTCTAAAGTAATTAATTTTGAAAAAAACAAAAAGTAGCCAATAAATTGGAAATTTTTTACCAAACTAAGTCATTATATAAAGCAATTTATCAAAATACTATGTTTTTTTAAAAATTTTATAAAACTTAATATAAACGTATTTTACAGTAACGTTTTATGGTATATTTCATTTTTTAAAAACTGACGGCGTTAGGTTGATATACGTTACTGTAAGTAACGTTTTACTACTAAAATGTTACTGTGAATAACGTTAATGTAAGTAATGTTTTACTACTAAAACGTTACTGTGAGTAACGTAAATCAACCTAACGCCGTCAACTTTTAAAAAATGAAATATACCCTAAAACGTTACTGTGAAATATGTTTATACTAGTTTTGTAAAAAAAATTAAAAAATATATTGTTTTGATAAATTGCTTTATATAATGACTTAGTTTGGTCAAAACTTTAATAAATCGGGGATACATGACATTTTGCCCACATAATAAAAAAAAAAAAGATTTAACTGATTAGTTTTTTTTTTTTCAGCCTTCTTATTGTCTGCTCCAAATATCCATTTTGTAGAAACACCACCTGCCCCTTGGTCTACTTGTACATAAATAGTCCGCTATTTATAATATCTGTAAGAATTTGGAAATTAGCTAGGGAAAAAAAATCACATCAATAACAAAGCAGTTAAATTAAATTAAAATCATCAAAATTAACTGAAAAAAAAAATATTAACAGAAAGAAGTAAACTCTGAAGGCCAATGAAGGAACAGGCGTGAAAAAAACTCAAATCTCACTCCTATATGCGAACATTAAATTCCTCCAAGAAAGAATCTCATGGTTATTTTCAATACTTAAATTTTGAAATACGTATATTTCTAAATTTCTAAAATAATCACCATGGATGAAGTTAAGCATGGAGAAATGGTGGTTGAAAATGCTGGGAAAAAAAATAATTAAAAATTGATTTAATATGCTTTTCAAGCGCAACTAGCGAGTGTATTACACTCTCTATGCCATGTAAATTAAAAGTGTCAAAATGACACAACAGTGCTGTTATTCTATTTTAGAAACTGAGGTTCTAAATGATTTATGGCAGTTCAATATTTGTATATATTTTGCCTTAGCCCCAATGCAAACTAGCCACCTTTTAAAAGCTTCTGTCTGATAGGAGGGTTCGATTTATTTTATAATTGATGTTGCGAAAAAGACTGATTCAACGAGATATGCTTGCATGTTGAGAGTGAGCTCCCTCTCTCTCAGCTAAGGAAAGAGGTCGAGAATTCTTGTTATTTCCAAATTATTTCAAGTCTTTGTTCATACTTGGCTTTATAAGATACTTAAAAGAATAGATTGTGAGTCTAACTCCGCTCTAAAAGTTAGCTTACTCGAAAAGATTATCCAAAATTATATAAAAAGATTTACGTGGCGTAGAACTCTTTAACAACGGTAAGTTTACATGCAAACCCTGATTAGGTTGAACAGTACTATGATTAACTGTCATACGATCAATCATTTCGGATAACTCTTGCATCTACTGTACTATTTTGCACAGAGTTAACCGATAATTATTCCTCAAATATAATCTATGCTTCTTCTCGTATTATTAGTACGATTAGTTTTTTTTTCTTTGGTTTTCTGCACTAATTGGTGATCATTTTCTACATAATGAGCGCATCGAAAATAAATAATTATAATTACCCTGCATGCATGTGGAACTAATTAATTGAATTCATATGTATTAGTATTATTTATTAAATATGATTGTGGATACCATATAAAAGCAGGCCAGCAGCCTTTGGTACAGAATTAGTGACCTAAGTATCCATTTTAAATTATATAATCTATTCATCAAAATGCACAAATTTGTTCTAGTGGATGTAATGTAATCGTAATCATTCCAATATCTCATATTTTATTTTCAATGATACTAATTTTCTCTCAACTATGTGCTAATCCTTGTAATCAAATCAATCGAGATTTATTGTTTAATCTCAAATAGGACAAACCTCATAATTTAATCCCTTATGTTGAGATTTACAGATCTGTGTTAGCTAAACCTGAATTAAGCTAATATACCAGATTTTTAAAAAAATCTAGTTGATCAATTAATGCTTAATTACTTTCACATTAGCATGTAGAATTCAACCGTGCTAAAAAAAAATTCAAAAAATTAACAATAAGTTTACAATAGCACACACAACAGGTAAAACCTTGAAAGTAATACTCCCTCAGTTTCAAAAAGAATGTCCCTATTTCCTTTTTAGTTTGTCTGAAAAAGAATGATCCCTTTCCTTTTTTGGCAATAATTTAACTTTAACTTTCCACGTACCATGTTTAAGATCACAAGATTAAAAGGAACTTTGATACATTTGACATAACTTTAATTTAAAACCACAAGATTAAAAAATCTTCTTTTTTTTTTTAAACTCAGTTCTAAGTCAAACTAGATCATCCTTTTTGAAACGAAGGGAGTAACTTAATTAGGTTAATTACCCAAGAAGTGTAGTGTAGCTTTGTGTTTTTTCCTTAGTTTCTGCAATAGCACACACTATTTGTACCCGCGTTAAAAAAATGAGAAAAATGATATACGAAATGATTAAATAACCTATCTTGAACACCCTTAATATAGCAAGTTTCTATTATTGAACACCTTTTAAGAAATTTCTGACTCCGCCACTGTATATGTGTATATGTAGGGCCCGTCATATGTTACATTTGATATGGAATATGGGAGACAGCAGAAGCACACTAGCCAGGAATTGAGAATTGAAATGAAATGAAAGTAACCAAACATGTGATATAGTGTTAGTGAATTATATTACTCTTTTATTTAATTCGCTTTTTGCTTAGACGCGCTTTTCTTATCCTTGCAAAAAAAACTACAAATAACCTTCCTTTCATGCATTCTATAAGTTGTGAAATATATTCAATTGTTATTCCAATGGCGAAGAGTAGTAGATTTTTTAATATAGTTTTCTTTGTTTTGTTGAGTATAGGAATTTGCTCAGCTGCAAGAACCCTAATTGGTCTTGATGTTGGTGTTGGGGCAAAGGTTGGTGTCTATGCCGGTGGCGGTGGAGGAGGTTCTGGTGGAGGTGGAGGTGGAGCTGTAGCTGGTGAACATGGTGGTTATGCTGGTGGAAGTGGTAGCGGTGAAGGTGGTGGAAGTGGATATGGTGCTGGAGGGGCACCAGGAGGTGGATATGCAGGTGGAGGTGGTGGAGGTAGTGGTGGTGGTGGCGGTGGAGCTGCTGCTGGTGGCGAACATGGTGCAGGTGAAGGAGGTGGAAGTGGTGGTGGATACGGTGCTGGTGGGGCGCCAAGTGGTGGATATGGTGGTGGAGGTGGTCATGGTGGAGGTGGTGGAGGTGGTTCAGCATCTGGAGGAGCGTCAGGTGGTGGATATGGAGGTGGTGAAGGTGCCGGTGGTGGTGCAGGCGGAGCACATGGAGGTGCAGGAGGATATGGTGGTGGTGGTGGCAGTGGAGGTGGAGCCGGTGGTGGTGGAGCACATGGTTCAGGTGAAGGAGGTGGAAGTGGTGGTGGATATGGTGCTGGTGGAGCACAAAGCGGTGGAGGTGGTGGTGGAGGTGGCCACGGAGGTGGTTCAGCATCATCAGGAGGAGCTGGTGGAGCATCAGGCGGTGGATACGGAGGTGGTGAAGGTGCTGGTGGTGGTGCAGGAGGATCTCATGGATCAGGAGGATATGGTGGCGGTGGTGGTGGTGGATCCGGTGGTGGAGGAGCGTATGCGGGCGGTGAAGGGGGTGGACATGCAAGTGGATATGGTAGTGGTGAAGGGGGTGGATCCGGACATGGTGGTGGTGGTGGCTATGCCCCTTGAGATCTTGTTCTCTTCACAATTTGCAAACACTATATGATTTCCTATTCTTATCTACAATACTACTAAAAAATAACATGATCAAATTGTGATAAGAGATATGAAAGCAAATTAATATTGTTGCAGCTCTTAAAGCTATATGTGTACACTTGTTTTTTAAATTCTAATGTAAGAAAGATATCTAAACAATGATGTCTTGCACAATATGTTTAGTGCATTTAATATAAGAAAATGGCTCGGCAAATTCCTGCATACGTTCTCCAGACATTGCATGCATGCTTTATTAGTTATTACTATTAAGTCATCTACTATATGTCTATCACATTTATGAGTTATAAGCACTCCTCCTTAAGTAAGTTAAATTGTGTTTGAAATGTATAAATATGTGTGTCTCGATAGGAAAGATATCACCGAAGTATAACATACGATAGTCTTTTGTTGCTGCTATGAGGTCGGAGATTTAATTCACGGAGACCCTTACCTTATTTATTTATAAGCAAAACCTCCAAAGCAAAAAACCATAATACAACGGTTGTATTACAACCTATCCTTAAATCTACGAAGCACATTACGCAAAACAAAGTAAAATAATTTGCTCCACAATCTGTAAATGTGTTGAGCAGCACAAAAGCAGAGTGCTTACTGCTTACTTTGTTATTCAATTTATTCTATTAAGATATCTATCATTTTTTACCAATAAATATAAGATAATTTTGTCCACTAGTAATAAATAGATAGAAAGAAATCACAACTAAGCCATTATATAAAGCAATTTATCAATATAATATATTTTTCTAAAATTTTACAGAATTAATATAAACGTATTTCACAGTAACGTTTTAGGATATATTTCATTTTTTAAAAACTAACAGCGTTAGGTTGATATAAGTTACTTTGAGTAACGTTTTACTTCTAAAACGTTATTGTGAGTAATGTTTTACTCCTAAAATGTTACTTTGATTAACATATATCAATCTAATGTCGTCAACTTTTAAAAAATAAAATATACCCTAAAACGTTACTGTGAAATACGTTTATACTAATTTTGTAAAATTTTAGAAAAATATATTATTTTGGTGAATTACTTTATACAATGACTTAATTTAGTCAAAAACTTACCGTACAAAATTTAGTTCAGTGCATTTTTTGTTAGAAAAAATAGTTCGACAATCTAATTTCTCTATAATTAAACTAAAAGCTCAGTGAATTTCTATGTAACTAAAATACTTGCACTTGTATAATCTTCTACAAGCGCGCACACACAAAAAAAAGTAAGAAGCAAATTCAAAATTTGAAGACTTGGCTTGCATCATTATTATCTTAATTTAGGCTTTAGCAAAGTTTCTAATGACAACTAACGGATAATGTCGCATTTGATTGGTTACTAATAGCTTGAACAATACTGAAAATATTAAATACAAATATGAGTTAGTTGAAGATCATGTAAATCACCTGCATTCCCTGAGAAAGTGTGAAAACGTTTTGTGTTTTATAGACTGATGAAATTCATCATGATGATTAGGACTTACGATAGACGCATTAGGGTGTAAACTGATGATCAAGTATCTGTGGATGCCAGCAAAAGCATACACTCTATTAGTGCAAATTAAACTACTCCCTCCGTGTCCCCGGCACTTTTTGAATTTCTAGATTTGAACAAGTCTATCTTTCGATTATAAATTTTTTATTGTCTTTTAAATATTTTGAGTTATCAATTATTTTGACTTATTATTTTATAAATACATAATTTTCTTTTCAAAATTTTTTTGAAGATTTCATGCCTAAATTTTTTGTCAAACTTAAACTATTTAACTCTCGAAAAACGAAAAGTGTCACCTTAATTGAAATTGAGGGAGCATCATTTTAGAGTTTGTCTTCCTTTCCCTTTGTTTCCAATACTATCATTTTGAAGTTTGGTGTGATACTTAGGTCTTTAAATGTGCTAGTGGCATAGAAGCTAATTTCTTATCATTAGCAAGTCCAGTGGCGAACAGTAGTTCTACCAAGGGTGGAGCAGCCTTCTCGCAGGAGGTCATCCGAACCTCCTTCGGCGGAAAATATTACTATTTATGCATTGTTAAAATTATTTTTTATGTATATATAGTAGATGTTGAACCCCATTCGATTAGTTCGTGTGTTTAGTTGTTCAGATTTTGAATCGCCTTATTTAAAATTCTAGCTCCAGCACTGACCACTACATGTTTTAACATAGTTCTCTTTATTTTATTGAGTACAGGAATGCGTTCAGCTGCTAGAACCCCTCATTAGTCTTGATGTTGGTGTTGGTGCCAAGGTTAACGTCTATGCTGGTGGAGGCGGTGGAAGTGGAGCTGTAGTTGATCATCATGGTGGTTATGCTGGTTAAAGTGTAGTACCAAAGGTGATGTTGGGTTTATTTGCCTTGATTTCTTACCATAAATTAATTTTTCTTTTAGGAAATGGTTTTAATATTTTGATTAGTTCTTTTCTCGTAGAAAAGGTATAAGAATCTATAAATATAGATTTGTTCCTTTTAACTTAATTAACATTTACAATGTAGTCCTAAGATTTTTAGAATTGTGGTTATGGTGGAGAATTTTGTGTATCTCCTGCATTTCGAGTGAATTGATTGAGGTTGTTTCTCTCTATATTTTGTTATAGTGGATCGCTAATCTCCTTTGTGAACGTAGGTCTATTGACCGAACCACGTTAAATCTCTTTTTCCTTTCATGTATTTCTCGTTTGTATTCTTACTCATGATCTTTCGAAATTTGTTGTGCTAGTTTCCACGTTGCACCTGCTTATTTTGGTCCTAATAAATGGTATCAACGGATATGGTGCCGAAGGGGCACTAGGAGGTGGATAAGTCGGTGGAGGTGGTGGAGTCTGTGCTTGTGGAACACATGGTGGATCTGGTGCAGGTGAAGGAGGTGACACATTTTTATTTATAGTAATAATTTGATTTCAAAATGTCTATTTTATATTTAATGAAATAATTTATAGTGACATAAATTTCTATCGTTTATTGTGGACCACAAATTTTAAAAATTTCCTTTCTTTCTTAGACTTTTAAACTACCTCACATAAACTGTACTACAGGTGAAAAGAGAAAAAAATATACTCCATTAATTAAACTTATCATAAACAAAAGAAAGAAAAGATCGAAAAGAGCAAGTGGAAGATTCGGCCCTTTAATTAATTTTAATTTTTTTAGAAAAAAAAATCGTTTCTATAAATTATTTTGGTGCAAAAAATTACACACTCTCAATTTGTTATATCAGATTTTGTATATAACTATCGAAATAAAACAGAAGTATGCCTACCGATCACTATTTGGGCATGCTTGGTTCTTGTTAGGCTCTTTAATTTTAAGATTGTTGATCAAATTTTATAATGTCGAATTCGAAGATATGGCTTCTCACAAAAAAAGGTGAAACAATCAAATCTAATTTGATGGATTTAAATATTCAGAAATTATGCAAATTAAATTTTCTCATATTATTTAATTGGAACATAGTACATTTTAAATGATTGAGGGAGACATGTAAATCTTTCAACTTTTATCCTTTCAATGGGTGTTGCAAAATGCACTAATACAAAAGGTAAGTAAATGGGTTAGTAGAGATAATCTAATTAGTGGCAAACTGGCAATAAAAATAATTTAGCTCAAACTTCTATACAAACATTTAAAAACAAAATCAAAAAATTGTTTTATTCTAATTTGAACTTATTTTGATTGCATCTTATTAAAAATTATTTTGTTAATCTTTGTGTCTGATCAAGGATGATCATTTCAAATTAAAACGGACAAATTTGTATTTAGTAAAAGATTTATAACAGTTTAAATTGGATTAATAACTTCATGTGCATTGGAGAGTTAAT
Source organism: Solanum pennellii (assembly GCF_001406875.1). Taxonomy (NCBI): domain Eukaryota; kingdom Viridiplantae; phylum Streptophyta; class Magnoliopsida; order Solanales; family Solanaceae; genus Solanum; species Solanum pennellii. The sequence continues at coordinate 65,235,493 of NC_028644.1, forward strand.
GGCAGTGATTATCAAAGTTGTGGATGCCAGCAAAAGCACACTACTGTAGTCTACTAGCTAGTGCGATAAGTAATAGTTTCTGTTTATCCAACTTCTTTCTTTTTTTTACTCTGACTTAAAAAAAATTAATTGTAACTTTAACTTTCTACACATTACATTACATGTTTAATTCAAAATTATAAGAATTTAGAAGTCTATATTTTTTTTAAATTTTGTTTTAAATTAAAATAAGATGAATAAATTGAAAAAGAGAGAATATGTATATCATTTTCATCCTAATTCTCTTTATTACACTTGTGTCGTGTATTTTTGTGGATATTGCGATAGTGGGGGAATCAAAAATTTGTTGTTGCATGTGCTTCAACCACTCTTTGCTCATTGACACGCTTTTGGACCATTACCCAACCACAACATGCTTGTTGGGGAATGTCTATATATAGAGGTGTAATTGTTTACACATCAAAACCAAAATTGTGGGATTCACAAAACATTCTTCAATGGCTAATCATAAGGTTTCTATTGTGTTTTTCTTTATGTTAGTTAGTGCAACTATATGTTATGCTTCTTCTAGAGCTCTCCTCAATCTAGAGGGAGGTCCTGGGTACAATGTGGGTGGCACCATTGGCTATGGTGCAGGGCATGGTGGTGGTTCCGGAGGCGGTTATGGGGGAGGTGGATCTGGAGGATATGGAGGTGGTGGAGGTGGAGGTTCTGGAGGTGGTGGTGGTGGTTATGAAGGTGTAGTTAATCATGGTGGATATGGTGGTGGTGGTGGTGAAGGTGGTGGTAGTGGTGGAGGTAGTGGTGGTTATGCACCTGGAGGAGGATATGGTGGAGGTGGTGGTGGTGGACATGGTGGAGGAGGGGGTTATGGTGGTGGTGGTGATCATGATATAGGATATGGAGGTGGAGGAGGAACAGGAAGTGGTGGTGGATATGGTGGAGGCGCAGAACATGGAGGTGGATACGGTGGTGGTGGAGGAGGAGGAACAGGAAGTGGCGGAGGATATGGTGGAGGGGTAGAACATGGAGGTGGATATGGTGGTGGTGGAGGAGGAGGAACAGGAAGTGGTGGTGGATATGGTGGAGGGGTAGAGCATGGAGGTGCATATGGTGGTGGAGGTGGAGGAGGAACAGGGAGTGGTGGTGGATATGGTGGAGGGGCAGAACATGGAGGTGCATATGGTGGTGGTGGTGGAGGAGGAGCAGGAAGTGGTGGCGGATATGGTGGAGGTTCAGAACATGAAGGTGCATATGGTGGTGGTGGAGGAGGAGGAACAGGAAGTGGTGGTGGATATAGTGGTGGTGTAGAACATGGAGGTGCATATGGTGGTGGAGGAGGAGGTGGTAGTGGTAGTGGTGGTGGATATGGTGCAGGAGGGGTTCCAGGAGGTGGTTATGGAGGTGGAGAAGGGGGAGGAAGTGGTGGTGGTTATGGAGGAGCAGGGGGTTTACCTGGTAGTGGATATGGAGGGGGAGGTGGTCATGGAGGAGGTAGTGGAGGAGGCTATGGTTCAGGAGAAGCTGGTGGTGGTGGATATGGAGGCGGTGGAGGTGCAGGTGGTGGCGCAGGAGGAGCTTATGGAGGTGGACATGCTGGTGGTGGCGGTGGAGGTGGTGGAAGTGGTGGAGGAGGTGGCCATGGTGGCTACATTCCTTGAACTTTCATAACTTGTACTAAAAAAGAAATAACAACAAATGCTCCTCCAGTTGAAGTATGGTCTTAATGCATGCATGCATGCAATCCCATTAGTACTACACTACTAATGAAGTAGAGTTAATTACTATATATATGTACTTCAGTTGTTATCCTTAATGTAACTTCATATGTATTGATATTAAAAGTATATAAGAATCAATTGATTTCATCATCTTACTAATGGTAGAAATTGTAGATTACTGATATATTGGTCACTCCAGACTCCAGCTATTAAGGGTCGCACTACAATAAAAATAAATTTTAACAACAAAAAATATATATAACAAGTGCTAAAGTTTTTACTAGTATTAGTCAATTGTTGTTGGGATCCAATATTTATAAAGATTTTAGGAGCACATAAAAAGAGCGCGTTAGAATGTAATATTTACCTATAATTGTATGTATAGTGACGTCTGTACATGACACCCTTAACCAATAAAATGCAAATGAAGTTTTGATGATCTTAATTGTTATTGGGAAAGAATTGGTCCCCTAGCCATGTGAGCACATATTATAAACGCAATGAGTGAGGTGAAGCTATCAAACTCTCCATTCTTTTTGCACTTTCTTATCATAGTCAGAAAGTGCACTACCTTTTTTCACATATAGTAAAGATAAGCTCCCACAAAAACTGATCTTCAACCTATTTTCATTAGGTATGATCGTAACTACATAGGAGTTAAATGATACCTTGTTTTTCTATCATGATATGGAAAGAATATTTTGCAAGTTCATGAAACAGACGGCACTTCATCGCAAGTTGCATCCTTTGTTAGTTCGTCTTTCCTTCGCTTTTAGCTATAATGTTTTAAGATATAATCTTTTATCATATATTAATATGACAAAGATTGCAAACTTATAGCATTATCGTATGATTTTCTTAAATTTATAATATTAAATTAATCTAATTCAATTTAGCTCAAAGATTATATAAGTCAAATCGATTATTATGAAGCAAAATATGACAAATAAAATAAATGAAGGGAGTAGTATTTAGTTAATTGTCTAGGGAAGCAATCGTTTCTTAACACCGTCACAGTAAATTAAAGTTGTTTAACATCTATTGGCTCTAATTCTGAAGTTCAACGTTAAGTTAACAAAGATCTATTAATAATAAAAGGATAAAGAATAAATATACCCTCGAACTATCGTAAATGGTATATGAATACCCTTTATCATATTTTAGGGATATTGGTGCCCCTGCCGTCCAAAAACTAGAGCGTATATTTCCGTTAGTATAAAGATTAAAGGGTATATACTCTAGTTTTGGGACGACAAGGACACCAATATTCCTAAAGTATGACGGAGGGTATCTGCATACTATTTACGATAGTTCGAGAGTATATTTATCATTTTTCCCATGATAAAATCACAAAAGAAAGAAATGAGAGAAATATAATCGAACTTATTTTATTATATATATATATATATATATATATATAATAGCAAAAGTGCTAGTAATATTGACTCTTGAAGATGCTGCATTCTTTAAATTTTTTTGCTGTTTACAAAGGTTGGAGTAGAATAACATTATTTAATTTCTTAATAGCTTATTTATATTTTTGTAAGACAGCAAAATGCTCATTTTTTTCTGGAACTTTTCAAGTTTTGACGCAATTTGGCTTGAAAAAATTAATAATTTGTCCAGAAATCATAGGTTTTGTGACCATTGATGAAGGTACAGGGGATTTGGAATTTTTCTGAGACTTTGCTTTGATCATCATATCCACTTCTCCATCTTCGTTTATTAGTATCATATCATATATTGGTACTTTCTCTGCATAGTATTCAATATTCTTTTTGTCATGGTGCCTGCGATATCGATAGTGTAAAAAATATTTATATCATCAACATCTCACGTGTAATTACAATATATATCTAATATAACAAGTGGAGTCCATAACCTAAAAATAAGTTAGCTAGTCAACATATATTTTTCTTGCCTCGTTATTAAATAGAAAATGAAAAATAAAATATTTATTTTTAATATAAGAGTCGAGTAAAATGAAACAGGGAATAATACCTGTCGAATACTACTAGAGTTGGTTGGAGGGTAGTGATTAAATCAACCACGAGAGATTTCAGTGGATGGCCCATCTCTGTTCTGATTTTTGGTTCTACCTAAATTAATTTTGATAAATTAGAAAATAATTAAGCTTGGGTTAATTTATTGAAGAAGAAATCATTTAAACAAGATTTTACATGATTATTATTTAAGAGAGTTAAAGTTAATACCCCATATTTTTCACAAAGATCAATTAGATATTGAACTTTGTGATATTTAGCATAATCAGTACTTCTCCATTGATCACTTCTCTCTCTAATCATTGTAACTTCTTGAAAATCCACACTCCAGATGTCCGACCATGTCTTGGCGGAGACTGTAAATTAAGAACACAAGTATATATTGATCATCTTACGTAGATGATAAAATTAAATTAGTCCATGAAAATATGAATCGAAATGATTAAACATAGAAGTATATGGTATATATACGAGGAATATTTAGCCAAGGCATTATGCCAATAATGGTAACACTGCAACATGATTTCAAGGCAACATTTTTGAGTGGCCATTCAAGTGATTCAATGGAGAATTCTTTCAATGCATTCATCACTATAAGTACATGTTTGGGAACATCTTGAAAGTTGAAATCTTGTTCTGGTGTTCTCTTGAAAAAATTGTTCTCTTCTTTATCACCAGACATAATCTCAATATAGTAATATATTTGAAGTGAAATGGGGAGATATAATTATTTGTGAAGGAGAAAAGAAAGGATTTGCTTAAGGCATTTCAGATACTTATATATAGTATAAATTTTGAGGAGCTGAAAATAATTTGTTCGATATTAACAAGAAAAAGAAATTTATGTAACCTAGGATGTAGAAAAACAAAATACAATGAAGCCAAACGAAGTTGCATGGTTTGTGATGCTTCAATCCAAACGTTTTCTTTAGACAACCTCAAAGTTAACTCTCAACTAAGTGTCTAATTAATACTATTGAAAATAATAAATGAATAAAAGCACTGGTATTTACTATGCACTGAAATTCGGCGTATATAATAAAAAATTCATACTACAAAAGCTCTCCAAGTTCTTAGGTATATGCGAGTAATTATAATTCTCAACAATGAGAATATAATATAAAATCTTTACTCTGCACTATACAATGGAACTCTGAAATATGAACAACAAAACAGCTGAACGCCATGTTTGTTGGAGGACACAAGATGCCTAGAGCTTGGTATCAGCGTTTCCGTTAACAAACTACTAGTATTTTCTCATAGCTTATCTCATGCTGCCAGCCATGACAGGACGCATCGTAGAGCCAATGCTAGACCTTCGGCGACTGGTGGAATTACTGTCTTCTCTAGTTGGAGATACTTCCATTCTTCTCCTCCTCTTTTTAGCAGAACCTTCACTGCGCGAGCCCTGCATAGCAGCTAGTAATTGCTGGCCTCTAGACCCAGGCATGTTTTTCTTTATCAGAAAGCACGCCTGCTTTCTTTCCATGTCCTGCTCTAGGTCGTCTTTCTGCAGTTGCTTTTTGCAAGAAACCTGGCCTACTGTTCTTAGATGACCACGAGGAATATGGTAATCGTTATCTGCAGATGAAAACCAATGATTTAGCACCAGCTTCTCTATATTCACTATAAGCAACAAAGTTGACAATAACATAGAAAAGGAAGATACCTGGGGGATCTTCTCTGTATATCTCTGGGCTTGGAGATCTAGGTGGTGTGTCGGGTGTGATATATAAAGTTCTGCTGGTAGAACCAGGGGTCAGAGTACTGCTATTTTCTTTGAGTACTGAAACACTAGAAACTGGTTTAGACAAATCTTTGATTACTGAAGGTGAAACCACTTTACCCACTTCACGTGACTTGGAAACCAGAATATTACTTGCACCTAGTGGTGGTGTAGGAGTAGACATCATCTGCACATTCTCCTTTCCATCACTATGATGAACCTTGTTGAGAGGACTGGGAGATGACTCATTTGCAGCACCATTGGATTCTTTGACATCGAAAGCCTGGGCATTCGGCAGAAGCGGAGAAGGAACACAGCCAGCATCTGTATTCTCTAAAACCGATTTGGGAGAAGTACTCAGTATGGACGGATCTATAAAAGGCTTTTGCCCTTCAATAAAATCTGAAAACCAAGCAGTTCCCCTCTTTGCATAAAATAGAACATATGCTTCCTGTGATAAAACATAATCTTCTCGAACACGAACAACCTATCAAGTTAAAACAAATATAAAATCAGTTCATCATAAATGCTAGTTTTGCCCCCTTTTTTCTTGGGGAACTGCAGAGTACCGAATTAAAAAATACGCAAAGATGAAATGATGTTTAATTCGGTACAAAATCCAGATGGTTACAAAGTTCAAAATCCAAAAAATATTAGGGAACCTGAGAAAACTGACTAATCCCACACCAAACCATAAAAAAGAATAGAGAACTTTGTTTGCAGTAAATACCTTTGAGTCATCAAATTTATACCATTCATTAGGAGCAGAACGAATGAAGCTGTAATAGTGCCCAGAAAAGTATGAAAATCCTATATGCACTATAACTGCATAAAGATCATACTTCATTTCTACCTGTGCATGAGAAGGAAAATTCAAAATTATTACCAGTTCCATAGATTCAGCAAACAAAAAAAAAGATCTTAAATAGAAATTAAGTGAAATTCTGTATACAGTATTAAGCCATGCTTAGACCCCATATCATATCTAATATAAACAAAAAAGAAAAATTTACACACATTACACATATACAAGTCCTAGAGCTATTAGCAAAATTTTTACCAAAACTACATTGTAAGAATCCCAGAACCTGCAGCTACTAGAACTTACACAGGAAAAGTTAAAACTATTACTCTTCTAAGCAATAGTAATTACTCTTCATCGTGTTCTCTACCAGAAAAATTTCACTTTATTTCAATCTTCCATCTCCTAAAACTAAAAGAACCTCTGCAACACTAGTTACTAACAGAGACTCAGAGGAGCAACAGGAACTCACATTATCAGTTTGGCTGTTATCAGCATAAGCATGCAAGTCCAATTCAAGAGGAAACGAAACATATTTGTCAATCTTCTCAACAAGAGAACCATCTGTTTTGAATCTCTTTAAATGAAGGGCCGCTACTGTAGGAGCCTTATCAAGTACAAGTTGCTTCTCAATGGAGACTTGCTCCTTACATTTTTCACATGAAAATTTTGTTTCAGAGTCCTCAATTTTCTCAACCTTTGTGAATGACTCTAGAGCTGCGTCCACACTGTCGACATCTTCAATCTCTAAACTCAGATCTATTAGAGTCTCATATGTGTCAGAACAATGGCCACAATTACAACACCGCAACTGCAATTTCAGAAAGGCATTTGTAAAGTATTAGTTCCACATTTTTATTTAAGAATGAAAATCATAGCATATATGCGAATGCAATGACAAAATACAAGGCATAAAAAAATGACAAGTGTTTGATTCTTACTTTGCTAACTAAACGACCTCCAAAAGCCTGCTTCACAATGTTGTCAGTCTCTAAAGTTTGGCAGTCTTTTGATTTTGAATCATCATAACATCTTTCAAGTTTATCCAGGAAACACTGTAGAAACTCATGAGCATCTTCCTGTTGGAACCGATGGAAAGTAGAAGAAAAATCTGTTTTTTTCACAAAGTTAAGGATGACAGTGAAACAACAGCTACAGATTTGCAAGCAAAGCAATGAATTTATACAACCTTCTTACCTAGCTGGCATGTCTTGATAGAATCTTGAAAGTTGAAACTGGTAAATAACTATTTTAAAAAGATAATAAGCAACACTTTCTCCACGGTTATTGGCAAATTATAAATTTTGATACTTGTGATATTTGACTTAGCACATTTAACCTTTAATTAATTGAAATATGTATTTTAATCACTTCACAATGAAAGTATACTATAGTTGAACTATTATTAGAACTATTTTACCATCAGATATGAAGTAAAACACACACATTTATCATAACATGTCGGTAATAACTATGATAAATGTGTGAATATTCACTAGCAAAGGGATCAAAAGTACACATTTAAATGAGCTTACTCAAATATCACAAGGACCTAATTAAATTTTACCTTCAATCACAAAATATGTGTATAAAATGCAAATATTATCCCAAAAATCACAATAAATTTGAAAGGATACAGTTCAAGTTGTTAACAAATTTCCAGGGAGAGACTACACCAGCCTCAGAAAACAGAGAAGCATCAATAAGCTTTCTCAGCGCACAAATTACACAGAACCCGTTCAGGTAACCTGCAATTGTTACATAGACATATTACTAATCAACCTCGAGAATAGAAAGAGAAATAAAGATGATATTTTCTCCACCAGACAAGATGAATCAGACCACAGACACTAATTTAACTTAAAGTGATTGGAGTACAAGGATCGAACCATTCAATTTTTCAAAAATAAAATTTACAAATCTATCCAGTCAAAACTTTTTATTAATGGTAATAGAGATATACAAAATGGAGCAGAGAGGTTAGTTCTTACAATTACATGGTGTGGCGTGATCAATCGACTTAAGGCCCTGAATCAGAGGTACTGTGTGCATGAACGATTGCAAAACCGCGTTTAGAAAGCACGTATTGCCTAAATTAGCAAGTCCTGCACCCTGATAAAAATCCCAAAAGAATCAACAAAAGTACCAAAATCTCATATACCCTACAGTAAAAAAAAACGTAGAGCAGTTCATGAAGCTAGAAGACTAATACCTGTATAAACTTAGGTTCCTCGTCTCTATACGAATTCCACTGAGACTCAATTATCACCAATTTCTTAGTTTCAACTTTATTTTCCGAAGAGCCGTCCGTCCAATCGAAAGGCGATGGCTCATCCTTCGGCTCAGCATCAGTGAGTTGTGAATCCAAAGGCTTGGAGTCGGTGACTTTACCCCAAGGTTGACCCCAACGTGAGCAATAATATGGAGCAGAGTATGTGCGAACAGGTGACGCATCCAATTCCTCTTCCTCCATACATAACTCTTCCGATTCATTGAAACCGGCTGAATTTTCAGTATTCGGTAGATTCTGATCAGCAGAAATCGGAGAAGACGTATCTAGGGTTTCGTCAGAATTTACAAAATCAACCGGTTTAGAACCGGTTTCTAGGGTTTCTGAGCAAAGCGCTTCCATTGAAGTTGACTTGTCGGAAGAAAGAAAGCTGAAATTGGTTTTCTAGGGTTTTGAATTTGGGGAGTTTTAGCAAAGTTTAAAGGTTTTGAAGAATGGAGGGAAAGGGGAAGAAGAGGGAAAAGGTTGAATATGAAAATTGAGGGAAAATTGGGAAGTGAAATCTAGAGGAATTATTCAGATTAATGGAGAGTTTTGAAATGGGAGGGAAAATCAGCCGCCATTTTGGATTTTTTCAAGAGTGTTTTTCAGTTACGAATGAGCCAAATGTATATACAGCGCGCAAGTGTTAAAAACAATTACCAAAAACTCACCAAATATGTATGAGTTTTATTTAATTAAAAGAAAAAACTTATTATATTATTTTATCTGAATATAGAATAAAGTAGTTTAAGAATTGGAATTTCTGGATTATAATGACAGAGTAATTTTGTCTACGAATCGAGGACAGATTCACGTATCGTCCATTCATAAATTTTGACGTAAAATTATTTAAATATATAATAATTTTTTCAAAAATTGACTTATATTAAGCGTTCAGCATCCCGTGAACAAATTTCATAATGGGTGTACTTTGGTTTAACGGCAAGTTTGAAGCATTTCTTTTACATTTTATGAATTTCTCCAATCACTTCTCTTATTTTTAAGAAATTTTAAATCTTCAAAAGTAAATTTTTTCTTCAAAAACGGTGTTCATTTTTTAAATGGTAATATTAATCTTCTTTTTTTTTTCATTGAACATCGGGTGCAGATAATCGTGGACTTATACTATGTGATTTATTGTAATTTTATATTAAAAGAAGTGTATACCCATAAATCAAGAATTCTGAATCCGCCTACAAACCAAAGTGATCCTTGTGAGACGTTAATTTATCCTATTATTTAATTAAAAGATGTTACTATTATTATGAAAATTATTATTATCTGGATGTCCACTAAAAATCTCCCCACTACTCATATCAGTATATGTTCCACTTCTGCCATGACTTCAAATTCTTAATGCTACATCTCCCACCTCCTCCATGATCTTTCCCCCTAATCGTGTTTATGACCTCTCTTTGTCTGCCTCTATGTTTATAAATAGAAAATGGGAAAGTTATGTTATTCACACGAACATACTTGAAAGAAGAAAGTTTTATCTTATTATATTGTTCCTACGCGCTCTTTAATAGAAGAAAGCTTGTTTAATCTTCAACTTTTGAGTAACTTGGAAGTATGATTTACGAGGCAAGTTTTAGAACTGATAAATTTCGAATCGTGGGCACAACAAAGAGAACAGTTATTGCTAGATTACAAGTCGGTGATTTGTATTTCAACTCTAACAAGAGCACATAATACAGAGCAAAATATTCGACTCACAAACATCTATGAGCTTTAAGGCAAGTAAAAGAGTGAAAGACGAACAAAAAAACACATTACAATAGGAAATTTGGAAAGACGTATCTTTAAGCGCTATAGAACGAGACACCAAGTCCTCAAGAGCCTTAAAATTCTACTTCTTCTGAAAGAATGTCGTACTTTTTTCACCTCTACAAGCAATTTTAGATACTGTCATCTCCATTTCATTTATAACACACAAGAGTCTCTCCTCACAGGATTCTATCTTGAAGATCAGATATCAAATTGGATGCTAAGGAGGACAGCTTCTTCCCAGTTTCTCCAGCAATATTTTTGATAGACGACATATCCTGTTGTGCCTGGAAGCATTGGTAATGAAAATCCATTCAACACCTTCATATAGAAACTGGTGAAACGCAAAGCATTGCGTATCAAAATTTTCACCATACCTGGAAAGAGATCCTATTTATTAAATCGCCGGCACTTATTTCATAAGCTGCCCCATCATCTTGACCAAAAAGGTCAGCACTAGAAATGGCGCTTGAACCCTATGAATACAAAAGAGAAAAGAAATATGTTTTAGAACCTGAGTTTGGTACTTCAGTTTTCAGATAAACTTCATGTAGCAGTGAGACATCAGCTTTACTATCAGATACAGTCTTCAATCTTGTTTTAAAAGATAGACACCAAAGCCAACTTCGTCAATTATGCATCGTAAGCACATTCAAAATCATCAGACAAACTACAGTAATAGTTAATAACCTAATTATAGCATACTGTTATAAACTTGCACCAAACATATGGATTATTGATTAATATAATAATAGCTGAATCCGCTAAAATAAACTCAGCCACTGAGCAGTTACTAGAAGAATCTAGGGGTTGAATATTTTAGCAGTACACTAGAGAGCTCCACTATTTTTGAGTCATTATAGATGCATTATCTTTACAACTTGTCTGTTATATGATCTGTGAAAGGCTTGTTGGAAGAGAAAAGGTAATGGTTTCAAACCTCTTCAACTCCACCAAAAGTTGGACCTCAGAAGTCCCTGAAGTGGTTGTTTTTTTTTAAATGAAGTCTCTGAAATGACTTTCAATAGGAAGAGGATCAATTAAATCATGTTTAGGCCTTTTATATCTCTCTTATTGAATTGAGTAGTTAATAACTTATAAGAAAGTCCCTTAAGCAGGAGTTTGAGTATGTGAAGTATTTTTTTTTTATCTTCGGTTCCTAAGACATAATTATTAATAATATTCATCTGTTGCTTCGTTTTCTTTGTATCTTGATATTTCGTTATCATATTTTTCTTACACTCCTGCTTCAAATAACTTCTCTTTCTGAGTTGATGCTCTATCGGAAACACCCTCTCTACTCCGCAAGTACGATCAAAATGACGACATCCATTTTTGCTTTAGAAAGGAGAAGGGAAAAAGGTAATTTGCACCACCATCCAACCCCAAAGATTCGATTAGTGTGCATTGACTTCTACTTTCCTTGGGCGACTTTCTTGCCTTACCAAAAGAATTTCATTTCACTTTTCCAGGAGGTTTTTAATAATTAGGAACGGAGAAGAATCTGAAAACAATAATGAGATGTTTAATATAGGGCAGCATTAGAGGCAATTCAAGGATTCAATGCTAACTAAAGCAGTAGGTATACCTATATAAGGGAATATTATTTACTTCCCTTGTCCCAAATTTACTAAACTATACCTATATTGATGATTAAAATATAATTCTGACTTCTTTAAAATTTTGGAACATCAAATTTAATTGGTTTATATCAATTCTATCCTGTTTATTAATGTCTATTCTATTGTTAGTTACACTGTCATAGTAAAGTCCAGTATCACTCTAAAAGATGGTCAAAATAAGCCAAGTAAACTGGGAGGAGGTGTGTTATAACAAGCATACCGAGTATTTCTGAAGAGAAACTGAGGCTTCCATTGCAGCTTTACTCTGATCACCAAAGAATTGAGCAGATGAAATGGATTTGGCATTAGTAAACTTTTTCCTTGCTTCATCAGTTTCCTCAATCTGATTAGAGTATCACGCAAACACATAAGACAAAACATGTTAATAGCACTGGATAAAGATCAAGAGGCAGAAAGGAGAAACTTTTTGTCACATAAAACATCACAAGTAAACAACTGATCTGTCAGGAGCAGAAGGACTGGGGAGAAAAGGAACATAATCACAAAAAGAAACATATGATGCAGAAAGAGGAGCAAGAACCTACTTCTAGGCAGTCTAGGAATACCCAAAATGGCTTAACAAGTAAGCAAACACTAGAAACTTGAGGTACCAAGAGTTTAGGATGAATTTTGATCCTTGCTTGCTTTTCCAAAAAGCGAGATATACACTAATTTCTATATAGATAGTCACCCAGAAATTTAGCCAAGGAAACTGGTGGGAAGGTCAGTGGTACAAGTATACTCCAGAGCACTTGGGAATCTCATAAATAAAAATAATAGCTAAAGAAGCATCCAAAGCTCCAACAGAACAGGGCATTAAACGATCTAGGGCATTTCACCAATTTCTAAATAATTAGTCAATCAAAAAATGAGAAGAAACACAAAGCCATATCAGTTTTAAGTTGCTCACAAATAATTCCCTTTGTGCGTGTGTGTGTGGGGGGGGGGGGGGGTTACTGCATAAAAACTTGCTTGAATTGTCTCAAGTCGGTTCTGGATAGAGCAAAAAAATTTTGACGCAGTAAGCTCCGTAACAGGGAACATCAGACCAACATCTCAATATTTTGAAGGCTTGATACAATAGAAAACCAAAGACAGTCAGAGACACCGTAATAATGTCCACCTTTCTCCTTCCATTAAACTTGGCAAATAAACAACATACATGACAAATTTCACTGAATCAGCTTTAACAAAATCCTGGATGATCAAGGAAAATAAAAGCTAGGATAAGAACTCACTTGAACTTTTGAAGAATTGGAACTCGTCTTCTTTGTGAAACCACTATCCATCCCATAATCTGAAAAAAAACTGGTGGACTTTGGAGGGGCCACATGGTTAAGAACGCGAGAGCCTCCAGAACTCGTCTCTGCAGGTTGGACATTGTCTGTGTACTCAAAACGAGACGCAAATGATGAACCTACAGTTGGTGCATTACTTGCAGCATTGGAGGAGGGAACTTGAACAGGCGGTTCTTCAGGCTTTTGCTCATAGAGACTTTCACTAGACTGTACATGGTGAAGGGTCAATAGATTGGAAACCAAAAATCACTAGAACAAACTTGTAAAAACAGCAGAGATATTTCTTCTTTTTTCTTGGGGGGGGAGGGTGATGCAAGAATTTCAAAGCATCCAATTTTACATATATGCCCAATTTCTTCGTTGTAAGTCTAATATGTACCTTTTTAGTAAGTTTGCGAGCTCCAAGTCCTCCAGATTTCCCAGCTTTCTTCGCAACTGTAGGTTTCTTAAGAAAGGTGGTAACAGCTTGAGAGGCTTTAGGTGAAGCAATAACCTCGGTTTTTTCGTCCTTCAACGAAGACGTTTCTTTTGGAGGTTCACTAGTCTTAATATCCGGAAATACATTAGTAGCCTGTGCAGCCTGAGAAGCAACAGGAGATGCTGGCAAAGCTGCTTGCAAAGCTGCTTCCTCTGCAGTACTTTTAGCAACTTCTTTTGAGAGTAACTGCCTATATAAGTCAGCAGCCCTTGAGGTATACTTGGAATCAGTCTTGCCTCCATCGTTCCATCCATGCTGCTTGAAAAAAACTTGAGCACGGTTATTTCCACCAAAGTACATCATTTTTAACTGCTCTGGAGACCACGAATCTAAATTTGTCGATCTGCAAGACTCAGCTTCTCAGTAAATGGAAATAGAAATAATAATATGACGGAGCAACAACAGAAGATTACAATTACTCTTGTTTGAATACATCAACCCCTACTCCCCAACCCTAATATAGTAAAGAAAAAAAGCCTATCATACTGCCACAAACATTTTAACCACCAACCTAGAATACTAACTGCTAATCTACTCTCTCCTCCCTTTCATTAACAAAGGATGACCAATGGCATGAATTGACAGTTGGGTCTTTTTTTTTATGACAAGGGAAACCCGCAGCCACTACCCTTTAGGTGCGCACAGGGTAAAACTCCCGCTCTTATGCAATGGCTCGCAAACCACATAGGAGAGGTAAACCACACTAGGCAAGCCCGATGCGACAAACTCGACCCAGAAGGTAAACCCCTTGCTTCGCTCGCAGGGGGTTTCGAACTTGAGACCTCCAACATGGAAGTCCCAAGCTCAAGCCCAAACCACTGGGCCACCCCGAAGGGCTATGTTGCTCGGACTCTTCCAAAATATCAATGGGTGCGTGTCGGATTCGTCAAAAGTAGTGTATTTTTTGAGAATCACGGGTGAGGTATCATGAAGAGTCCGCGCAACTAAGCCGAAGGGTGAACTGTGGGTTTAGACACCACGGTTATCAACAACAACTACTACTACTACACCTCAGTCCCAAACAAGTTGGTACTAGCTATATGAATCTTCATTTAAGAATTGTATCATCATCACAGTAAATAAAAATATGTTAAAAAAAAAAAATATATATATATATATACTAATAATAGCAATAACAGTAAATAAAAATATGTTAAAATATATATATATATATATATATATATATACTAATAGTAGTAATAAATCAAGTGTCATCAAAAAAAAAAATAGTAATAAATCCGAAAAGAAGGAAATGAATTGACATCTCCTTTCCACGTCACTCACTGCTTGCTTTTCAAGTAATCCCAACAGGACAGCAAATATACTCAATATCTTATTCCCCATGGACACATCATAATCTGCACAGGCGAGTAACCGCAAGTCCCACAACAGTAGTTTACATGTAGAAAGAGTTGTGTATGGAATTGTGGGAATGAGAAGGAGCACCAACTTTGCGCAGTTATTTAAGGGAAAATGCAAAATAAGCAAAGATCATATTGAAACATTACAAGTTTCCCTGACTATTTGGATGTACTCTCTGGGAGACACTACATTTTCTACTCCACTTTGCCTTATAACATCATTTATTTTCTTCTAACTTTATGCTCTTACAGGTTTTAACTTCACCACAAAAGGAACCAGGGTCCATTTTGAAAAAACATAAAGGTATTGTATTACAATTGAATAAGCACCAAGCTAGAGCGTCAAAATGTAGTTGTATTACAACTTACGAGTTGTTGCAATTCCTCTCTCATGTCCACAAGAAATCTGAATCACATAGAAATATCAGTTTGCACCCTAAACACTAGCATAGGTAAAGTTCTTACTTACGGCTAAGTATGTTCGCCAATGCCTTCAAAGATTCTGTTGTTCCTTCCTTCTCAGACAGTCCACCAGATAGCTTGGGGTATAGCATTCCAAAATTTGAGGGACCCCCCCCCCCCTCATATTCAAAGTACTCGAGACATTGTCCTTATTAGTCTCATATATTACCATTTATTCTTGACTGTGCATAATAAGAAGTCTTAGGGGTAGAATGTCATCCACTGATTTACTTTCCAGAAAATCATGGAGCAATAACCTCCCTGTTTAGTGTTTCCCTTTCTTCTTCCACACATCTTGATCTAAATCGTTTTCCCCATGACCCCATCTCCAATAACCTTCCCCCTTGCCAATTATCAGCCTCAACTTCTATTAAACTATCAATAAGCCGTGCGACTATCCATGGCATATCCTGTAATTTGCTCCTAAAACTCATCCTCATGTTCCACTTTCCTCATTCTTTTTTTTTTTCCTTTTATCCTTGTCCAACCAAAATGGAAATAAACCGAAACCAGTGGGAGTGAAATAGAATAAGAAACATATAAGGTTGGTAGCTGCCTATTGGCTTTGACCAATTTGTTCTGGTCCATGTAAGGCTTTGCTTCAATGGAAAACTAACTAGATGCATAAGAATACTCACTACTATTCAACAAAATCTGTCATCTTACAATATTTCTGAACATAAATTGAAACATTGAACAATAAGAGGAATTCATATCTATCAAAAACCACAGATATCTTCATATAAGTGAGTGAATGTGTTACATGCCATTCAACACATGGTGCATTCACTAGTATCTACCTAACACCAAAGTCACAGCTCTTAACATGCTATTACTCAAAATCCGGTCATATTAAACCATACAGGTGCCACATCAAACAAGAGCCAAGCAAACATCAACTCATTAAGCCAAAACAATAGTTCAAAACGAAAAAAAAATACCTAACGAAACTGATGTGAACGCCGAGACTGCGATGGACTGCCGAGCAATCAATACACAAGAAGATCCCATACGTCACGGATGCCCAAGTAGGATTCTTAGCATTGCAATCGAAGCACATCTAACAAGGAAAAAACAACAAATTTTGAATAAAATCATACAGAAAATCAAAATTACTCGATCAAAATAACGGATCTACAACAGATCTCAAAAATCTTTATGTAATCAAACAAATATCAAGTAAATAATAAAAAAAAGTTCCAAAAAAATAAAATTAAAACACTAACCTTGTTTTCAGGCTTGGATTTGAGCTTCCGAAAAACAGCGGTTTTGTCGCTGAAGTTCTCGGAAGCCATGGCTGTAGAAATAGATGATTCTAAGAAGTTCCGATGAAAAGGATAAACGACGGCAATGATAGAGAGAAAAACGACGCGAATCGCCTCTTTAGGGAACGTACAGAAATGGTGCAACAAAGTAGTGATAGAGGAATATATGTAAAACCGCTAATCTGCAAAATATAAATGTAAAAATTCTATTAAAAGGGTATTTTTTTGGTAGCAATTTTTGTGATTTATTTTTTGGAAAAATCTAATTTGGTCCTTTGATTATTTGAAAATAAATTCTGGCTAAACTATTGTTGCAGCAACAACAACATAATTGCACAAGTAACGTTTTTAAAATATATATTTATACAAACCTTATTTTTATCTTTACGAGGTAAAAAAATGATTTTTAATAAATTAAAATTTAAAAAATAATTGGCCAAATTAATTTACACAAAATTACATTTGGTTGGTTTTACATGAAGAAATAATCACATCTAATTTTTCTTATTTAAAGATGTTCTTAAAGTTATAGTATTTTGTATAAAAGTATAACTATTAGCAGTAATTATCAATGAATTCAAAATAATTCATCCATTGTCAATTACTTCATCAAAAGTTCTATCAAATACTTATTGTATAAATAATCTTTAAATTGTAAAATTCGCATAACTCGTACACTTTTCATCTTTTTACCATCAAATTTCTGTAAAATTTAATATAAAATTAATTAGTAATTAGTTCTCTTATATGTTGTTTTTTTTAAACATATATATATGACTAACCAATATAAGTTGTGTTGTACGGGTGGAAGTGTTTCACGTGGAGAAAATATGCGTAATTTGAATTTAATCGAAGCTCCAATATAAACTTCGAACACCGTGTGAAAAAACAAATAATGTTATTTAGTACTCCCTCCGTCTCTTTTTATTTGTTCACTTTTGAATTGACACAGCTATTAAGAAAATAATTAATGACGTAGTTAGTTTACCATTTTACCCCTATTATTTATGAAGTGAATGAAAAGTTTTACATTTTTCAAAGTAATTGATTATTTAATTGAGGGTATAATAGGTAAAAAAAAATTGTCTTTTTTTAATTTGTCAAAATAGAGAAACATTTATAAACACTATAAAAAAAAATGTGGCAAGTAAATAGCGAGTTTTTGACCAAAAACATCCTTCAACCATACCCCAAAACTTAAACTACATCCTTAAAGTATCATTTTTAGCATAAAACATCATTTAATTATACTCAAACTTAAACTACATCCTTAAAGTATCATTTTTAGCATAAAACATCATTTAATTATACCTAAAACTTAAACTACATCCTTAAAGTATCATTTTTAGCAGAAAGTAACCTTTAAGTATTTGAGTGAACAACTTTCATCCTTTTGTTAGATATTGTAAAAAACTAAAGGATTTTACGAAAACACGAGCAGTTAACGTGAGTATCAACAAAAGTTATTATGCATAATTTCATTACATTCTACAAGAAGTTCTTGAAATATATAAAAAATCTTAGACATTGTTACTTATGGAAACTAAAAATGATTTGAAGGTGTGAGTGTACATGATTTGCATTACTTACCAACAATTATTTTCATATTTAAAATTCAAGAATTCTGATTTTTAAAAAAAACTAATTCACGATACCATATACTTAATACTTGCGGTGGTTCTTTTTCAACAACCTAGTAGTTCTATGAGGTAGAAAGCTTACGAGATTTCCAACAGCATACCAAACTTCTTCTAAGAGTTGATTGAAAAATTATTTTGATCAAAATCAAACTTTATACTTATCATGGAGAGAAACTTCTGCTTCCTTCGTTTCAATTTATTGTTCGATTTTAATTTGCACAATTTTAGAAAATAAATTAGATTTTTAAAATTTATGATTAAAATATACCGAAATGTTTTTTAAATGTACGAATGGAATAAAGTGGTGTTTAAGTAAATGAAATAGAAAAAGCTACCGTTAGCAAGCTTAATCATAGACTATTAGGCGTTGGCAAAATCACCTTTCAAGTAAAGATTACAATCGCTATCTCAAAAGTCAAAGAGGTTAGCAATTTCTTCATGAAGCAAAGGGCACAATTCTTTATTTGCTTTGCAGGTTTACATTTTTTAAATCTCACATATGATTTCATCAATTGAATAAAGATGAATTTCCCCTCAAAAGAAGAGTAATAGAACAAACTAATTAAGTTAAGAAATCTTAATTATGCCCCCCC
>NC_028644.1:65254924-65307614 GCF_001406875.1 Solanum pennellii
CCCCCTCCCCACCCCAACCACCACCATCACACACAACATATATTTTAAGCAAACTAAGCTCAGAACTAAACATAAAGTAAAATTGAAAATGAACAAAAGAAGGAATGTATCTCATAGATTTGAGTAACAAAAAAGTGATTAAAAAAAATTGCAACCAAAAAAATAAAGATCACTAAAGCAAAATAAAGTAGCAAGAGACAAGTTCAATGACACAAGTTATGCCCCATAACCTTAGTTTAGTGATACAAGAGACAAGTTATGTCGCATGACATGAATTTAATAACATAAGTTATATCGCATGCCATAAGTTTAGTGATACAAGTTATGTCCGAAGACATAAATACAAGGTTTTGATTTGTATAATTCGCTAGATACATTCAATTTTATACGAAGTGTTCAGTTTTGTATAAATTCATTTATACATTGTAATTTATATAATAAGATCTGTATTTGTATAATTATAAGTGCATGGTGCGAAAATATATGTATTTGTATTTGTATATACACTTTTCTCTCGCTTTATACAAACATATACACATTTTGTATCGAAATCTATAAAATGACGAAATTGTATACTGAATCAGATAGGAAAAAAATGAAATGTTTGCTGCAAATTATAAATAAAATAAAATATGGATATAGCACTTAATTTGAATTAATAATTCGTTATTTCATACAATTTTTCCTATATAATATATGTGTGTGTGTCTATTTTGCGTATATATTAATTAGAAAAAAATTGACTGACTATTTGGATAAAGATACCTTATTTCTAGTTTATATGATTAGGTTTGGAATTTGGATAGACAAATGTATGGGCCGTATGCTGCTTTGACTGGATGGGCTTTCCATGAAGGCCTATTGTGTTGGGTAACCGATATAAAGCCATCTCTTTAGATTAAAAACAAATTGATACTTTCTATTTTATTTTATTTGTATTTTTTCTCAAATTACAAAAATTTCTTAAAATTATAGAATCTCGGATATAACATGAAATCTGCGGATACATAGCTCATGGATACATCCGAGAGGAGAGGAATGTATTGCAGAGGGTATAGCTTTGAAAGGAAATTCTTGTAATTTTTCTTATATGGTAGAGAATTTTAGATATTATAATATCTTAAGCTATGTATTTATGTAAATTTTTTTCATATTTGTAACTACTTAGAGGGTCTTAACAACTTTCAAGAAAAAAAGTTCCCATGAAATATGTGATTTTTATACTTATCTGTTTATGTTTGTTATGTAAACAAAAAGTATTATTCTAAAAATACTTATTTATAATTTAGACAAATATTATGAAAAATAGAGCGGAGTGAAGGTAGGGGTGTGCCGTGTGGGGATGGGGTTACAGGGGTCAGTAGAAAATGAGGGTAAGAGTGTTGAAGGGTAGGGATCGAGGAGGAAAATATCAGTTGTGAAGCTTGTTTTTTATGTTTACTTGACAAATCATTTTTTTTTATTTTCACGAAACTTGTTTTTTCTAGAGATAATATTTTTTTCAATTTTTTTTTTTTGATTAATCAAACATAGAAGAACTAAAAGAGTATCCAACCACTCTAAGTTTCTAAAAAATAAAGAATCATAGTGTATTAGTTATTAATATATACTTTATTTGGTTTTATCACTATTTCTCAATTCTCATCATGCCTTCCATGAGGAAGTTGTTGGGAAAAAGTGCAACCTAATGTGGCCCATGTTGAACCAAGATTCTTCCTCACTGGCTTATATAGTTAGCTTTCCAACTAATTAGATTTTCAACCAATATAATCATTCAAAAAATAATCACCTACCAATTTGTTTTAACAAAATGCATGCATGATGATCCAAGTACTGTAGTAATTACAATGGTGAAATGACCATTTATCGGGGACATTTAGAGCTCGTTTAAATTGACTTATCTTAGATATTGTTGAGCTAAAATAGTTTTTAAATATTTTTATAATGTTTGGATAAAATTACAAAGTGTTTTCAAAATACCAACTTTAAAGTTTAAATAACAAAAATAAGCCAAACAACAAAAATTAGCCATAATTTAAAAAATTTAACCTATGACTTTAATTTTGACTTATAAGCTAAAAGTAATAAGTCATCCAAACAGGCTCTTATTTTCCCCAATTCAATTCCAAAGTATATATGTTTACTTTGGATTTGACTTATAATGTACCTTTTTTAACCATAATCTTATTAAATACTTTTTAAATAACTATTTATAGTAATTATTACATAATTCCTCATACAACTTTTTAAAAAAGTTTTATGCTCAAATTAACATAGAAATATAGTGAGCCGGACTCAATACTCTGAACCAGTTCACATAAAATAGAATTAAGGGAAAAGGCCTTAACTTACCAACATAAGTTGTATCGTAGTGTAAGTGTAACTGCTTCACTCATAATCTGAAGTCTCGATTCAAGTCCTGGATATAGAGAAAATCTTATTGAGAGTGTCATCTAGAACGAACCATGTAATGCATAATCCAAATTTAGTCCATTCAGACCTGAACAATAGAAGAAAAAAAGTTATATACGCATTTACTTAAGGAAAAATTACTAGGAATGATATCTTTCAATAAATAATTACTGATTTTAGCGATACTTTTTATTTATTATTATTTATAACAACATTATGTTAAATCTGGAGTTTTTGGTCAAAATCATCCTTAAACTATACCCAAACTTAGACTACATCCTTAGAGTATCATTCTCAGCATTAAACATTCTTAAAGTATTTGAAGTGAACAATTTTCATCCTTCTATTTGAATTTATCAGAATACTAACAGATCCCACAAAAATCAAGTTATTCCTTCGTGATATTATTTTCAGAGATACCATAAATACTATCGTGAACTTTTTCAGTAATCGAGTTTAGTATTATGCAAAATATTTTAATTTGACAGTTTTTCATTTACTTTTCATGTAATTAGATATTAAAAATATTATTCATTGAATATTTAGGTATCGATATTACATAAAAAAAATTCTACTTTCAAACAAAAAATATTATTGAAGTTTTTTGTATTTGGAATCTATATGTTTCTTCTTAATTGGACATGCTAGAAGTGGTGTTTGTTAGAGACTTCCGCTTCTAATAATGTAGAATAAAACTCAAATACAAGACATAATCAATATTTTGATCACTTCAATATCAGAATGACTCAAAAATTTATTGATCAAAACACAATATTTATTTTAAAAAAAAGTAAATATAATTATCAAGCTCCAACTTCTTTCCGTTACTAAATGAGAAAAAGAGCAGATCATTTATCATCACACCTTTCAAATATTTTTGTTTTAGTAAGTAATGATTTCTAAGATTTTAAATATCTTTTTAGAAACTTTTTATAGCAGGTAATGAAATTATCTAGGAAAACTTTTGTTGATAATCACGTAAACTGCTCATAGTTTTTTGTAGGATCAATTAGTTTTTTTTGATGATATCTAATAGAAGGATGAAAATTGTTCACTTTTAAATACTTGAAGGATGTTTTTTGCTAAGAATTATACTTTAAGGATGTAGTTTAAGTTTGATGTATAATTTAAGAATGTTTTTGGCCAAAAACTCTTAAATCTGCAATGTGTATTAAAAGTGAATTATGTATGCAATAAATATGTATTATAATTATCTTTGAAAATATATTATGCTTGTTTTGTAAGAAATCGACACATTATATTATAAGTTTATTAAAATGTGTGATAAATATATTAATCATCAATAAAAGTTTGTATTATATGTGAATAATAAATTGTTCTTTGTAATATGTATTAATACTGTATTATAAATGTATTAAAAGTGATCAAGTGAAAGAAAATGTTATTGTTATAAATGGTAAATATATTCTTAATATAATATATTTATGTAAGTCTCCCTTAATTTAATTTACCATCTATATACATAGAGCACCACATAGGGATGGCAATGAGGATGGGGCGGATGTGGGGCGAGGTGAGTTTAAGGCTATCTGGGGTGGGGCGGATGAGGGCGGGTTGGAGTGGATTTTTTTAAAATTAATGTGGGGCGGCGTGGATTGCGGGTACATGTAATTTTATGTGAGTTCAAACTTAATTTTAACTTTTTACATGTTATAGAGTGATAGAGCATTATTTATTAAAATAATTTCATTAAAACTACTAACATATTCAAGATAATAAATGAAAATGGTTCAATAAAAATTATTATAATTTCTTACATGTTTCCCAACTGACCTCTAAAAAATAAAATTTTAAGTCACTATCCTATTAAATTAATACAACTTAATAAAACAATAAATTTATTTTTATGAATTTTATTTTTAGTATCAAACATAACTAGAAAAAGAAAATATTAAAAAAATTATATGGAGTGACTGTATGCGGGGCGAAGTGAAACGGGTTGAAAATCAAAAATATTATTATGCAGGACGGGACAAAACAAATTAAAAAATTTATGGATTAAACTCAATCCGCTCCGCTGCCCCCCAATGCCATCCCTAAGACCACATCTACCCACATATATAAAAGTTGTTGGCAAGTCTGTCTTGGTTGGGTGAGTGGTTGTAGGGGGGTGGGAAGGAGGGGGCCATATACATCTTTTACTCAAAATAGTTTCTTTTTTGGCCACACATTGTATGTATCTTAGTTTTATTGTCACTTATCATTGTACTCACCCAATTGTTGAGGCATTTTTCACTATTCTTGGAGTTAAATTAATTCTTGAAATTAAAGCTATGGTCTCTTGCTATTGTACTTTACTTTTTCTGTTTCACAATTTTCCAAACAAATTATTTTAAAAAATATTCAAGCAGCAGAATTCACATGGCAATTAATTTAACTCAACGAATATACCCCCAAATATATAGACATGTAGGGTTTTAGGGGTCAATGTAAAAGTGTCATTCATCTAGATTGATCTGTTTAATTATGTGTAAAATAAAATGTTTCAATGGGTAATTATCATTCTTATTCTTGATCAATTTGAGTTAATATAGTAAGGGTTTTCATCTTTAAAATTACCTCTTTTTTTTAAATTATTATTTTGGTCAATAAAAGGGATCTTGAACAAGGAAATAGATCCTATAAATTAAAAATTGATTATATTGAGCAATTGCAACAATCAAATTCATTGATATTCCTCGGGTGTATGTAGTAAATAATAGATCCAAATAATGCTAGTAAGGTATCATATTAAAACTCGAAAAAATAAAATATTATAAGCTTCAGAAAGACTTATAAAGAGTGTTAGCTATCGCTAAAGATACATATTTAATAACGATTAAATTATTTCTTATTAATTAATTATCCGTAAAAAATATTTTTAATATAATATACGAAGTTATAGTAAAAAACACCGTCCAAAAAAGGCCCCTCAAAATATATGCAAAGATCATTTACAACAAGGACAAATTAGATTTCATAATTGCACGTTTTTAAACGTAAGGTTCGGAGTGAATTAATGCAATTTAGATAAAATGTCCCTACAAATTACAACATGTGATTAAGAATCAACTCCTTTATACTTAGCCTATAAAAAAAGTGCTATTCTCCAATGAGGGTTAGATAATACAAATTTATTTAATTAAATTTTAATTAGAAAAAGACTTAAAATATTTTTGAAGTATTAGTAATAGTATAAAATTACCCTTCATCTGGCTCCAAAATTTCCTTTCCATCCACCTATTGACTTCAAAATACCTTTGTCATCCACCTTTACATTCAAAATTGACAACTTATTTAACAGTTTTAAATTTAAACTATTTATATATTTTTTAAAATATGTGGCACTCAACTATTTGTTATAATTTAACTTATTAGTATAATTTATAAATCAATCCACTACTCACTCATTACTAATTAAACCCCACCAAATTAATAAACTCGTCACATTTCTAATGCAACAACAACTACTGCCAATGAGTGTTTTTAAAAATTTGAGGCGAAAATATCTACAGAAGTAAATTTTAATACATACAAGTGTCTAAATAAAAATTACCGATAAACTTAAAATTCTGACTATGTTCATCTTAATCATTCTTTCATCTCAATTATGTGATGTTACTTCGTAGATAACTTTTTTTAAAATAATATATTAAAGATTTTAAAACAAATCATAAATATTTATAAAATTATATTAAAAAAAGTGCATGAATTAATTCGGGATGTACTACTTCTTTACCTTTAATCATAAATTTTGAATTCAAAGTTGAAAGAAAATTGTCCTCCTAAATAAGCGGCTCAACTTAAATTTAATTGGGATTTCGATTCTGATTCGAATAATTTTGGATGTTATTTTCAGAAATCTATAATTTCGTCGTGTATTAGTGTTTATGGCGATTTTGATATTATAATTGGTTTATTAATTGGGTGCGGTTTAGTTAGTAATGAGGAGTCCGGAGCCTAAAGGGTAAAAAATGTTAACAAAAATTCCAAAACGGTATATGAAATTTCTTTTTAACCAAAAGGGCAAAATCGCTCACGAAGTAGCGATTTTATCCACTGAAAAAAGCAAAATCGCTGCTATAGCAGCGATTTGTTAAATTTGCTTTTTTTTTTAAAAAAAAAAAATTATAACAAAATCGCTCCCTCGGGAGCGATTTTCAAAATAAAAATCTTTTTTTAATACTTCTTTTATATGTCGCTGCTGAGGCAGCGACTTATGTATAATTTTTTTTTAATTAATATTTTTTGCTTTTTTTTTTATAAAAAAAGTTTAAATCAATTTTTTTTTATTTTTTTAAATCAAATAGCTGCCAAGGCAGTGATTTTTAATTAAATTTTTTTATTTTTTTAAAAAAATTTAATCGCTGCCAAGGCAGCGATTTTATATCAAATTTTTTTTAGTGATTTAATTTTTAAAAATTAAAAAAAAATAATTAAAAATCGCAGCAATTTAATTTTAAAAAAATATTTTTTTTATTTAAACTTTTTTAAAATAAAAGAAGCAAAAAGTAAAAACTATAATAATAATTTAAGGTTATGTCGCTGCATAAGCAGCGACTTACTTAAAAAAGTTATAAAAAAAAGTTTGAAAATTGAAAATCGCTCCCGAGGGAGCGATTTTGTTATAATTTTTTTTTTAAAAAAAAAATCAAATTTAACAAAATCGCTGCTATAGCAGCGATTTTGCTTTTTTCAATGGACAAAATCTCTACTTCGCGAGCGATTTTGTCCTTTTGGTTAAAAAGAAATTTCATATACCGTTTTAGAATTTTTGTTAACATTTTTTACCCTTTAGGCTTCGGACTCTAGTAATGAGTGGGTAGTGGATTGGTTTAAAAATTATATTAATAAATTAAATTATAACCAATAGTTGAGCGCCAAGTATATTAAAAAATATATAATTAATTTAATATTAAAATTGTTAAATAAGTGTTCAATTTTGAACGCAAATGTGAATGACAAGGTATTTTGGAGTCAATAGGTGGATGAAAAGGGCATTTTGGAGCCAATAGATGGATGAAGGGTAATTTTATACGATTTTCAATACTTTAAAGATATTTTAGACCCTTTTCTAAATTTTGATACAGATACTAAATACGAAATAAAAAAAAAAAAGTGGAATTTACTTTCTTCTTGTTTTCTTTTTCTTTACTTTAATTTTTGTACGTGTGGTTTTAGTCATGACTAGAACGTTGCAAAGGAAGTAGAATTTTCCCACTAATTGATAATGTTATGCACTAGTCAATCCACTACATTGAAAGGTGACAACATGATAAATTGTACTACTCTCTCCCACCCCACCCTACCTATATTAGCTTGATTAAATATAAAATTTAAAGTTAGTATATATCGAAATTTCTCAAACTTATTTTTATATTTTATCTAAATATTTGAACAATACAAATCGATTGAAATTAAACCAGTTGAGTACTTTGGCTATCGTTTTTGTTCCTCAGCTATTTTCGATCAAATATATTTTAAGATGTTTAAATATTGGCTAATCAAAATCTAGTTGATGGAGCAAGGATTGTTGTCTCAAGTTCAACAAAGTCTTAAGAATAATATAGGGTTGTATATAGATTGCCAACCAACTAACTAAAAAAAAGACTTAGCTTGTTGCCGGCTTTAGAAAATTTAATAAATAAAGAAAAAGAAGAAGGCTCCTCTCGTTATAGCCAAGTGGCTTTCAGCACTTTTCCTTCTCTTCGCTACTGTTAAAATGTTGAATTTCTTTTACATATTTCACCTAAGCACTAATGGACCAACACCTTCATATGTATATCACCCAAATTTCTCAATTGACGGCGGTGAGTATTTGCACTTTAGACCTCTGTAAGTCCTTTTCTTATTTGTCGACATTACATTAAAAATGATCTTTAGTATCAATTAATTAACGATAATACTTTTGAAATATATATTTTTAGCGGCAATTAATACTCTTTGTATATGACCCTTAAGCCTTTACCGAAATTAAATCTAATGACATTTAACTAATGCCGATAAAGATTTTAAAACTTTTTATTAATGTGTATATTTGTTGCCGTTTAAAGTTATCTTTATACTAGTGCGATGGTATGCATGATATGACAGTCTTTCTCCTTGATTTGTACCCGAAATTCGATGTGCGGAAGACAACCAATCCTTGTCCGTAAATAAATGAAGATTGATCAACCAACTTGAAAAATACATAACCTAGTTTCATTTTTTCTTTTCCTAATCAAGTTAATATTAGAATTCGAGACTTCAAATGAAGAAATTTTGAGAAAAATAACGTATACTCTTGAATTTTAATTATAAGAATATTTATTTTATTTGTTTGTTCTTAAAATTTCACTTTATTAGGATAAATTGCTTAGAATAAGTAATTAACAGTTTGATTTTCTTCAAACATAAAATATAATAAAATAAATAAATTTACCTTGTCAAAACGAAAAATAAATTAAAGAATGTTCATGCATGTCAATTGTCAAGAACCACGTCGAAATGAAGAGAAATAAGATGGAAAAATTTTATGCTTTTTTCTAGTTTAGGATTAGTTAGATAAGTGAATTTCATATCAATTAGAGACAAATGATAATGACTAATTAAGACTTAATGGTCAAACACGACTTTAAAATCACGAAGTTAGATTTATCAATATCGTTTTTTCTGAATTTATTTCGTATTCATAGTTTAAATAAATTTGAAACACTTCATTTAAAATTTTGAAAATTATGATTTCCTTCATCAAATTTTAATTGTCATGATTTTTTTTTAAAGTCAGATTATAAGAACTTTGAATAACATTATATTATGTATTTTTCATCGTATTAATATGCAAAAAATTAAAATTTATAGTACTTTTTTGATAATTTTTTAAAATCTAATTATATTTTTAAAATATCAAATTAATATAATCTAATTTAACTTTGAAAATTAATCAAATTGACTTTCAAAAAGCAACATGACACTTAAAAAGTGGACGGAAGAAGTAATCAACTGCAACGGTATGTTTGGAATCGAGGAAAATAGTTTCGAATTTCGATTGATTAAAATTTTTGAAAAACAAACTTCTTAAAATTAAAAAAAATAACTCTACTAATTAAAATAAGTAATAAGTTTCATAAATAGCATTAGTGTTAATTGTATTTTCCCCCACCCCATAGGCCGTAACCATCAACCCCACCACCCTTATAATCTCCACCCTACGTTCTACATTATTTGTCTAAACTGTTACAAATAATTTTTTAGTTAAATATCAAATAGACAGACACACATAAAAATAAAAAGATCTACATATTTTCTTAAAAATAATAAAGGATAAATCACCAAAATATGTTATACCATAAAAATATTTATCATCTATTTTAATATAATTTTTTAAATTAAATATAATATTATTTTTAAAATTAAGAAAAATTGTACAACATCTCTTTTCTCAATCCTTTTTCCTTTTCTTATTTTCATTGTTCTAATCTTTTGTTTCTTTCTGTCTTTTTACTCCTATGCTTCTTTTTTCTTTCTTTTTTTTTTACTCTTCTACTTCTTCGTCTATTTCTTTTACGTTTTTTATCTTCTTCCTTTTTTTTTTCTTTTCTTCTTCTTTGAGCTTTTCATCTAAAAATCATCCTTAATAAGTTTTTGTCCATATATCACTATTTTTATTCAAAAAAAAAAACAAGATGAAAAGAGGAATAAAAAGACCAAGAATTTGTACAAAATCACGTTTTTAAGCAGAAATTTAGATTTCTAAAATTACAGAAACAAAAGTTCACCATTGATGGTCATTATAAAGCTTCAAATTTTGAATTTTATGAATTTATGATTATTTTGGATAGGTAGTTCCTACAGATAATTAAAAATGTCGTTTGAAGTTTATATCTCAATTTTAAGAGGGATTGATTAAGTTTATATTTTGGAGAAAATTAGATTGAAACTCGAAAAAGAGTGAAGTTTGAGAAACTATATAACAATTGTATTAAAGTTGTATTACAAACTTCACTCTTTTTTTTATAGTGATATCAACCAAAATAATTTAAGAAAACACTTGTAATACATATATAACATAGACACAATATATATTGCAAACATTACTCATGTTTTTAGAGATACAAACTAAAATAATTTATAAAACACTTATAATACATAGTTTATTCATGCATAAAAAGTTTAATTCAGTCTATAAATTATTGTCTTGTCTTTCGTTAGTAACGTTTTTCATCGTTAATTTTCTTCTAATTCAACTTTTATATTGTGTAATACACTTTTAACGCAAATTTAATTCATTTTATAGTTTATTATATGTTACTATTAGATTACTTGTTTAATTCATTCTTGATATAAACTTAATTCACTCTATAGATCATTGTCTAGTGTTTCATTAGTTACATTTTTTTAATCCATGCATAATTCTCTCTTCTAATTCAACTTTAATATTTGTGTAATGCACTTTTTATACAAGTTAATTCATTTTGCATTTTATTGATTAATTTGTTATGATTGAATTGTTTATTTAATTCATTATTGATGTAAGTTTTATTCAGTTTATAAATCACATAGTGCTCTTTCGTTTGCTTCATTTTGAATTCATGTTTAATTCGCTTCTAATTCTACTTTAAAATGAGTGTTATACATTTTTAGTTTAAATTTTTAATTCATTTGGCCGTTTATTATGTCTCTTCATTTCTTACGATTAGATTACTTGTCTAATTAATTATTGATATAATTTTATGTAATTTACAAATTAGAGAATATATTTAAAATAAATAATTATTTATTAAAATAGATTCACTCAACATAAACTATGGATAATAAGATTACAACCTGAAGACGTGCAAAAATGTTAGGCCTTATGATAAAGAATAAAGAATAAGGAATAAAATCCTTTTTAGCATTTTGTTTTAGAAGTTGATTAGTTTAATATAAAAGTTCACATCATTTTTTGTCTTCTAATTAAGTATTAACGCATCTCTAGTATTATTTATGAATGTTATAAATTTTCTATGTGTATATCATTACACAATGTGTGTTAAAATGCTACGTATAATTTATTTATATTATATAAAAATTATAAGTGGTGAGAAAAAAAGTATTAAATGTGTATTAAAAAATAGTTATAATTCATTTGTATGATAAATGTAAGTTTTAGAATAAATTTAAACTGAAACTTGCATTATGAATTAGTGTTGTATTAAACATGTATTAAAGTTATTTTAAATTGTTTTAAGTGAGTATTATTAAAAATTGACAAAAATAATAATAAATTAAAAGTATACTTAAAAGTGATAATTATTAAATAAAAGACCTTCACTTGTATAATTTATACAATAATAAAATAATATTTTCCGTCATACCAAACCCGCCCTAAATGTGCCTTAAATTGATTAATTAAGAATAGTAATCGGGGTTGGTAATGGTCACAATATATAGTCAATAGGGTACATGAAAAAACAAAAAATCTTTGATTGAAAGCAGCCTTTATTAATTTAGCAGGGTCCATATATATAAAATATCGTAATCACTAAGCAAAACGAACATGCCCCATGACTTTTATATATTTCAATTGGGTGCAACATTAATTGTTAAACAGGCTGCTTTTATCACATGAGTCACCTTATATTATTTCTTTTTATAATTGAAACTCGATTATTTTAAATTTGTGTCGAATATAATTTTATTTAAAGGAAATATTTTGTATTAAAAAATTTTTATGTCCAAAATTCGAATTAAAAATCTCTAACTAAAAAAAAATAATCTCACCACTCGCATCATATCAAAAGGATAGTACCTCATTTGATATAGATAACAATCAAACAATAATTCCACACAAACAATTAGTACAAATTACTATTTCAAATAATTATTGCCTTACCAATAAAGGTGATAGTGAAGTATAAAAATTTCTTTATTTAATCAAGCGATTTGAAAATTCGACGTGGATACGAAGAGAAAAAAAAATCATTCTCTATATGCATGCACTCTTTAGAGACAAGAATAGAATATTCAATTCCTAAACACCTCAATTTGGTGCTACTTCAAGTCTCCAAATATAATTGTTTTAAGTTATATTTTTTCTAGGGTTAATTTAATTAATTTTGAGAGGAAGAAAGTAATAATTAATCAGGTATTAGTTTTATGTCTTATGTACTTTCATTACAGTGTATATTGAAAAAAATTCATTTTTGTTCGGTCTCTAAGATTTAAGTAATAATGGGTTTCAACCCACCCCAAGAACACTATGTGCTTTACAACAATAATTATTTTGATCCTTTTAAAAAAATAATTATTTAGATATAAGTATAGAACTTTTAAAAAAATAATTATTTAGATATATTTTTGACACTTTTATCTCTTCAAAAATATTCATCTATTCATTCATTTGATGAAAATAACTCATATTTATAATATTATTTTATTTTTTAAATCAATATCTAATCTAATTTAACTATATATGGTCCAAGTTAATTAGATGAGAAAATGAAGTTGTGGTGCATAAGACTATAAGAGATTAACAAAGTAAACCGATCAGAGAAGGCCCCAAAAACATATGCAGCAATTATAATAATTACAAATATCAAATATATCAAATTATCATATAATTTTATAATATTAAACATATCATATCCAAACAAAAGAATATTTTTACAAATAAGACTTCAAATAATGTAGGACAACAAAATTGAAATGGTCGTTAGTATAACAGATGCCCATTTATAATTGTCAGACTAGTTAGAGTGGCCTTCTCTTTTTCTTTATAAAAATGTCCCTACACAATAATACCATCATCTGTGTGCTTTACAACAATGAAAGTGAAAGAAAAAGAAATTTACCATGCACTGGCCTCTGTTAATCTTTCGACTCCTTACCTACTACTTCTTCGAGTCGTTTAGTGTGAGGAATATAAATAAATGATCAAAAAATAAAATAATAGTTCTAGCAAGATCGACTTTTATCTTTGTAAGATAAGACTTATGTCTTAGGCCTTTAAATTTTTATCAAAAACAAATTATGTGTTAAAATTTTTATAGAAAAAATTAATTATTTATTATTAGTTTTAACATGTATTGTCCTTCATTAAAAATAAGAATTACTCTCTTCATTTAAAAAAGAATGACCTCATTTATTTTTTTTATGTTTAAAAAAGAATGACCCCTTCTTTTAGTAAAACTTTAACTTTAATTCTCCACGTGACATGTTTAAGGTCACAAGATTAAAGAGCATTTTGATATATTTGACATAACTTTAATTTAGAACCACATAATCAAAAAAACTTTTTTCTTTTTTTTAAACTTCGTTCCAAGTCAAGTTAGATCATTCTTTTTGAAACAGAGGAAGTAATAGTGAAGAGCGTTGAACAAAGAGAATTATGAATTCTTTTTTATTTCGTTTCAAGCATTACAATAAATATATAGAAATGAGGTAAATCAAGTCATCATCTTCTTGAATCAGATTATGTGGTTCTAACTCTTATCTTTATATAACATATGCCAACTCTACTTATAGAATAATATTAACAATTCATATAATAATTATCTGAAAAGATGTTTTTCAATATTGAGTTGATAAAATCTTACCTAAAATCAATAACTGAAAAAATAACATTAAGTACTAATCATTTTCATCTAAATAGTTGAAGGAAAATAAATTTTGAATAAATATGTATACAAAGTGTATTTATATTTTAGGCCTCCAATTGAAATTTCGTTTTAGGCCTCCAATTATATCGACTGAATCCTGAGATAATATTTTGATGCCTTATTTAATTATCACGTTTGGAATAACTTATTTCACCAATAATATCATAGCAATATAATAATTTGTGTCAGAGGGTCATTTGATAGTCTGGTTTTGATTGTTTTTCCCTTTGTGCCTCAAGATAGACAACAAGTTGGTCCATTTATAGAATTGTATTTCATATTGTGTATGTGTGTGGTGAGGAAATGTTTGATTTCCATTGTAGTGTTGGAATTGAAGTATCTAGATCTGCTTTAATGGTAGGAAAGCAATGTCACAACTATAGGTTGTGGGGACTTCCATGGAGAAGGATTTATGGTAGGTAGCTATGAAATTACTTCGTCTCGTCTGTCTAACAATATTTGTTTATTAATTATTTAATATGTTTCTCAACGATAATAAATAATAATAGGAATAATATTGTTATTTTATGTGTGGCTTTATTAAACGACAAAGTCAGGAGCGGAAGGAGGGCTTGAACCCTCAACCTCGGCCTTGGTAAGAGCATATACCATTAAATTATTTCCGCCAGCTAGAAACAAATTTTTATTGTATCATGTAATTTTTAATATATAAAAAATGCAATTATTTTTAATCATATTTTATTTTTAGCATTAATTATTTATTTCACACATTATTTGCATTAAAATAAATAAAAATATTATAATAAAATACTTTTATCAATCGATATTTTTAAAAAATGTGTAAATTTTAAAATGGACAAATAAAAATGAAAAGAGGATATAGATTGTTTTTTTTTTGTGTGTGTGTGAATTAAGCATTCTTAAGAAAATCTAGTTTCTTAATACAAAGGTATATTATATTGTCAAAAGCAATTACAATCTCTTGAATTTTAATGTTACACCTATTTTGAGACTTTCTTTTAGTTGATTAAATGGCTTGAAAGACCTTTATACTTATTTGGATTTGTCATTCTAGCCTCTTTAATCTTTGATGTTTTAACTAAATACTTAGAATGTATTTAAAACTAGCTATTCCTTTTGATCAATGTATAATATATGTGACACTGTTAAACTGGACATAGTATTTAAGAAATATGAAAAGACTTAGCAATGTTTTAAAATATCTTTAAAAGAATATAGAATTATTTGCGATTATTTTGATCAAATAAATGATAAACATTGATAGAATACTGACAATGTCATTAAATAATCAAAAAAGAATTAAATTTTTATTTTAAAATTATATGAAATTGAATAAAAATATCATTAATTAGTTATTTGGTCTAACAACCTTTATCATCAATAATTTAATAAATGTCTATATTATTCATCCAGACATTGAGAAGGTAGATCAAACCTAACTCAATCTCTAACTAATCAAAAGACCCAACTAGCTTCAATCGAATTTTCAACATATTAGTTGAGAAGTATTTCTTTTACTCTTCTATATTTATTAAGGATAAATTAAATTTAATGGATTATATTTTTGTTTTTTAATACTAATCTGATGCTTATCTAATATTTAGAAGAAAAAATTTTTTTTTGGTCAAAACATGTTAAATTTAGACAGGCCGTCCACGAGACCGAGTATGCATTTTGAAGTGTGTTTCACGTGCAAGCTGCCTCTGCGTAAAAAAAGTAACAAACGGCTTTTTTATATTTACTTTTCTCTTCGTTCACTTTAATTTATTTCAAAAAAAATTACTATTTTTATTTTTATTTATTTTATTTTTTAGAAATTAAATTTATATATTATAAACTATAATTATCTCATAGTGTATTTTCAACCATAATTAAGTTGTTATTTTTAAGAATAATAAAATAGAATTATTATTTTTGAAAAATGAACAAATATAACAAATTGAAAAATATTTAATTAAAAAACATAATCAAGATTATAATGCACATCGCATACGCAATGAACGGAAAGATAAATATGAAGACGATTTATGGGTGTAATAGTGAGTACTTAAATATCTCAAGTTTACATTTTATGTATATTAGAAGCACTATCTTAAATAGATCGTGCTACGTAATTTAATTTTAGTCGAATCTCCTATGCGAATTTCGAAGTCCACGAATAAATAGGGATATACTCCAATTGAATTAGGTGTATTTTGTCTTTTTTGATGACCATACTCGTCTTGGTGTGTGTCCCACTTGCTTTTTACGTACACGTTTTGTTTTAGGCCATTTAATTGAATGGGTCCTAGAGATATTGACACGTGTGGCACTAATTTGATGAGTCAAAAATGTTGAATTTACCAAAATTAGTTTCAGGTGAAAAATATAGTAAATGATTTACTAACTAACATCTTAAAAGGAATTTTTACGTAGGTCAACTGCTTTTCTTTCAACCAAGACCTAGGGTTATTTTTTGAGCTCATCGAATAGTTCTAAAACTTCCCATAATTTGATCAATAATGACTTTTATGTAATATAAACTTAAGAAAGAAACTTTTGGAATAATTTATTTTATATTTATTGATAGATGTTATTGTTTTTCGTTTGATATGTTTGGACAAACATAGATATATATATATATATATATAGTTCAGAAATAAAATTAGTACTGCTTTATCTCTTATTTAATTATTAATTGTTGGATAAATTGTATTAAGATTAGTAATTGATATTGTTATAAGTTATATCTGTCAAAAAGTTAAATAATAGTATTGAGATTAATTATTTTAGAACAAAATAATAAAATTGAGAAAAATATATATACTAGAGATACTTCAAAAAAAAATAATCAACTATTTATTGAAAAGGATATTTTGTAAACAAACAATTATTTTAATAAAAGTATTGCCGTATAATTTATTTTTAATACAACAACCTAAATTGCCAATATAAAATAATATAAAAATAACTAATTTCAATATAATTTATGTTCCAATCAAAAGGCCGAAAGAGAACCTGTTTTTCTTATCTTTTATTCTAACGTCGAATACTAATTTTGAAGGTTGATTAATTTAAATATATACTTAAAAAACTATTTTTATTTTTAATAAAAATTACTGAGTTCAGCAGCAAAATCAAGATGATTCTGCTCTGGAGCAATATAAATTTCGAATTCATAATTAGCAATTAGTTTAATAGTTAGGTTTAGTTTAAATCAGACTAAGCACATGGACAGCAGAAAAAACAATTGAAAATATTTTATATACAAGCCATTTTATATTTTAATTACTCAAACTTGTTGCTAAGATCCAACATTTAAAAAATGATTAGGTTGAAAAACCAAATCCTTATAATCTCTTTCTTTAATTAGTTAAATCACAGGCTGCAGCTGTTCCATAATAATAATTATTTTTAATCAATTATATCAATAAAAAGACTACTAAATAGACCTGCTGGAGTATTCCCTCCTCCTCAAATTATTTATCATTTTAAAAAATTAAGACAAATTTAATTTATACTTACCATTTTACCCTTAGAATAGTTTTTGTTGAAGATTACAGTCCTTCAATATTACCTTTTGCAGTTATTAACTTAATTTTTATGTAGATTAGTTCTTCTAGATTTTTTACTCATTTTATTTGATATGCTAGCAAGGTGAATTTGGCAATTACATATTCATCAAGGGAGAGAACATATAAATTGAATAACTATTAATATTATCGACGGATATGGTGAAGTATATTCATTTAATTAGAGGTCTCGATTTTAAGTTTTGAGCATAAAAAAAGTTCTTAAAATTAAGAGTTTTTTCCGAATAAAGCCCTATATAGCAGGAAGCCAAAATAGTCAAACCCTAATACGAGTTATACCAGATAAGAAATATTAAACACTAAGCACAAAGCACATGGCCCATGACTTTTTATGTAATAGCTGTATCACTTGATATTAAATATTCAAATCACCCAACAATCCAAGTAAAATATTGAACCTTATGACGGAATCTAATTAATTTACTTTTTCTAGACAACAATATCTATTTCCTAATAAAAAAAATAGATACCCTCAATGTGCACTCATTAAAGCTGGTTTTTAAAATTTAATTACCAATTGGGGCTTTGGAGAATAAATTGCTCAATCATTTTGATTAACAAATTAATGAGCAGATTATAGTCTCAATTTGGAGGATGAATTTATATAAATGTCAATTCTTTCTATTGTTTTAGTTTTCTTGCTTTAATTTTAGCTATGCAATATGAAAAAAAATATTAAGAATCTATTTGAATTGACTTAAAAAAATATCACTAAATCATATAAAAGAAAAAAAAATATCACTTAAAAAAATATCATTAATATTATGCGTTTAGACAATACATTGTTTTGTGCTATAGGATATTATACAAATATGATTACATTTATTATATGTGCTGATATAATATATTTCATTTGTGTGAGAATACAAGATATTACGCTATATTTTGTAAATAAATATTACTTCATATATTTTTTAATTAAGCAAAAGCTCAAATCATAGCACTATATTTATGAAATTTTCTTTTATTTTGTTGGTTAATACTTAGTACCACGTTTTATTTTTATAACATATATGCATCTATTTTTTTTTTTTGGTATCTTGTATCTTGATTAATAATAATGTAGAAAAGTCCAGTTCTCCATTTTGTTCTCTATCAGGTGTGTTATATTATTGTCACTAACGATACATATTAGATCATAGTTTTCTTATATTATCCTTCTTTCTTTTTGTTTTTTTTGCGACCTAGCTGTAAACAATTTAGAACAAAGATGAGAGAAATAAAAAGACATAACGTTTCTGAATCGATAGTATATTGTACTAGTTAGATATAACACTTTACACGATATATTGATTGGATATATCACTTTAAGCGATGTATTAATCGGATACATGATGCATCGAAACATTGAGCGATGTATTCTAAACAGGGACATGATGTATCTAAAATCTGAATGCGATGAATCAAAATGTTGAGTTATAATGTATCAGAAATCCTTATAATTTTAAGGAATTTTTGTAATTTGAAAAAAAATAACAATAAAATGTAATTATGAAGTCTGTGTAAAATTATCGATCAATACAATCGAGAAGTATACAAACTAATCTGGATATAACAATTTATAGTAAAATAAAAATATGCTTGGTTTATTATAAAATTTTACGCCATGCACATTAATGTACACAAATAAAAATTGAATTGCATTAATGTACTTAAATAAAAATCGAATTGGTTCAACTACTCCTATTATAATTGCACATTAATGTAATTAAAAGCTATAAGTTCCCTTTAGATAATTAGCTTGATTTGAAAGCTTCCATTTTCTTAATGTCAACACAAATCTTATGATAAGACAATACATTGGATTTAACTTTTTAAGCCAATCCATATAAGTCCACTACTAAGTATAAGTATTTGTCTCAATTTCTTCGACGTATTTTTTATTTTAATCTATATCATAGAATATTTTTTTTCATAAAAATAATCCAATTTTAGAATTCTCTTTATGATCATATAAATATCTAAAATAAATAATTTTGTGGATCCTGATTCTCTTTTTCACTTTTTTTCTTTATTCCTCTCGTAAAAGGAAAAGATTTAGCAATCTTATGGCGTAGTAAATTTGTATAATAATAATAATATAAATTATCAGATAGGAATTAAACAGTTTTTATAATATACTTTGTTGATTTCAGTTTTATTTGATATATTTCATTTTTGGGTGGTGGGGGTTGTGGGGTGGGGGATATATTTTTTAATACACAAATCCGAATAAAATAAAGCAAAAAATAGTAGTGGATGAATTAAAAATAAAAATCACGCTATTTCTACGCCAGGCATTTTAACAATACAAAACGTGTCTTAACTATATTTTATTATTTTAATAAATAAATATATTATATATATATATAAATAATATAATCAGAAAAAGGATATTATTCAAAACTTTTTGGAAATAGGAACATACATAGAGGGACCAACTGACCATCAAAGTTGTGGTTCAATAAATAAAATTTTGAGTTTAAATTCAAATTTTAAATATAAATTATTTTTTATAGAATTTATTTTTTATCTCTTTCATGAATAAAGTTATATACGATATAAATTTAAAATAATCAAACTCTAAATTGAATATTAAACAGCTTAAAGGTAAAAAAAAATTGAGGGATCAACTAGTAACCCATCGTCGTGATGCCAACGCATTTCAATTTGATATTTTAATATATTTAATTATTTGTGGATTAACCTTTTCTTTGAATATAAGGATAATGATTATATAATATAATAAAAAATGGGGAATAAAGGTAAGACGTCGTATAATTGAATATACTTGTTTTAAGTAAAGTATAAACTAAAGGTTGTTAAACTGTAGCGAGTTTTTGAGGAACGCAGCCGACGATTAATTGGTTTCTGATCGGCGGCTCTTCTCGAAGCTCCAAAAAATATTTACCCATTCACTGCAAAATATTACTCTGTAAATCATTTTATAAATAAATATTTAATAATTTTAACAATTCATATAGGACGAAAGAAAGTAGAAATTAAAGTAATATAGATCCTTTTAATTCGGTAAAATGATAAATATATCTCGAATTACCGCAAACAGTATACATATACAGTTCTTCATATTTTTGGGATATTACTTGTCCTATCATTCAAAAACTAGAACTTATATGTCCTTTTTTCTGATGGAAAACTAAATAGAAACACGTGACGCAACTTATCGATTGGGCGATGTTGGACCGGTGAAACTTATATTCATATTTGTATAAATGATATATATGCTATAATCTTTGGACAATATAAATATTACTATCCCAAAAATATGACAAAAAATACCTGCATATCACAAATATCAATTCCCGCTACAAATAACACTTCCAACCGAAATAATTCCTGATATATTTATCTTTTTTCCTTTTTAATTTTAACTATAATGTACTTTCCTTTTGATTGACCAAGCTAATTAGCTCTATAAAGTCCAAATATTCTGACCATAAAGTAGAAAGATTCAAGTACTTCTGTTAGGATTCTCTAATGGATATTTTTTCACTTGTTATCATGTACTTTCGATTATTTCAATTTATTTGATATTTATTTTAATTTTATAATATAAATAAAATTTTAATTTTATTTTTTATATATTTTTTAAATATTTTAAGTTATAAATTATTATAGTTTATAATATCTTTATGTAGTTTTAGAGAACGTAAATATTTTATGCTCAATTTAAGGTTAAAATTTAATTGTTTGACTTTTGAGATTTAAACAATGTTTCGTAGATTAAATATGAAAAACTATTTTTTTAACTTTTAACATGAAACTAAGTAAAGTATTTTCTACATTTCTCCTAACAAAATATAAAATATTTTTCAAAGTTATATACCATTTATTCACGAAATATGAATAAATATGAGACAATAAAATCTTTTTCCACCTTAGTTGTCATCCAATCCTTTTTTACTTTGTACAAAATATAAGTAAATTAGATTATTTTTTATTTTTTATTGACTCATTTTCAATCCACTCAATTCTCATATTTGTGTCACTATAAAAATAATTCTATTAAAAGCATTTTAGAATAAAATTTATAATATATATTTCAAATTTTATTGAAGCTCTAATTCGTAACAAATTCTATGATGTAGCCACTTTTTACTTGCTTGCTTTTTATCTTCCAAAGATAATCAAACAATCTCTCATACTTTTGATTAATTTTCCTGTTTGCTTCTACGATACCATTACCACCTAACTGAGTAATAATTGCTTATTTGAAAGAATTATCTTAATAATTGAAAAGTGCTTAAATATCAAATTAAAAATAATTGACACACTTCTTTTCTAAGTTCTAGATACTTTATTCTTTGCCAATAATATGGTTTGCAACATTCCAATTCACCAACAAAATTGTAATGCTTCATTAAACTTATAACTTGATTAAATTATTTCATTATTATTTCTTACTTATTTATGTATTTTATGAATAAACAAACAATTAACTTTTATACACTTTTTGTTTGGCCAATTATTTTATTATCTTTTTATAATATCTTTTGTAATTCTCAAAGTATCCTTCCAAAAGAACCATTAATTCAATTACCATGCAAAATTACTTCAATATTTTATACTCTTGTGAATAGTTGTTAGGGCATTTGAGTCATTAATAGAAGAAGTATTTTAACGAAGCAACCCAATGATTATTTTCAAATTCAACACACGTATTTAATACATTACAATTTTATTTATTTATATAATTAGTCTAATTTTTTAAAATACATTTCTCATCACTTAATATTTATCAATCTTTTGATTGTAACTCTCTCTCTTTATATATTAAATGAATTAGTTATAAATGCACATATTTTCCTTTCCAAAATAAGATAGCAACATGGAGCTCAAACAAGCTTTTTGCCATTTTATTTACTTAACTATCATAGTGATTAAATGAGTATTTTAATGACTAAAAGCTTAAACAATAAAGTAAAAAATCTCTTTAGCGGGAGCATATTTTATTTCTATCTTTATGACTTAATTATTAAGTCCTTAAAATATCAATAATTTACTTTATATTGAAAATAAAGTTATTTCTTTTTCTAAGTTGAAACATTGAACTGTAATGTTACAAAAATAGTCACTCCATTAAAGTAATATCTTCGTCTCTAGCTTTTTACAATTCCTTTCCTTTCTAGTGGGCAAAAAATTCAAGAAAACGACTAAAGTATTAAATATTTTTTCCTTTTAATGATATTGACTTAATATATTTTAAGTAAACAAAAATAAAATAATAAATTATTTTAATATTCTAAACTAAACAAATAAAAATAGACATTTATTTTATATATACATGAATATATAATAGAGTGTCACAAATACTTCGTCCATTTCAAAAGTACACGATGCTTTAAAGGAAAATCAAACCCTCTATATCTTAATTTTTTTGAAAACTAAAATATGAATACTAAAAAATTATATAAAAATATTAACTATTACAATCAAAAATATTTTTAAATTTAATAGAACTCTTATATAATTGAATTAAAAAAAAAAAAAATAGAATTGCCGATTAATTGGCGGGGCCTTCGTGGAACCCGCCAGGTTTTGTCCACTCTCTTTCTTCACTCCCTAAATTCAGCTCAAATTCACCTCAAATAAAAACCAAACTCAAATTCTAATCTTAACCCCAAAAAAAAAAATACTCCAAATCTTTTTAGCTTTCAATTTTCTATCTCTCTCATATATCTCCGCCACCCCTGTTTTTCTCTTTCTATCTATCTCTCCACCATTTTCACCTGTTTTTTGCTGTGTTTATGGAATGACTGAATACAGCTTGCCCACCATGAATTTGTGGAACAATAGTACTAGCGATGATAACGTTTCTATGATGGAAGCTTTTATGTCTTCTGATCTTTCTTTTTGGGCTACTAATACTACTAATTCTACTTCTGCTGCTGTGGTTGGTGTCAATTCAAATCTTCCTCATACTAATAATAATACTCCCTCTGTTTTTGCTCCATCTTCTTCTACATCTGCGTCTACTTTATCCGCAGCTGCGA
Source organism: Solanum pennellii (assembly GCF_001406875.1). Lineage (NCBI taxonomy): Eukaryota > Viridiplantae > Streptophyta > Magnoliopsida > Solanales > Solanaceae > Solanum > Solanum pennellii. The sequence continues at coordinate 65,278,502 of NC_028644.1, forward strand.
CTGTGGATGCTTCCAAATCTATGCCGTTTTTCAACCAAGAAACCCTTCAGCAGCGTCTTCAAGCTCTTATTGATGGTGCTAGAGAGACGTGGACTTATGCTATCTTTTGGCAATCGTCGGTTGTTGATTTCTCAAGTCCGTCTGTGTTGGGTTGGGGAGATGGTTATTACAAAGGGGAAGAAGATAAAGCCAAGAGGAAATTATCGGTTTCATCACCTGCTTATATTGCTGAGCAGGAGCACCGGAAGAAGGTTCTACGGGAGCTGAATTCGTTGATTTCCGGGGCACCACCTGGAACGGATGATGCTGTTGATGAAGAAGTTACCGACACCGAATGGTTCTTTCTTATCTCCATGACGCAATCGTTTGTGAATGGAAGTGGTCTTCCTGGTCAGGCGTTGTATAGTTCCAGTCCGATTTGGGTCGCCGGAACTGAGAAATTGGCAGCTTCACACTGTGAACGTGTTAGGCAAGCACAAGGGTTCGGGCTTCAGACTATTGTCTGTATTCCTTCAGCTAACGGCGTGGTTGAATTGGGCTCGACGGAGTTGATTGTTCAAAGTTCTGATCTTATGAACAAGGTTAGAGTATTGTTTAACTTCAGTAATGATTTGGGTTCTGGTTCATGGGCTGTGCAGCCGGAGAGCGACCCATCGGCGCTTTGGCTCACTGATCCATCGTCCTCGGGCATGGAAGTTAGAGAGTCTTTAAATACAGTTCAAACAAATTCAGTTCCATCTAGTAATAGTAATAAGCAAATTGCTTATGGAAATGAGAATAATCATCCATCTGGAAATGGTCAGAGTTGTTACAATCAGAAGAATCCTCCTCAGCAACAAACCCAAGGATTCTTCACGAGGGAGTTGAATTTTTCGGAATTCGGTTTCGATGGAAGTAGTAATAGGAATGGAAATTCATCGGTTTCTTGCAAGCCTGAATCAGGAGAAATCTTGAATTTTGGTGATAGTACTAAAAAAAGTGCTTCCAGTGCCAATGTGAACTTGTTTACAGGTCAGTCCCAATTTGGGGCTGGGGAGGAGAATATTAACAATAAGAACAAGAAAAGATCAGCTACTTCCAGGGGAAGCAATGAAGAAGGAATGCTTTCATTTGTTTCAGGTACAATTTTGCCTTCTTCGGGCATGAAGTCAGGTGGAGGCGGAGGCGAAGACTCTGAACATTCAGATCTCGAGGCTTCAGTGGTGAAAGAAGCTGATAGTAGTAGAGTGGTAGAACCGGAGAAGAGGCCAAGGAAGCGAGGTAGAAAGCCAGCGAATGGACGGGAGGAGCCATTGAATCACGTCGAGGCAGAGAGGCAAAGGAGGGAGAAATTGAACCAAAGATTCTACGCGCTTAGAGCTGTTGTACCAAATGTGTCTAAGATGGACAAGGCATCACTTCTTGGAGATGCTATTTCCTATATAAACGAGTTGAAATCGAAGCTTCAAAATACAGAGTCAGATAAAGAAGACTTGAAGAGCCAAATAGAAGATTTAAAGAAAGAATCAAGGCGCCCCGGTCCTCCTCCACCACCAAATCAAGATCTCAAGATGTCTAGCCACACTGGAGGCAAGATTGTAGACGTGGATATAGACGTTAAGATAATCGGATGGGATGCAATGATTCGTATACAATGTAATAAAAAGAATCATCCAGCCGCAAGGCTAATGGCAGCGCTCATGGAATTAGACCTAGACGTGCATCATGCCAGTGTTTCAGTTGTCAACGATTTGATGATCCAACAAGCCACAGTGAAAATGGGTAGCAGACATTACACTGAAGAGCAGCTTAGGGTAGCGTTGACATCGAAAATTGCTGAAACACACTAAACCCCCCCTTAGAAAATAGATAGAAATCGTCGAGGGCTTTGTGTTCCAAGGCCATGTTTAAATTAAAATCTCTGGTTTCTGCTAGCTCTAAGTAATGTTTTTGTACTGAAGTTTGAGATATTAAGACGAAGACTACCTTCGTGTTATTTTTTCAACTTGTACCTAGGTGGTTGTTGAAAATATTCTTGTACATAAATGTTAAGCCCGATTAACTCAACTTAATCGGGCTTTAGTTCATGTAATTAAACATAAATTTGCCTCCGATTATGTAAGATTACATAAATGAAGAAGAAATTTGATGGCGGGTTAATTTGATTTTGCGTGTTCTTTCTTTATACCCAATTTTGAGTTGCATTACAATTTAATTCAAGTATTTTAAACAAATTGTTCATGAGAAAAATGTGAAAAGAGATCATTTGAGAAGCACTATGCATTATTTTTTCAATTCAAACTTCATGTTCAAATTAAATTTTAAAATATACGTACGAGATGTCATTGCTTACAACCTTCATTTCATTAATTTTGACTAAAAAAAAATAAAGGATTATTTCATGAGAATATTTGGATTTAGTTATATATACAAACAAATATACCTTGGAAAAACTATCATCTTTCTTATTTGAGTTTGTTTAACAAATTAAAACCGAAGAAACCAACAATAAAATAGGAAAAAAGAATTTCTTAAAAGAATGATAAGATTAGATGAAATTAGTCTTGTAGACCAAGTTAGACTAGATTGTAGAAAATACCCATACTTAGCAAAATAATTATAGGAACAGAATAGACTAATTATGTTAGTAATATATTCTGTATAATCTTTTTCCTTATCTGGTTCCGTATCTCTTTCCATCTTACCTGTATAAATGTAATAGTTATTTCACAAAAGCAATACACAGAAAATTAACCAAAAACTATTCTCCTTGTTTACGTATTTTATCATGGTATCAGAGCCATAAGGTCGATCTTCGACGGTTGTTCGTACTCATCATCTACCGGGATCTACCGAAATGGAAGACCCATCGGAAAACCCACCAGAAAATCCAAACCAGCTTATTTCTATGGAACATATGCAACAACTGTTTCAAATGTTCCAAACACTCAACAAAAGCTCAACCAACATCGAACCAGTGACTTCACAAACAGTGCGAGTCGCGGAAAAATTGAACTTCACCAACTACACCAAATGGTGTAAACTGATGCAGATAGCAATTGGTGGTCGGGGAAGACTCAATCACATCATCGTCAATCCCATTTCACCAGACGATCCAGAATACCAGCAATGGGCTCAAAAAGATTCGATGGTCATTTCATGGATCATCGAGAATATTGACGGAGACCTCGTGAATCAATTCTTGGACTACAAAACTGCCCGAGATTTATGGAAAGGCATCGAAACTCTACTCAGTAGCGGCAGAGATGAACTGCAGATCTATGATCTGAACACAAAGGCAACATCTATGAAACAAGGGATAGACACGATAGAGGTCTATTTCAGTAAATTGAATACCCTATGGAAAGAAATCGATAGACGAATGCCGAACCCAATGAAATGCGCAGAAGACATCACACTGTTCAACTCATTTATACAACGACAAAGGCTGTACCAGTTTTTGGCCGGTGTAAATGATTCACTTGACAAAGAAAAGCGAGACATCCTAAATCTAGATCCCCTTCCAACCATTGATGCCGCATATGCCACCATCAGACGAGAAATTGCTCGTCGTGGCATAATGACCGGCAACTCATCACTGGAACGAGGTCCCTCAGAGATCGGAAGTGGTCTTGTCACTCAACGCCGGTCAGATTCTTCATTTAGCCGGTCAGATTCATCATTCCGGCGAGAGGACAAAACTCACCTCAAATGCAGCCACTGCGGAGGAACCAAACACACCAAGGAAGGATGCTTTAAGCTCATCGGCTACCCAGAATGGTGGGAAGATCTGAGACAGCGTAAAGCCGCCACCAAGGTAACAAAGACCGGCGGCAAGGCTAACGCCGCCATCGGAGAAGGAGAACCGACCAGCGAGGCTTCGTCAACCACTGTCACCAACAGGCGAGCGGGTACCGGCGAGGCTTCGTCGACCAGCGTTACCGACAGGAGAACAGGTATGAGTGGCAAAGATGGGTTCACCAAAATTTCCGGTGAACCATGGATGGAGACAGAGGAAGCGACGGGAAGGAGAAGAGAGAAAATTCTAGAGGAGCCGTCCTCTAGAAATGAAAGTGAGGGAAAACAAGAGGCCCTAAAAAAATCTGACCCTTTAGCCCTTGAGCCCAAAAAATCAGAAGCCCAATTATATAAAAAACCCAAGGAAAAACAAAGTGTGGGTCTCATGTGCAATAAGTCCAATTGGATTTTTGACTGTGGGGCCACGGACACTATGTCATACGATCCAACCGATTTTCTCTCCTCCACATCAACTACCCGTACTAAGATTCAAACTGCAAATGGGGAGTTTATTCCAATTACTCAAGCCGGAGATGTGGATATTACATCAGAAATCCATTTAAAAAATTGTCTTTTAATTCCAAGTCTTACCCACAAACTTTTATCTGTCAGTCAATTAACCAAGGAACTAAACTGTACAATTCTAATGACTTCCTCTGATTGTATTGTACAGGATGCTCAGACGGGGCGGATCATTGGTCGTGGTATTGAAAGAGGAGGTCTATACTATGTGAACGAGGTGACTCAACAGGGTAACGCTTTGCTTGCTCAAGGGTCGCCGGAATATCAGATCTGGATGTGGCACCGACGGCTAGGTCATCCGTCTTTAAGTTATCTTAAACGATTATTTCCCTCTTTTAAGGACATTGATTTTGTTTTGGACTGTGAAGCATGTGTACTTGCAAAAAGTCATAAACATTCTTATTCTCCCAGTTCAACTCATGTTTCTAAGCCATTTACCCTAATTCATTCTGATGTCTGGGGTCCTGCACCTGAATTTGCCTTTTATAAATATTCCTATTTTGTTTTGTTTGTGGATGATTGCACCCGTATGAGTTGGGTTTATTTTCTAAAAAATAAATCTGAAGTATATGATGTGTTTATAAATTTCTACAACATGATCTGTACCCAATTTGCTGCCCAACCTCAAATTCTTCGATCTGATAACGGAGGAGAATACATAAACTTAGATATGAAACAGTTCATTTCTGATCATGGCCTCATTCACCAGACTACCTGTCCGGACACTCCTCAACAAAACGGGATAGCTGAACGGAAAAACCGAACCCTTCTTGAGATTACTAGAGCCATTATGTTAGAATCCCATGTCCCTGTCCATTTTTGGCCAGAGGCCATTGCCACAGCCACATATCTAACCAACCGACTACCTACCAAACCTCTTGCATACCAAACTCCTCTTGACACTCTTTCTTCCCATGTGTCCATCCCTTCCTATCATTCTCTACCTCCACGGGTGTTCGGATGTGTTGTCTATGTTCATCTCCCAAAAAGAATCAGAAATAAACTTGAACCACGAGCCATCAAATGTGTTTTTATTGGGTATGGGGTTACTCAAAAAGGGTACCGATGCTATGATCCCATTCAAAACAAAATCTACACCAGCCTTGACTGCGAGTTTTTTGAACACTCCTATTACTATACCCAGCCTGGTCCTCAGGGGGAGACTACGAATGATGACCTTAGCTGGTTAATATATCCAGAAATGATGGACCTTGATCCTCCAACGCAAGTAAGCAATACCACCGACGTCAACTCTGAAACATCTGTATCAGCTCCCTCTCCTCAAACCACTCCAATGACAACCACTGAGCACCCTGAGTCAACATCAGTTGAGGTAAATTCTGAATTGTGTACTGTTCCTACTGACTCTGTGTCTAGTGATAATTGTCAAAACAGATATGAGCTTCCTCACAGAAGCACGAGAGGTGTTCCTCCCAAAAGGTATGACCCGGAATATGAAGATCAACGGTCCAGATACCCCATAGAAAGAATCAGCAATGAAAACTTGTCCAACACAGCTGTTGCCTTCACTACCTCCCTGTACTCAACAAACATTCCCAGAACCGTGGAAGAAGCTTTTGAAGATGAGAAGTGGAGACAAGCCATGGAAAATGAATATGTTGCCTTGGAAAAGAATCACACATGGGAAAAATGTATTCTACCCAAAGGGAAGAAGAAGGTAGGGTGTAGATGGGTATTCTCCATTAAGCACCGGGCAGATGGAACCATTGAAAGGTACAAGGCAAGATTGGTGGCCAAGGGTTACACTCAGACCTTTGGGATCGACTATTCAGAGACTTTTTCCCCAGTAGCCAAGATAGACACAATACGGGTATTGTTCTCTGTAGCAGCAAACAAAGATTGGCCCTTGTATCAGTTCGATGTTAAAAATGCCTTCCTCCATGGAAGCATTGAAGAAGAAGTCTATATGGAACCCCCTCCAGGATATTCTCATGACTTTAAAGATGGAGAAGGATGTAAATTGAAGAAAGCCCTGTATGGCTTAAAGCAGTCTCCAAGAGCTTGGTTTGGAAGGTTCACTAAGGCTATGAAGAAATTTGGGTACAGACAGAGTAATTCTGATCATACTTTATTCATAAAAGGGGCAAATCAGAAAATCACCTGTCTAATTATATATGTAGATGATATGATCATCACCGGAAATGATGAAGAAGAAATTGTTACCTTAAAGGGGAAGTTGTTTCAGGAATTTGAGATGAAAGATCTAGGAAACTTAAAGTACTTTCTTGGTATAGAAGTCTTAAGATCCACGCAAGGGATCTTTATTCACCAACGAAAGTATATTCTTGATCTTTTAACTGAAACAGGAATGTTAGGGAGTAAACCGGCTGACACTCCAATTATAGCAAATCATGGTCTTCAGGTCATAGAAGGGGCAAAGGCAACTGACAAAGAACAATATCAGAAGATTGTTGGGAAACTCATTTATCTAGCCCACACAAGACCAGATATTGCATATGCAGTGGGGATAGTGAGTAGATTCATGCATCTACCCCAAATACATCACATGACAGCAGTAATGAGGATTCTGAGATATCTAAAGGGTACAAGCAGCACCGGGATCTACTTCGGGAAAAATGATAGCCTCGATATAACTGCCTACACCGATGCAGATTGGGCCGGAGACCGAGATGAAAGGAAATCCACTTCTGGATACTTCACCTTGGTAGGAGGGAATCTGGTCACTTGGAGAAGCAAGAAGCAAAAGGTTGTAGCCCTGTCAAGTGCGGAAGCTGAATTCAGAGGAATTGTGAAAGGAATAACTGAAATCCTATGGATTAGGAAACTGCTAAATGAACTCGGTTTTCCTCAGAAAACAGCCTGCAAGTTATTTTGCGACAACAAAGCAGCAATAAGTATTTCTGGAAATCCTGTCCAACATGACAGAACAAAACATGTTGAGGTTGATCGACACTTCATCAAAGACAAGTTAGAAGACAAGGTTATCAAACTTCCATTTGTTCGATCAAAAGATCAACTGGCAGACATCCTAACCAAGGCTGTTAGTACTGAAGCTTTCAGCAATGTCTTGCGCAAGTTGAGCATTGGAAATCCGAGTGCACAACTTGAGGGGGAGTGTAGAAAATACCCATACTTAGCAAAATAATTATAGGAACAGAATAGACTAATTATGTTAGTAATATATTCTGTATAATCTTTTTCCTTATCTGGTTCCGTATCTCTTTCCATCTTACCTGTATAAATGTAATAGTTATTTCACAAAAGCAATACACAGAAAATTAACCAAAAACTATTCTCCTTGTTTACGTATTTTATCATAGATGCATCATCAAAAAATAATAAAGGAAACTAGATGGAATTAATCATATTTATTCGTTTGGCTGCATGCTTGTTTATATTTATATCAAAATGATGAATATGAATTGTATATATCCACATATTTAGACAAATTAAAAAGTAAAAATCATAAGAAGTCATGTGTTGCATTTTTTCATATGGAGAATACATTGAACTTGGTTCTTTTTTTTGGTCTAAACCCTATTGTTTATTATAGACTAAAACTAAAATTATTTCCATAATAGTATTACCATATCATGCTTTAGGTCGTAACTGATAGCAACTTTTCAAATGCACTTCATTTGAACACATTCATTCTAACTTTACTCCAACCAATTAGGCCACTACTCTCTTTTTCATAAGAACGTAAATAAGATTTTTATTTCATAAAAATAATAATATACATAATATTTTTTTCCAAAAAAGGAGATACGAGCTTCACCAATGTTCTCAATGCTAGAAGTCAATGTATTGCTTCGATTAAATTCAATAACTTTTACTTAAATAGATTTTATTAGTATGAACCCGACACCCTAACGGTAGATCCGGCTTAGCTTCAACTGCTAATTATTGAACAAAAGTGTAGGGACACATTTAATGTAAATAAAATCATCTACTACACTATATATTATAATATTTATATTTTAATACACTTTTCTTTTTCATAGACTAGAAAACAAAGAATTGTGACGTGACGCAAATTTGGTGGAAGTGGACTTGCAGACAAAAAAAAAATAATCATGTTTATCATGTGTAATTTGGTTAAATAATTAATTCTAAGTCTTTATATTATATGACCCACCTATTTATTTGCTGTGATTTTCTTTCTTATATGAACCAAAGCAAAATAGAAAAATAAAATTTTGGTCCATCAAGTTTGTGAATAAGCCAAATTTGTGTGTTAATTATTGTTCAGAGTAAGGGGTAGGTGGTCTGGCTGCGGTATTTGGGTATTGTCATTTTCAGTTTTTGGAAACACTAACTATTTCATCAGGCAAATATCTTGTTTGTTTTGTTTTTCTACTAATATTATTTTCTCTGATTTAACTTATTTATCTTTTTTTATTTTATTTGATACAAAATTTAAAAAAAATAAAAAAGAATGAATTTTATTATTTTAGATTAAAGATAGATAAAATATTAAAATATATTTTAATCGCACAATCTTAAATATATTCTATAAAAATTATAACTAAAAAATTACTAAAAAAGAAAAAAAAAACAATTCTCATTTAAAATGGACTAAAAATAAATAGATAAAAACAAATAGATATTTTATCTTTCGTGAAACCATAAAATTTAGAGCTATCAAAACAATTATTTTAATTGGGAATTTTCGCAAATAGTCATAATAATAAAGAAAACACTATCTAATCAGACACATATCGTTATCATATACCCTAATTTTATCTTTACTTTTAAATAAGTGCATATAATATCACTTTTAATATTTTATATCATATATTTTAAAAGATACTATCATATTTTATCGTCGTTCGGCCTCAATCTCCTATCCTACCTCCCCCCACACTTGTTACCATTTTCTAGTTCTAGTAGAACAGATCTTTCAGAAATTATTTAGGGTTTGCTTGTGCTAGATTTATATGGATATATAGATTATTCACATAACAACCAATCAGAACCATTCTTTCGCCACTCCATCCTCTTAACACATAATGTCCTAATTGTGTTTCCTCGGACTCTCTACAAAATGTTATTACATTCGTATCGAGTTTTTAATAAAATATATTTATTTTAGTGGATATGAGATGCTACAAGATAATCACGAGCAACAGAGGTGGCGTTGGTCTCTAATGTAGAGGAGATAGATATAAAAGGTATTTGGTTGTATGTATCTATGAGGAAAAAATTAGGTGCTAAAGAAAGAAAAGATTTTTTTTGATTGATGATACTACATATATCTACCGTCATGATTTGTTCTTAACTTCATGCGTTTCAGTTATATTTCATATTTAGATACACATAATAAGTTATGTGTTTCAATTACATTTCATAATTAGATACACATAATTAGATGTATTTGCCTACCATGTATCCGAGTGTAGACATTAAAATTTTGTGGAACTCTACTGCGTTTAATTTCAGTTGGAACTCGACAAGTTGTTCAACTCAAATTAGGATTCTTGGAGACTCAACCCTAAAGCCTATTTTGTGCCTATATAAAGGGTATTAAATTATCTTAAAAGGCATCTCTAAAATTCCATAAAGAGATCAAAATCTCGAATATTTCACAAAAGTCATGGAATATTCATATAGAGATCATATCTAAATCATCCTAGTTCGAGAAATACGCTACTAACGACCCTCGATTCATGGATAAATATTAGAAGAGTAGAATCAAGGGATCAATAGAATTGTAACTGCTATCTTGATCAATAAAGTCATGTTTCTACTTATTTTATTATGATCACAATTTATTTTCTGTCCCTTCATATTTGTTGCGAACACCGAGATCCATGTTTTTGGATATAACGTATGAAATTGATACTTGATATATCAAATTATAAAATTACAAGATACATATAAATAGATACATAAAATTAATACTAGATTATATAAATAGATGCATGAAATTAATACTAGACAATGTCCACTCATGTATCTAAGTGTTTAGTTTGTTTGATACATCAAATTAATTTTTATTATTTAAAGAGTAATAAAACAAAATTAACCAAATTACATAACCAAGATACACATGTTTTTATCTTTTATTAATGGATTTACTATTTAAAAAGTATTAAATGAAATTAAATGAACAAAATAGCACTCTTTGATTTCCGACTTATATTAAGGAATTTGATTAATTTAAGTTTCCAAAATTAATTGTCCATGTATTATGAAAATCTTCAATTACTCCTTTAATTTGTGAAATTAGTTATAACCATTTAATTCAAACAAAGAAAACATGTACCTCGATTTTTAGAACCATTTGATAATGTATCTCATGAGAAATGATACATACATCTAAAAGACGAGATATGGTATATGGAGTAATATTCGAAACTATCATGAATCATAGTAATTAGGACCTACGTGTCGTAGCTATAATTTAAGTTGTCTGATTTGTGTATAATGTTAGGTTGTGGAGCCTAATTAATATTTTTTGTAACCAAAAATACTCCGAATTATTAATATATATACCCCACCGCCGTGGAAGTTTACACACGGGGTGTTACCACGAAATATTGGTTTCTCTCTCTTTCTCTCTCTAGATCTCTCATCTCTCTCTCTCTCTAAAGTTCTTGTGTTTTTCATTCATCAAGTGTGTGTGTGTGGATTCGATCCTAACATATAATTCACGGGTGGATTTGTATGATTCACGAGTACATTTGTGTAATTGAGCTATTATTGTATAAACTCGAAATAACGAATTTATACAAACACAAATATTTAAAAGTTAAACAATTATACAAATTATATTATACAAGCATGAAAATTATACAAACTCGAAACAACAACCCACATATTATCATTGAATGTAGATCACAAATGGTAATTAACTAAAATTTTAACTGTGATAACCAATTAACTAGTATGTATTAGATTAAACATATAATTTTCCATATTTTCTAATCTAGATGGACCTCTATTTAGATTTTAATCAAGATATATAAATTAGATAAAATTTAGCCAATACGTAAAAAAAGAACACTATCACTTCTCCTCCCTCTTAAAAAGGACCATTTAAATGAATCGGTCTATTTTAGCCCATCAAATTCTGTAGCCCACAACGGATTGGTTGGGCCAGCCCTTTTGATGGCTCTAGTTGAGAAAAATAATTAAAAACATGAAAAAATTAACTAAATACACAATTTATTTATCATATTTTTTAAAATTTTCTATCATTTGAAAACATTATAAAAGTCTCTATTCTCTCCTATCTTGGATACATTACTTTACGTGATGTATCAGGGTCATACACGATAGGGACATTGAGTGATGTATAGGAAACCGAGATGCGATGTATCGAGATATTGAGAGATGTATTCGAAATTATATGTATCGGGACGTTTTGAGATGTATCTGGACATCAATAAATATAAGGTATTTTTGTAATGTAAATAATAATAAGAATATAATGTAATTAGCTCTAATTCCCTAAAAGACTTGGTCTTTTAGTAAGCTAAATTTAGGAAGTAATTGACAACCTACAAATAAGTCTATCCATGCTAGCTTTACTGATCTAATAGTGATAAATTATCGTAGTTTTTGTTTCTTTATTTACTAACTTGTTGGAAGAATACCATATAATTGTGAGGTATTCATGTAAAACTACCATTCTTTTCTTAATTATTATCATGTTTCAATGATATCGTATATATTGATCTGTGGTATGGAAGATTTTGTGTATATTATGAAATTCAAACTTCTTCGATTCTTCGTAAAATGTTTATTGAAGTCTATGTCCCGTCAAACTGTTAAATGTATACTTGAAAAACTATTTAGGACCTATCGCCCCTAAAAATTATTTTCGTCATTTGCTCTCTATTTTTCTATTGAAAATACTCTATTATTTGTTATAAATGCATGATTATTTACAAATCATTACCATGATTCATGTGTTTTACAAAGTTGATTCCTTTAAAGTTTAGAGTCAAAGCTAAGAAATTAATAGTAGCCATTAACTAAAAATTGACATTGAGCTTTAATTTAGGGATCAAACCTCAAAGACCAATATTTAATGGATATTATTAACACATGCCCTTAAACTTCTCCTTTAAAATGGGGAAGTAAGGGACAAGGGAAGAAATGTGAGGAGATAGGAAAAATAAGAAGAAATAAAAAATTGAACCTACCTCAAATACTCACCCTCTCCATAACATATAAATTTAATCCCTCATTTTCTCTTGCTATTATACCATTGAGTGCATTCATGTCCAAAACTTCAACCAGCTTACACATATCTCAACTAATTTCAAGGGTACATTCTGCATGCGACTAGCACAGATAACGAGAAACTCTATCAGCCAATACTTTGGACTATCAATTCTCTTTTGTATCACTACATTTTTTTTCCTAAACCAATTCCACAATCCTCTATCTCTTTGATTTAATTTAGAGTCAAAATGAATTTGAATTGCTTGACATGTCAAGTTTTGAGGAGGATGGATTCAAACAATGTTGACAACAATAGTCAAGAAATGTCTAATTTTAGCTCATGTTTGGGAAGAGTTGATAGGAGTTGGTCAGGGAACATGGCACCTAACTCTGGCTATGAGAATGTGATGACTCGAACGTCGAACAAAGGCGCTCACCGCCTTCATAACAGCTATGGTGGTCCGATGGAGTTTCCCAGTGTCACGCCGAGGCTGCAACGATGCTCCGGGATGAGAAGAGATTGGAGTTTTGAGGAACTATGCAGGCAGATGAATGAGGGTTGATCATGGAGAAATATATTGTCACAAGGGCAAATCCGTAATTTTTTCTGATTTTTTTTTTTTCAATTTTACCAACATCATTTTTCATTATTGTGTATTATACTACTAGTATTTGGTCATTTGGTTAAACTTGGGTACAGATATATATATATATTTCTTTGTATAAATTTGGGTTTTTCGTAAACAAATTGTTCATTCTTTGTAACATAGGTAGACTGCGATACTAATATATATTAAATTTTGTACTCTTTCGTTTTGAAATACTTGTTTTCTTGATTATATTTGTTTAAAATGACTTGTCATTTTAGAAGTCTTATATCAAACTAATTTTCCACTTTACTGTTTAGTAGTTTTTGTTCTTGACGACTATAAATACCTCAAAGTTTGACACACAAATAGTCAATGTTAATATACATGTAAAGAGGGTGACAATGTAGACCAAAAAATGTGATGCACAAATTAGTTCCCTAGATTACTCTGCATATTGATCCTGTAAATATGAAGAACATATTCACTCTAATTTCACAAGTGGGGTGTGATGATGCTACTTCGTACACAATCTTGCTCCTACCTCGTGAAGATAGAGAGACTGTTTTCAATAGACGCTCGACTAAAGTAAAGCATATCATAAACAATTATGAGTAGGATATACCGTAAAGAAGTAGATGGTACCCATTCTTCTACTTTTAGACCAAGAAGATAGAAGGAAAAACATACACTTAATAGAATGAGTGCTGAATCCAAATAGACCAAAAAAGAAAAAACTTAAAGTTTCAAGTAAGTTAAGGACTAGTGTTTCTAACTTTCACTGCAATTAGAGCTGATCAAAACCTCATGATTCTCAACCTATTTTATTAATTGTGATTATGCATTTACTTCGTTCCGTTTTGTACCTTCTAGGATGAGGACTCAGTTTAAATTAATTAAGGCAAGAATAAATAACAGAAATAATAGCTACTAGTCGAAGGTAGTATACATCAAAATTCAATTAAATATTGCTTTTGTAATGTTACAGAATTTACTTATAGAAAGTGTTTGGAGAGGGTAACCAACATCGTGGGGTGGTGGCGCAGTTGGCTAGCGCGTAGGTCTCATAGCTTCTGAGTAATCCTGAGGTCGAGAGTTCGAGCCTCTCTCACCCCATTCTTTTTATAATCTTCTCCCCAATTATTATACAAATAAAACTCGAGAAAAATATTGAAAACACCCTCGAATTTTCTTTTTCTCCCAAATTATACGATTAAAACTCGAGAAAAATTTGAAAACACCCTGGAACTCTTGAATCATGTAAAATATGGAACTCTTAATGAAAAATTGAGAGTAATGTTGAAAACATTTTTAAACATGGCGAGAATTTAGGGGTGAATTTTACTGGGTGATGTTCTCTCACCCCATTCTTTTTATAATCTTTTCCCCAATTATTTTACAAATAAAACTCGAGAAAAATATTAAAAACACTCTCGAAATCTCTTTTTATCCCCAATTATACAATTAAAACTCGAGAAAAAAAATTAAAAACACCCTTGAACTCTTGAACCAAGTAAAAGCATGAAACTCTTAATGAAAAATAAAGAATAATGTTAAAAACATTTTTAAACATGGCGAGAATTTAGGGGTGAATTTTACTCAAATTGTAAGATTGGGAGATATTTTTAAGTCTGTCCGTTCAAAAATGAAACTAATAATTAATGCCTAATCTAGGAATGTTTTCAATATTTCATTCTTTAACTCAAATTATAACTTTTTATCCCTAATTATACAATAATGGTTTAATATTTTTCTATTTATTACGTTTTATTAGTTAAATAGAAAATTGTCTCGTTATATAAATCGATTAATAAAAAATTAATAACATATTTAATATTAATTTAAGATATTTACAAATCAAAAACTGATTACTTAATGATAGCACCTAAATTCCCACTAAAATTAGAATAATAGGTATCTTAGTTAAGTGTTAATTAATGATCACTTTTGAAATATCTAAGGCGGCCTCTCTTATTTATATGTTTGATTACTTCATATTTTTTTTTATATAGACCTTCTTTCCGTTATTAACACTCTTAAAACCTACGATGCCATAGAATATTTTTAAATGATTTTTTGTTTCAAATTTTCCTTTCAACGTCATCTAAAACTTTTTAATTTTTCATTTGATATTCAAAATTTGTATTTGAGGCCTGATGAAATTTGAATCGCACATATTATGGAGCCTATCAGAAGGTAACACTTCCAACTGAATTTTCTCCGTATCTAAAGCTTAACCCCAGATTTCTAATAAAAAATGAAGCAATCACATAAAACTTAAAAGAAAAAAGTGTTCTTTATTTGGATTTTTTTAATACATATAAGAGGAGTAATTAGGAGTTAAATTTGAAATCTCAAATTATT
Source organism: Solanum pennellii (assembly GCF_001406875.1). Lineage (NCBI taxonomy): Eukaryota > Viridiplantae > Streptophyta > Magnoliopsida > Solanales > Solanaceae > Solanum > Solanum pennellii. Next base: position 65,293,909 of record NC_028644.1, read on the forward strand.
ATCCAACAATTGAAAAATCTTTTTGTTTAAAGAGCTTATTATAAGATTACAATAACGACTTATATATTTTAATATATTTTAATATATTTGAAAAGAACGAAATATACATAATTTATGTTCTCTAGCAAATTTTTTTTTTTTCAACTAACATACTTAGATCTGTTACACTTCCCAAATTTATTCTTATATTCTCTCTTTTATTAATTTTATGATGCATCAACTTTAATACATCAAAAAACATACTTAAGTTTGATCTAGCAAGTAATTGACCCAAAGAGTTACAATTGAAACGATTGGACTGTTGTCTTCTTGACTATCACATCCACTTAAACAGTAAGCCCCACATTTTGATGTTAATCTTATTTTTGTCAATAATCTAATTTGTTTAACGAATTTTTCAAAGTGGCACCATCAATAATATTTACGTGTCATTCTAGTTATATCTTAGGTTTTGACTTTTGTTAATTATGTATAGGGAATATAATTAATTTTCTGCTTGAAAGTTTCTTTAATCATAGCATGCTGACTGCTATAAACAGTAACCAGACTATATTCTTACGTATGTGTCAAATTAATTAATTAGCTAGTGGTAATTCATATTTTAGCTATGAGGAGTGTAAGCTTGTGTTTAGATATTCGATATGAAGTATATGTTGAAGAAAAAGGAAACTGACGATTGAAACATGTCAAAGGAATTGGTCCAACGCAGTGGCTGACTTGTCTACAGCAAGTGTTGATAATTCAATGATTGAGTTACATACTCCTTATATAGGAGAAGAGTCCTATACTAGCTACACTAGGAATCCTAATACAACACAATTACAATATATACAACTTATCCTAGTTGTACAAAGTATAGACTTATACATAAACTAGGATTGAGTAGTCTAGTCCTAGTGTAACTCAAACTCTAACTCGTCAGACAGCTTCATCGAACCTGTTTTTTTGACCTGTTACATCAGTTTTTATCAACACTTCCCCTCAAGCTAGTGAGAGGAAGAACTGTAACTCCTAGCTTGCGATGAAACTCAGCAAAAACCTGTTTCTTTAATGCTTTTGTATGAATATCTGCTAGCTGATCCTTAGACCTCACAAATTTTCTCTATGCCGATGCAGTTAGCTCGACTCCAGGTATAGCTATTAATGGGCATGTAGCCGTAGGCGGGAACTCTTCTTTTTAACTCTCATGTACAAAGAACTCATGTTATCACAATACAATGCATGTACAAATCGAAGAAACACCCCAAGATCATGAAGTAGATACATGATCCATGTCATTTCGGATGGCAGTGGAGGCAAGTGCTATATACTCAGCTTCAGCACTTGAACGAGCAATTATGGATTGTTGCTTGGAGGTCTAAGAGATACAGTTTGCACCTAGGTAGATGTTGTAGCCCGTAGTGGATCTCCTAGTGGCGGTACAACCTCCCTAATCAGCATCGGAATACCCATACAACCTACATGGTGATTGTGAAATAAGTCTAAGTCCAAAATGCAGAGTACCTTTGATGTACCTGAAAATTCTTTCACCCCTTGAAGATGTGCACTGTTCGGATTTTGCATAAATTGGCTTGCTAAATTCACAGTATGAGTAATATCTGATCTTGTGAGAGTCAAGTATTAAAGACTCCCTACTATCATTCTGTAAAAAGATGCTTCAACCATGTTTCCCACAGCTTAATGTAGAACATGCTTCTGAGCCAAAGGAGTGACTATATAGCCTTTGCAAAAGTCATTTCAGTCTTGTCTAGCAGTTCAGCGGCATACTTACTCTGGCTTAAATAGATGGCCCCGTCAAAATACTTAAACTCAACTCCAAGAAAGAAATGTAAATGAACAAGATTTTTCATGGCAAACTCCTTCCAAAGTTGTAGGACCAACTCTGAGACATGAGATGGATTACTTCCTGTGACAATAATATCATCCACATATAGCAAGAGAAATATTGTGCCTTTGTGAGTTTTCAAAGTAAATAAGGAAGGATCTGCCTTACTACAAATGAAACTAAGGTGTAAGAGACGCATGCTAAACCTATCAAATCAGACTCTTGGTGCTTGTTTAAGACCAAACAATGCCTTTTTAAGTAGACATACACGCTGAGAATACTGGGGATCAATAAAATCATGAGGTTGACTCATATACACCTCCTCTTGTAAGAAGCCATGAAGTAAGACATTTTTGACATCAAGTTGTCTAACTTCCCACTTCGAACTGACAGTAATGGATAGAACCACCCAATAGTTGTTTATTTAACCACAGGGCTGAATGTTTGTTCAAAATCTATCCCTTCAAGCTGCGAGAATTCCATTGCCACAAGTCTGGCCTTATATCTATCTACTGTACCATCAGCTTTTAATTTTGTCTTGAACACCCATTTTGATCCAACCAAGTTCATACCAGGAGATGTGGGCACCAAAATCCATGTCTTGTTAGTATGTAAAGCATCAATCTCTTCTTGCATTGCTGTAAGCCAATGAGGTGATTTTAGTGCTTCCCTAGTAGTATTAGGTTTTCTCACAGTTTTTGTGCTGCTATGAGCAACAAGTGACAAGTGTTGTTCCTTCGCCTTGTTCCTGCTGATCATATGATACCCTTGTGGTGTAGGAAGTACCTCAACTGGTACATCACCCAAGGTAGTGGACTGGAGTGTAGCATCGTCAAGTTGATGGTCAACTGGTACATCAACTAAAGTGGTTGTTTGATGATGCTCATTGGTTGGTCCTGTAAGAGTAACCTGTTCCTCACTGTTGCTGGCAGATTCAAAATCTGCAGCTGGATTTTCAAAACGACGAGACGAATCATCAACCTCAACCTGTTCCTCAACATCTGATTCTTCGCTTGAGAGGTTAAAAAAACGATAAAATTTCTCACGTTTCAATGATCCATTCTACCAAAAACCATGTCAACCTCTTTACTTCACCAAATAATTGTCACTTGCTACATTAAACTTAAGCCAGCAAACTACCTCATAAAGAGGACACCCACATCCCAATTGATTCATATCACAAAGAATGAACCAAGTAAAAGTAGTTGTTCCACCGGACAGACTGTTGGGAAGTTGTAGTGGCTAAGAAGGATGCAAAAGATAGTGGCACCATTGATGATTCTAAGGAAAAAGATGTGTTATTAAGGAGTTGGATCTCAAGCACCTTGACCGAAGAAAGCACGCAACTAATTGTGGGCTGCTCAACTGCCAAGGAAATGTGAATTTTTTTTAAAAAAAACATATATTCAAGCAACAAAAGCAATTAATTTTGCTAGAGATTTAGATAAGGCACGATATCCATCATTAATCAATTTAATGCTCTCAGATGCTTTGATATAAGGGAAGAGAAAAAAAAAGGTCGTAACAAACCATAACATGGTATTATCTGCTCAATAAGGCATGAGAAGATGAAACAACAACATCAATATACCGAAACATTAACAAAACAAATTTTTGCTGGGTATTAAAGTTTTTTTGCTAGATATTCAGAATCAACAACATCAACACACCGAAGCATTGACAAAACAAGTTTTTGCTGGATATTCAAAAAATTTTTTTGCTGGATGTTCAAACCAAGCTAGGATTAACCGTTCCTCTACTCACTAGCTTGAGGGGAAGTGTTGAAGAAGAAGGAAACTGACGATTGGAACATGTCAAAGAAACAGGTTCAACGCAGTTGACTGACTTGTCTACAGCAAGTGTTGATGAAGAAGGAAGCTACGGATTAGAGCATGTCGAAGGAACAGGTCCAACGAAGTTGACTGGCGAGTCACAACACTTCTGAAAAATTATAGTCGCTCTAGGATTAGACTACCTATGTTAGTTAGGATTATATTTCGACTAGAATTAAATTATGATTAGAATTATATTATGACTAGGATTAGATTACTATTAGAATTATAGCACAATTAGGATTTAATTATTTTATTATTATAATAGTAATAAGAAGTAGTAAGACTCTAAGTATAGTAAACTTAGGACTCTACAATTTTCTCCTATATAACGAAGTATGTACTTAATATTATTATTCATTAATTCATCAATTATTGATCACATATCAATAAATCAATTGATCAATACAATCAATACTACATATATTTATCAACATATCAATAATCAATACATCAATACTATCAATACAATAAATTCTATCCTTGATTTTTCTAGTCCTAGACGTGAGATTTCTACAGTATAATAATAATAATAACTATCAGATTATTATTGGAGTAGTGTAAATTAGACATGCAAATGATGTAATATAGAGTTATGATTTTAAATCGGAATGCGATTTGAGGTTATGATTTGAAATAATGTCTAAATTTTATATATAAAAAATTCATGATTTGAAATCTCATGTTCAGTTTAAAGAGATTGTTCGTACCAAGTGTAGATATTTAGATTTATGAAGAATGATTTACTCATATGATAAGATTGTATTAGAACTCGCAAAATGATGATAATTTTCACAATTTATACACAAAATAGTACTTCAATTTTAATCAATATAATTTTTAAATCATAATTGTATATCACATGTTTAAACATAATCGAGTAAAAACTATTGGAGTTTTTTTTAATTAAAGAAAATTATTGGATTTTGTGATTTTAGTAGACGTCTAGGCAATATCTAGTTAAAAATTGATAAATATTTCAAATTTGAAGATTTTTTTTCTTCATACAAAAATAAAATAAAAATAAAAATTTATGTGAAACTTAAAATATATTCCATTTCAGTAATTCTTTCTCTGTTCAACGCTTTTAATTAACATTCTTTTACCATCCCATCTCATAATCTTCGAACCTTGCTACCATTCCATACACAATGTTCTACTAGATAGTATATAAATTTAAAAATAATTTTCCTAATGGAGAAATAAATAACTCATAAGTAACATTCTAAATTTATTCCATTTTAGTATTTCTTTATCTCATTTGGTATGTCTAACTTTCATATTTCAAGAGTCAGGGGGGGCCCGAGCCATCAGTGAGATACCACTCTGGAAGGGCTAGAATTCTGGTTGCTCCGTTATATGCATGCTAATGGGGCAAGTATGTTTTTCATTGTGGTTCACCTGCAGTGCAGTTTGAACTATTGATTTACGTAATTTGAAATAAAAAATTTTGTTTCAGTGGTTCGAATCCACTTCTAAGCAGGCGAAAGGTCCAAACCGTAGTCGAATCTGTAGTTTTTCTATAAAAAATCGAAGAATTGGTGTGAATCCATTCTACATTGAAGAAAGAATCGAATATGTCTATTTTTGACAGTATATTTTTATAGAATTTTTAAATATTTTGAATTATCAATTATTATAACTTATAATACTTTTTACGTAGTTTATAAATATATATAAATTTTATTTCAAAAAAATTTAAAAATTTAATGTGTAAATTTCTGATCAAACTTAAATTGTTTGACTGTTAAAACATAAAATATGTCATATAAATTAAATTGGAAAGTAGAAAATAAGTTTGACTATCTTGTTTGTCACTCTAATCTGACCCTACATTCCTTTTTTCTTTTTTCTTTTTTCACTATTTCTCTATTTATATTTATGTATTTATAGTATTTATTTTCTTCTTGTTCATCATTATCAATTGTTTTTCACTTTCTAATATTTAGCTTCCAATTTCCGTTTCATTTTCTCGTTGACTAACAACCCCACCACCCCTCTGCGCCAAGCTAGGGTTTATTCAATTTTTTTTCTCAAACTATAGAGAAAAACCTTCAAAAATAGAATTTTTATACTGATTTAAGGAAGAAGAAGAGGTCTCTTGATCAGTTGACATGGGTAATGACAGCTTTGTCCAGCTAATCAAGGCGTAAGTTTCTCTTCTCTGACCCCTTTACAGAGTTAGTATCTATTTTAAGCATATATCTGAATCTTGAAAAATAGGAAAAGGTCGGACTTTTTTGGGTTTTTTGTGAATTTTCAAGTGTTTGAGAAGGATAAAGATTCGTTCTTGGAAGTCTACAGAGAGAAACAATAATTGGGTGTTGAGTATTTTGTTGGGAATTTCACTGATTACTCAGATTTCTGTGCTTTTGGTTCATTTTGGGAATATGAGGAATTTTTTGTTTTTGCTGAAGCTGGAGCTGATTTGATTTGGGGATTATATACTGGTGTATATTGCTGTTACAGTTTCAAAGTTTGCAACTTTGTTTTGGTTCTTGCTTGGGTATCTCTTTTGAATTTGTTAGGATTGGAAACTGCTTTCTGTGAATTGTGTTTCTGGGTTTTTGTTCAATGGTTGAGATTTCTGGAGGGTTTATTGCAGTGGTGTAAGTGCTGAGGTTTTGTGTTGTCTTTAAGCTTAAAAGACTTTGTTTCGGTTGATGTTCATTGATGGTTTGACGAAGAGGAGCTATTCTAGGTAAAACAACTGTAGAGAAGTATTCAAATGGATAATCCAGATCGTCCTAACAATCGAAGTCTTGATTATTTAGGTGTGAATAAATTGGGGAAGAATATAAAGAAAAGTCCTATACACCAACCCAATTTCAATAATGCAAATAGTGCGAGACAACAAGCTCAACCCCATGTTTATAATATCAACAAAAATGATTTTCGGAGTATTGTTCAGCAGTTGACTGGTTCGCCATCTCAAGAACCTCAACCTAGACCTCCTCATAATCCACCAAAGCCTCCAAGTATGAGATTGCAAAGAATTCGACCTCCCCCGTTGGCACCAATTAATCGCCCCCGAATTCCCATGCACCCTCCAGCACCAATGCCAGTCCCAAGTCAACCGGCAGGTCCTGCACCTGGTGTTGCATACAATAACAATTTTGTGAGACCTCCTCCTCAGTATGGTCAGCCATCTCCTCCCATGTTACCACCCGTTAACCCTGGTGATGCTTGGGCTAATACAGCAGAGTCTCCAATCTCAGCTTACATGCGTTACCTTCAAAATTCGATAATGGATCCAGGGGCTACACAAACACAACTTCAAGGTCCTGCTCATACTCAAGCACATCCTCCATCCTCCGGCTTTCTTCCTAATCCTTCAATGCCACTACTTCCCTCTCCTAGAATGAATGGCCCGCCACCACTTCCTTCTCCTAGAATCAATGGCCCGCCACCACTTCCTTCTCCTAGAATGAATGGCCCGCCTCTCCTCCCATCGCCTAGAATGAATGGCCCGCCTCTCCTCCCATTGCCTAGAACAAATGGTCCACCTTCTCTCCCACCCCCTCGAATGAATGGTCCACATCCTCCTTTCCCATCTCCTAGGATGAATGGTCCGCCTCCTCCTCTTCCATCTCCGGGAATAAATGGGCCAACTTTTTTGCCTTCACCCACTTCTCAGTTCCTTTTGCAATCACCCACTGGCTTCTTCAACATGTTATCCCCTCGATCACCTTATCCATTGCTTTCTCCTGGTGTGCAGCGACCTCCACCATTGACTCCGAATTTCTCCTTCTCTCACATGGCTCAGCCTGGAATTTTAGGCCCTGGACCACAATTTCCCCCATCTCCTGGTTATGGATTTCCTTTGTCGCCGTCAGGATTATTTCCTATAACAAGTCCAAGATGGAGGGATCAGTAGTGTTAAGTAAACTGCTGATTTTGAACAGCTCCAGTGACTGGTATTGGTTTGAGGAATTTCGTGGTGAAAATCTTCTCCAAATTGAATCTTTATACTTGTTGAGATACAATGTACCCTAGCAAAACGTAAGAGATCTCTTTAGTGACTCGCATTTAGTTTGTTTTTTTTAAAATATTATTTTATTCGCACACATTGCCATCTTATCTTAGCTCTTTGTGAGTAGAGTCGGTAGCTGATTCATCTCTTTATTCCCTTAGAACATTAGGCAATGTAGTTAATTAGGCAACTCAAAAAGGGCTGTAACTTGTTAGATGTTGTTTAAAGTGATCTATATGTAAGGATAAATGCAGGAAAGATTCTTGTACTGTCATATTTGGAATCAAATACTTCGAATTTTCTTCGCCTTTAATGTGCACAAGTTTTCGTGTTATGATTCCATATTTTGCGCGATTTTATCAATCTTTGCCACCCTACAAATTCTGTGCAATGTTTATTCATCTTTCATGCATGGGTTTGTTTCAAACCTGGTGTGCTACGAAACTCTCAGTGCTTACTTTCTAAACAGAGGGGAAAGGAGGAAGGGACAACGGAGAGTGGGAAGGCGAGAGAAGGGAGGCCTGGCTGGATATAATATTTAATAGCAAGTTTGGAGTGGAAGTGTGTTTTGTCATCTTGTTTGCTATTTGAGTCATTGCCAGAAGTTTGACAAACAATGTTAAATGGCAAACCTAATTTGAAAGTTGTTCTATTGAATCTGAAATTTCTCGGTCCTGGTAAATATTTCCTCCGTAATCTGAAAATTTTGAGCTTCTTAGTCAGTTCCATGAAGAATCCCCTGTCAATTGTCAAGGGAGAGGAGAAATAGATCCAGTTTTAGAATCTCCCAACTCCTAATATTATATGTGGGGCAAAGGTTAAAGGTCAAAGAATGACAAGACGACGAAATGAGAACATAGACATGGTCAGGTAGCCTTGGTACCTCAAAGCATATGGCTCGACTTCAGTGCTGCAGTAAGCTGGGTCTTATTAATAGGTGATATTCTTTAGTGTTCAGTTTCATTAGAACATAGAAAACTATTTACACCGTATTAGATTAGCCTTCTTTTTTTTTTTTTTATAGCAGAACATTAGGTTTCTTGTTTTGGTTCACTTTGGCAATGATTTTTCATGTTTCCATCTTATTATCAGTTCCTAAACACTCATATTCTTGTATTATCATTGAGTACGTATCTGTGTTGTACCGGTAGTTGGTGAAGCAACATGTATATGGCGGTTGAATATTCACCCTTCTAGACAAGCCTAAGAGTTAAGATATGCTAACTAAAATAATTGAATGTCATAAATGGTTGCACTTTGGAAGTTATTAGGGAGCTCATTTGTATCATTCCTGGCAAATGGAAGGTGGTCAATAGGTCGAAGCCGATAGAGGGTTTGAAATGAACCATGCCCTTGATTTTTGATATGCACAAGAGTGTCAGGCAGTGCCTCTACAATTCTGCTAGAGGTAATATCTGAATGTAGAAAGTGGAAATTTCTGTGCTACAATTAGTTTGGAGAAGTTAGGGTGAAAGCCAACGATCCTTTACATTTAATCGGAAATCTCTGAAATGCTTACATCTTAAGAAAAACTACTTCCAGAGTGCAATAAAATAGTTGATAGCTAATCTGATAGGGTGATAACTTCATTTGAGGGAGCTTATGATTGGTCATCCTTGCAAGTACCTTTCTGATCATTCCTTTGAATTTTGAAAGTTTATTGTATTCACTCCTATAAATGCCTTCTACCACTTATCTCTTTCTATTTTTTGGAAGAATAAGTTTGAGAGATGTGCAAGGTGTAGTGATCTTAAATGGTGTGTGTCGACTAAAAGAAATGGAAGTATTTTTATGGAATCTCAACTCTAAATCACTCATATTTGCTTCATTTATTTTGTTGGACAAACTTTACCCCTGTAGTTAGTATTTTGGACTTTGTTAGCTCCTTACTCTTAGCATGATCTTGTTTTAATGGAGCTAATATTTCTTCTTTTGTAACCTTGCGTCTCCTTGATCCCTTCCTAGTGACTACCTTACTTCATTCAAAAGAGGTGTAGTGATCAGCGGTTGGGCTGGGGACCCTTAGAACAATGGTTAAGTTGTCTCTATGTAACCTATAGGTCACTTCGATATGTGGGATCAACCATTGATGCTTGCATCAGGGTATGTTGCCTACACCACACCGCCCCCACCCCACCCCACCCCCTTTGTTGCGGCCCTTCCCCGGATCTCATGAGAATGCAGGATGCTTCGTGCACTGGGGCTGCTCTTTGGTGATCAGTGGTTGGGTGGCCATTATCATCTCTTTTGAGAACCCAATGTCGCTAAATTTGGTTATGGAATCAGTTCAATATTTTCTGTTTTCTGATTATTTGTAGTTGATTCTATAGTTTCGGGAAGTCCTCTGGCTGTATAGTGAATTTATAATTAGTATTTACTACTCCATGACATGCAACAACATAGAAAGTGTAATCCCACAAGTGGGATGCAGGGAGGGTGGTGTGCACGAAGCCTTACCCTTACCTTGAGAAGGTAGAGAGGTTGTTTATGACATGCTTAGTTACAAATATTATCACACAGGCATGACCCTTCTAGGGCTGTATATCAACTCATTTTAGTTTGCATAGGATTCTTATTGCAGTTCATTATTCATGGGATAAGATTGGTGGGTATTAAACTGCTGCCTGTGTCTAGCCACCTGAACATTTCTCATCTCTTGGCTTCTCTTGGCTCTTGGTTTATTTCAGCAGTCTTTGCTGCATTGTGTCTTTCATGAAAAAACTTTAACTCGTAACCAATGAAGCTGTTTCTGGTCGCAGGAAACTGAGGTTGCATTACCACATAGTCATGGGCGAGAGCTCGTATTTGATTATTCATATTCTTCTAGTTTTGTGTTGTTCATAAAGTCCAATGTAGTGCCTTTGTACTTGCATGCTTTCCCCTTGAAAATTAGAAATCTGTGTGCAAACCTTACTCCTACCACAATCTTATGAGATAGATAGGTTGCTTTCAATAGACCCTCGGCTCAAGAACATCATATCAAAGCTTAGAACTTGTATAGTTTAGCGAATTAACTTCTTGAAAGTTGTATAGAGTTTGCTGTTGCTCTTCTATATTGAGACAGAGAGTTGCTGTTTAGAGATATCACTTCTTCCTTGGTTTTAGGTCATAAAATTGCTAAGGTAGTTAAGTCAATGTGCTTTTGCCTACTTGCACAGCTAGCGATAGGAATATACAGTCAACCTGTTATGAATGATTTACTCGTTTCGATGACCTATTTTTCTGTATTGATATAGAAACTACTTGATGTGAATTTTTCTTCATTGAAATTGCTGTATGTCTGTTGAGTCTATTTTGAATACAGAAGTATCAAACCTTAAAAGGAGGACCGAATAGTTACTACAACATGTGTGCCATGAACCATTGTATTAATGGAGCCATGGACTATTTATTCAACAAATTAAAAGGAAAGATGAAAAAAGTGTCGGTGGGAGTGAAGATGAGGTGTGTCAAAAGGATAGAGAGAAATGCTTACTTCTACAACGTATTTGTCATATTTCTGTTAGGGAAGTCATTCTAAACGTATTTTCCTAATGTTGGCGCCGAACACCGGGTGGAAAAAAAAAGTTAATATGAAAGGATGGATCATTCATGATATTTGTGTCGGTACTTGATATCTTCATATCTTTTTAGAACTACTACTTGCATATATTATATTATTACTACTTGTTAAGTGTTTATTATTTAGTATATTTAAACATTTTTCCATTGCACAAATTATAGAAGTTTCATTGCGGATTGCACCCTATATAGTACTGGTGGTGTCCAGTTAACTTGCAAATGAAAGTAGTGTTCGAATCATATTGCATATTTTGATTAATTTTATATATACATGTCTTCTATAATTTTGTTTTATATGTGGGTTTATGTCTACGTAACATAAGTGATTTCTTATTACACAACTTCGGTTGAGTATTTTTATAAAAGAAAAATTTGATACAAAATAAAATAAAATGATTTCGCTATATAATTTCTTATAGTTGAGTAATGGACTTTTGCTCTTTTTTTAATTAGGCAAGTGATAAATTGTTACTTCTGTCTGCTTGTATTTTTTCAATATTAACTTGGCACACTCATTCAAGAGAAATAAAAGAAATGATTTTATTATATCACTTAATAGTAGATTATTTCTTATACATTGAATAAATAAATCTAAATATTTAGTTTTTAATATAATAAAAGAATAAAAACAGACGATTGGAGATGAAGAGCAATAAAGGATAGTTTTATATAAATACTTCTACGTATAAAAGAAAAATAGAAAACTATTAAAGTTTCTTTCTTAAAGACGCAGTATAGTATAAACAAAAAACTGCTTTGATCTGAAATTAGGTTAAACTGGTTATTTTAAGACTCATCAATATGATGGGCTACCCAGTCAGAATCGTTAATTTCAAAGACCATGTGAGCTCCAAATGGTTTGGATCGATCCATATTGAGGCATAATCGCATTTTTGGTCCGTAATTATAGATAATTTATTAAAAAATATTAGTCCTTATAATAAAGTACATATAACCTTTAACTAATTGATATGTATGTTTTAGGGAGTTTTTGGTAAAAACATCCTTCAACTATACCCTAAATTTAAACTACATCCTTAAAGTATCATTTTTAGCAGAAAATATTATTTAACTATACCCTAATTTAAACTACATGCTTAAAGTATCATTTTTAGCAGAAAACATCATTTAAGTATTTGTAAGTGAACAACTTTCATCCTTTTGTTAGATATTGTCAAAAAACTAAGGGATCTTACGAAAACATGAGCAAAAAAATTGACTATCAACATAAGTTATTATGCATAATTTCATTACTTTCTACCAGAAGTTTTTGAAAAATTTAAAAAATCTTAGACATTGTTGCTTATGGAAACTAAAAGTGATTGGAAGGTATGAGCGTACATGATTTGTCTTTTTCGTAACGGAAAGAAGTTGGAGATTTGTAGGAGACTCTTAACAACATTCAGATTCATTTAATAGGTTATGAAATAATAAATCATTGCTTCTCTGCTTTAAGCGTGCCTTTTTATCTTTCATTAGGAAATCATGTGTCAATGATTGGCCAAGATTCTTTAACATTTGCATATTAAGAAATAAATGACCTGCAGATGGTCATGTTGCAGTGCTTTTGTTTGTCTGCAGTGTATGTTATTGCGTTGACCTGCTTAAGCTAATTATCAAGTTTAGATTTAAATTTAATATATTGAGATTGGTAATTAATTATTAGGTGTTATTTTATATGATCTAATATTGAATTGTAGTCCATTTGAAGAGGTCAGAGTTAAGTTCTTGGCTTGAAATTTAGCAAGTATGAAAAATTTGGCATACCAATATATATCAAGATTTGGAGTTTGGTTGAAAATATGAGTGAGTTTTAGCGTCTATGATAGACATATAATAATTTGAATGTCTACAAAAAAATTGCTTACTTACGAATATTGCAAAATTGGTAGATTGGGAACGTTCCGAAACCTTGCAAAAAGGAAAAGAAAAATCTTAAAAGATTCGTGGCACAAGTTCGACATCTAAGGTATGTTAAGACTTTTTAGACTTGTTGAAGGACGTTTTCCTAATGAAAGATAAAAAAATGAAAATAGACAAAGGGGTAAGGGCGAAAGATGGGGGTCTCATATCAATGATGTGACGGGCATTGGTACGAGTACCGGTGTTATAAAACAAAAAAAAGTTACTACTATAGAATGCGGATTGTAATTTGAAAATTTCCAAAGCATATGGGCATTAGCTGATATATTATTGACTTGAATTCCTTGTGTGATTGTGTTTTATTTATTTTACTCGTATAGTTGTGATAATTGAGGTGGTTATGTATTATGTTCATATTGATTGATTGAGATGCATCATCATCCCCTATATTGAAATAATATTGTGCACATGCATAGACACGAGACTGATATAAGTTGGGCACGTGGAGATCGTCCGTGCTGGGGATGGTGAGATGTTAAGATTGAAATTTGGGCACGTGGAGACCGTCCGTGCGAAAATTGTTTGATATTATGATAGTGCGTTGAGATCGTCCGCACAGACACGTGGAGATCGTCCGTGTCGGTATATGGAC
>NC_028644.1:65318673-65333817 GCF_001406875.1 Solanum pennellii
TGGGAATTAAATAAAACAAGGCTAAGAAAAAAATTTACCTGGTTCTGGGCGGCGAACCGGAACTACGAGTTTGAAGAAGACGACTCCACCTCCTCAACTCGAAAAACCACAAAAACACTTTAAAAATTTTTGAACTATGGGAACCAAGAATTCTCAAAATTTTATGAGTATTCTTTCGTTTTCCCCTCCAAATCCTCTTCTAAAAATAATGAATGAAGTGGGCTTATATAGAAACCCAAAAATCCTCAAAAAGGATGAAACACCGATGTGGGACTATTGCAAAATTGAAAATTGTTTGAGAGACAATGTGGGAAAGCAGTTTTTTTTCTTTTTTTTTTTTTGTATTTGACTCAAAATGTATGAATTTTAAAATCATCGGACCAAAATTTGCTATTAAATAAATAAAGCTTCAAAATCACGAATTTTTAAAATGTTAGGCCAAAATTGGATGTCAACAAGAGATTCCTTGGAAATATGCTCCCATATCAGTTTAATTTATGAGTCAAAGATTACTAGTTGTTTTACTAAGTGATTTTCGATGAGGATGAAGATTTCTCTCATAATTTGTACCACATTTTTCTTCTATTGCCAAACAATAAGTATTATAGGAAGGTCCACTTCTATGTACCTATTTCTCCTTTCTTTTTTTTTTTTAATTATTAGTATCTTTAATCATTCCTAAATATAGTCAAGTTGGCAAGTTGTATTTTTGGCATGAATATTGACCTTTGGCCTACATGAAAGATGGAGTCACTTGGACTTTAATTTTAATTTCTCATGTCAAGTGGTTAGTGTTCCTCAAGTGCTTTACAAAATCAATTGATGTCCTTTCAATTACCCACTATGTTGTTGGTATAATTTGAAGTTGATTTTCTTGTTCATAAAAAAGTACTAATAAAATTTACATACCCTCCCAAGTATTATTTATTATTTATTTTTAAATAAAATATCAAAAATATTTTAATTCAATTATCATGAAAGACAAAATTATCTCAAAGAGTATATATTATAATACAACATCCTATATAGATAGAGAGATAATATTCTAATGTTTTGATAAAAATTTCATACAGATTTTACCTAATATAAATTTCAGATTGGTTTGACCTAATGACAATAACTAGATACGGAATAAATGTAATTTAATTTTAACACAAAATTAAAATTACGAGATATATAAATATAATTTAAAACTTTATATCAATATCCCAATCTCGATAATCAAGTCACTTCTAATTACTTTTTAAATAAGAGTGTTGTATCAAATAGAATTAAAGAATACATAATAAAATTTATATATTTAAAAAAATGTCACGCAATAAAGTTCGAAGAAGATAAAATATATGTAATAATATAAACACATCTACTTCAGAAATAAAGTAAAACAATTATTATCGAGAGCCTCATCATTCTCAAAAAGAATTCCCTTCAGAGAGTTTTTTTCTTCTTTCAATTTTGGTCTTTTTCCCATGGGGGTGGGGAGAGTGTATGGATGAGTCCATCTTTATTATATAAAAAAAGGATAATTAATACGAGCATCACTTTAACCTATGCTCGCAATTTTAAAGACATATTTATATTATATTAAGGTTCTATTATTTTTCTGGATTTATTTTATTAATAATTTTCTACCTCTTTTCGATCTACGTGGTATTATTTTGTGGGCTCAACGCGGATTGATTTTTTTTTAAACTAGTGTCATGTAGGTCGAAAAGGGATAGAAAATTACTTATAAAATAAGTTCAGGAGATAATGAGACCTTTGTATAGTATAAGTATCTCTCTAGAATTTCGAGCATAGATTGAGGAGATACTTAAATATCGGTAAAAAATAAAGTTTTATCCAATCAAATGAAGAACATAGATATTATTCAAGAAAATATAAGTCGAATGATGAGCAAGCAAGTAGAATATACTCAATTGTTTTTTACTATTCATATTGAGTATAACACAGCACATTACATATCAACTTTATGTGAAAAGCATGTTACGTTATTCAGGATTTGTGCCCCCACCAATCTCTTCATCCATTTTTTTTTAAAAGGATAAATATTTTCTAAGGTAATATTGACTTTTTCGTTGGTCCACTACTTGGTTAAATTTGCTCTCTAGTGGCTCTGAATCAAGAATTATAAATATATATATTGTAACCAAGTGGTAGAGAAATAGTTTGCGTTACCAATAATGAGAGGGGCATAATGGTTGATGAAATGATTATATCATAAAAATTAATAAAGTAGTGAAAATTTAAATTGTCGATTAATAAAATTATTAATATTCCAAAGAGAAAATATATTACTGAAAAAAATGTATAATATTTCACGAAAAATAGCTTATTTCTATTAGTGTATGTATATGTACGCACCTCAAGAAATATACTAATTAATCACCAACTACATCTTATGAAAGCGTTGAATTTGTCTATAAAAACTTAAAGAATTTGCTTTATTTTTTTCAATAATTTGCAAATCAATAAATTAAACTTAACAGAAAAAATATCATTGACCAATGTGGGAGGCCATGTACACATGTCAAAGTTTTGGACACGTGTCTTGACTAGCGACACATGTCACATTTGCCTGGTTAACATGTGTCATGTTCTAATTGAGTATTCATCCACTTATAAATACTTTAATTTATTACGTATTAATCTAATTATTTATCCTCATTCCAATTTGTTGACGTTTTCTTATTACTACATCGCCTATAGGTTTGTTTTAATGTTGGAAAAACACTCAACATTTACTTAAATAAAGTTGTTAAAACAATGACTAACATTCTGTTTAGACGTTTATTTCGTATTATTTCGTAATATATAATTATATTATAATATTTAAATAAATTATAACATAATCGATGTATAATGTCGCATAGCAATAATCTATTACTACTAATAAACGCAGATGCTTCCAGAAAATCAAATATAAAATGTATTTAGTGCAGGGTCTAGTTTAATTTTTGCCAGAAATGCACATGCAATAATTGCTAAAATATGATTTCTTAATTTGCTTCTGTTTGATAAACTGTCTAATAATTCCAAGACATTATAATTAAAAATCATATGAATACAGCTTGGTACCAATCCCATTATCAAGATTCCTGTTTGATATGAAAATCATAAAATTGAAAAAAAATGATAATACAATTTTGTAATATTAAATAATCAAGTCTGAAAATCACTTAAAATTCTTCATTAAGCTAAATTAATGTATAAGTAGAACTACTATATTATATAGTAATTGCAGCAAGCATCCACAATATATGATTTTAAGTGATTAGTGAAATTGCTTTGTTAATCACAATACACATGCTTTAATCTTAAAAATTACCCAAACCTTGCGTTGCTATTAAGTATCTACATGTCAGATGTATGTAGCAAATTAAGCAAACACGTATTTAATTCAATTAATCAAGATGCATTACGTCGAAATTTTTTCTTATAATGTCAATGTACGTAAATTAACCTGCATCTCCAATTGTTTTTTAGGAAATATATACGAATATGATTTGCTCAATCGAATTGAAATATGAAAGCATGAAAAAGTATTTATATTAAAAACTTTTAAGTCAAATTTAGGAAGATCTTTTAAATGGATTTTCAAGTGTTCAATATGCTGATAAGTTAAGCATTTAAAACGTATCATCGTCTATAAAATTATGTGTATTAACTTTAATAAAAGGTAAAATTTCATAATTGTTCTGATCGAAGCTAATGCTTATAACTAAAAAAAATCATATTTTATATCATTAACTTACTTACAAAAATACACGTAAACAATTTACCTAATGTAATTCATATATATTGAACAAACGTTTTTGCTACTCTTTTCTGTTGAGAAAAATAATATAACTGAAAGCACTTTGATTATTGAGCTTTCCATTTTACGATAATACATGAAACATTTTATCATCATATGATATAATAATATTTTTAAGATTACAAATTTCATTATGGTTATATAAATATTATGATATATTTTAAATTATAAAAAAAGTTATTTAAATTTTATCTCCACTCAAAATAAATTTATTTACATAAATTAGAAGAGAGATGGTTATAATTTATAAACAGCCACTTCCAGGCCAGCTTAACATAATACTTTCACTATTAACAATATTTATTTATTTATTTGTTGAAAAAAAGAGTTGCTTCGTTGTCCATTACTACCTCATTAACTAATTATGTTATTGGAAGAAAATAATAATTCATAGAAAAGACCCCACATCATAGTATTGACTATATTAACATGTCAATCTACTCTCTCTGTTCAATTTAAGCATCTTTTAGTTTGACTGCTCATATAATTTAAAAGATAAATTAAATTTTTGAAATTTTACGACTTTATACTAAAAATAGGTGTAATTATGTTTTCAACTCTTGCTCTTAAACTTCTAAGTGAAAATATTGAAAATATATATATATATATAAAGGTATTAGCGGTTTTTTATGTGAAGAATAAAAATAAATATTTATAAGATAAAAAATAGTGTTGGATTAAAAAATTGATGTCTAATTTGATTGTCATGTTTGAAATAACTTATCCGTTTATACAATAATAATGAAATAAATTATCCCGTATAAATAATAAAATAAATTATTTAGAATAACTAACTATTCCGGAATAATTAATCTACGGATAACTTTATTTTAAGTTACTATAAGAAAGTACTTACTTTATTTATTGGGTTTGTGACCTTTCTTGATTGGTACATACAAGAATCTTGGGGGATGGTGGGCACAATAGAGTAGGATTTGGCTCTACATTTTATATTAGACACTCCCATATGTACTATACTTTTTTATTTTATTTAATAATTAGAGGAGGCAAAAGAGGACCCTCTTATCTAAATTCATTCATCAGCTCTTTTGCTGAATATAGAATTATGATCAGTCGAAGACAAAGAACTTGCTGGAAATACACCCACCCACCCTATCAAAAATAAAAAAAGTGTTCAATAGGTTGAAGTATATTATAAGTTTTTTTTTTTAAAAAATAATCCATATTCACGATTATATTTGTTATAGCTTATAAATTATATAAAAGATAAAAATCACATTAAACAAATCTTATATAATAAAATTGACTCAAAATCAATCTCGAATAATTATCGTGGAAGACCATTCTTCTCTATCACAAAAGATGGTGACTCTCTGTCCTTAGAAGTTTGAACTACACCTGCGTATGTTGTGCATTGCTTTCTTTGTCTTATGTATTAGTTGTTTATATGATTCAAAATAAATTTATAAAATTAAGATGAAATTAATTAATTTTGTTTCATTTTATTTTTATAATTAGTTTTTTTAAATGTAGACAAGTTTGTAAAAATTTTTGAAAAGTTATTTAAAATGTAAATAAGTAAAATTATTATCTTTTTATTTGTAAATTTTTAAGAAGCGTGTTATGTAGAAAATAAACGACTAATATGAGACGACGAGAATACTATCCACTCTGAGCATTATCCTTAAACAATTTCTCCTGTCTGTTTTTTATCCTCTTTTTAGGTGTTTTTCTTGATTCTCTTTTCCTTTTGGGGTATTAAATTTCTTATATTGCTATTTAATTTAGTATCTTTCACATTTAGCCGCAAAATGCTTTTTCAAAACAAGTTCTATAGAGAAATAAACCTTGTTTATTTGGTAACATAACTAAATTATATTGCTGTTAAATAAAGAAAAGTTTTTTTTTAAAAAAAAACATCTTTTGGAGTGTTCTGATTTTTGAATGAATTAAAATTTTGTCAGTTATATTTGATGAGAGTCATGGAAAAGTAGGAATTTATATTTTAAGGTGTAACTTTTATAATTTATGCTATTCTGCATATATTTTTTTTTGAATTTGGTGTCATTTCTAAGATAGATAGAACGTTTCTACTATTTCTGTTTTTTTTTTATATAGTTTCTTTCAAATGTAATTAATAGAATATTAGAATATTTGATAGAAGTTAAAACGATTCAATTTTAACAAATTTAAAGACCTAAAATTATTCACTACTATATTTAAGCAACTACTTTAACCATTATTTGGAATCCAAACAAAGTACAATAATAATTTTCTAATAACTTCTTTTATTCCAAAACAGTCAGCAAAACACAAATTGGTCTTCAAATAGATAACTTTAAGAAAAACTTTTCAGAAAATATTCTTGAAAAAACTTTAGCAGGAATATATGTGCAAAAAAGTCCTTAGAAATATCCATATATACCAAAAGAAATACAAAAATCCATAGCATCGAGTCATCAATTATATACCTTTCAAAATATAAATATGCCCATATATTAAATCTTAATTATACTAAAAAATATTTTGACTCTTAATTTGGCTACGATGAACAACTATACTCTCCAACTTTAAGTGTGCACAACTAAATACACTAAACTTGTATAAAATTAAATAAATAGATACACATAATTTACATGACATAATATAAGTAAGACTTCACGTAGAGTATCATGTGTTCATTTATTTAATTTTATACAAATTTAAATTCTATTTAAATACATTCTAAATTAAATATCATAGTTATTAATTAACACGTAATTTTAAAAATCATCAACCTAACATATATCCATCAAATCAGTAGTGGGCCCTAGGAAAACGCAAGTGGATTCATTTTCAAAATATTTTTGAAAATTTTGACTCCGTCCATAAACTAAATTAGGTAGGTTGATGTCAGATACAATAATTCATGTATGATTAATGAAGTATCAATATTAACAAAGTGATTGGTTGACATAATAATAAAGCAAAGAAAGTTACTTCAAACACACGTTAGGAGCAAATAATTGGTGAATGGAAATGGACAAATAGTTACTACATGTGGAAAAAAAATAACTGGAGAAATGATCCAATCAAAAGCACAAACTTAACGTATATGCCACATAAAACGTACTCTACTCAATTTACTATCAACAATTTCATAACTCAATAGTATAATCCTAATCGATAAAAAAAAAAAGAATTTACCTCAAAGATAGACGGTGAAAATTTAATTATCTTTTCTATTAATCCATTGTCAAACACATAAACCCCCAAAAACAATAGAAAGAACAAGTAAGAAGTAAAAATAAAAAATAAAAAGGAAAGAGAACAATTTTCTTTTTATAGTTTGAATAAATCACATGTATCACCTGTGACTCGCATCACGACTATTAACACTACCATTACCGGCTTCTCGTGCCAAAGTTTCAGTAACAGAAGCTAATTTCTGAAGGTTCAATTTCACAACTGTATCAGCGAACAGGCGTGTATCTTCCTCCGTATTCCCTTCCGGTACATCTACAACATACGATTCCAAAACAACCGTCCAGATCTCTCCGTCGCGTTCGAATCCATGCACCGTCGTAACTGAACGGTAATTCCTCAACCGGTGTTCTCCGCCAATGATACTGAATCCGGTGACGTGCCGGTCATCGTCCAATATATCTAACCGTTCGGTACTGGTAGCGGCCGGTAAACCGGAGATGACGGTGACGTCACGGGTGGATCCGACGGTCATACGGAAGTCTTCACCTACCGAACAGCTTTTAATGAAGTGCTTGTACGTTTGTGGCTTGTCGAACCGGCGGACGACGGTCCAGACGGTTTCGACCGGCGCGTGGATTCGCTGCGCGAGTAGGGAAGAGCATTGGCCCGGGTTGATTCTGTATGAGTGAAACTCAGCGATAGATGAGCTTAGCTCTTGGAATTCTTCCGGAGTTAAACCGGGTGGAACCGTTAAGTGGTGAGTTGTAATTGTTGATAGAGATGAACCGGTTTCGGAACCCGGTTCAGATCGCTGATGAACCGGGTTATCGAATGACGTTTCCGGTTTATTATCCATTGAAGAAATAGAGAGAGGAAGGAGATTGAAGAAATGGAGATGGAGAAAGCGAGAGATTTTATTTGTTTATATATATCCGTAAGATAATGGAAAAGAAAAGGGTAAAATAGGAAAATTGAAGTTTTTAAAAATATATAAATAAATTATATAAGTGAACACACATAATTTTTTTAATATATTAGCCTAAGCTACATTATATAATAAATAATATTTACTTATTTAGCTTTATACAAACGATTAATCTGAAAGTTCTATTAATGGTGGTCACATTGTGTAGGGAATATCTAGTGTAGTCTTTAATGTGATAGCCTCAAGTGAGAGTTGTACTGTTTTTTATTATAAATACTAATTGTGGGGTGGAGGAAAATTTGTCACATAAAAAATTAAAAAAAAATAATGAAAAGCCATGTGGGTTCCTGCCATTATGTCTGAAACAAATTGATTGCCAGCTCAGCCAGTTGCAAAGTCAAGCCCAGAATTCATTCCCTTTTTTTTTGTTCAATTTAATTTTTCCATAAGTCAATCGCATTAATTATCTTAGTTTACTTATTTTAGTTATTTGCTTGTTTCTGTTTTACTTTTAGAAAAAAAAAAAACATTTGAAAATTGACTCTACTTTTATAAATTAAAAAAAAATATTTTACCTATTATACTATCTATTAATATCCTTTTCACTTTAGGATATAATAAAAATGCACTTCTTCTACTATTGATCATACAGGGGTCGTTTAGGAAGTTGGTTAAACTTAGGTTAGTGTAATTAATAAGAAGATTGGTTATAAGAGTTTATGCATCATTTATGTTGATACTAATAATATAGAGTTTAGTTATTTATGTCTTAGTTATCTTAATATTTATTCTATATAGAAATAATGAATATATAGAATTAGTTCCCTTTTTTTTCTTAATCTGTATAATTAGTTTTATAATTAGCGCTATAAAAGAGACAAAAATTACAATCATCTGTGAACTTCATCTTCAAATTATTCATGGTTACTAGAAAATTTGATAATCTGTCGTTAAATAAGATTAATAATGAATTTTATTATTTAATCATAAAATAAATCTGTCATTGATTTATATATTTTTTGTTGTGCATCGTGAGTGATATTCATTAAAATTGAGAGAAGTTTTGAAAAACACGCTAAATTTAATGCAAATTAATAGTTTTTATAGATACACCCTGATCTATCACATGACGTAACAAGATGTAGGAGCATGAAGTCTTAATAAAATCCAAGAGAACTGTTGAAAACACTCTTAAACTAGACGAGAATTTAGAGATATATTTCACTAATGTTGTAAAATCGATTATATTTTTGAGTTCAACTAGAAAAGGGTTGGCGTCCACGTCACTCCTTGGATGCTCCAGCTAGGCAAACCACCTTTAGCTTAATTATCCAGTACTAAAATTGCACAATAAATTCCAAATAATAAATAGATAAAAAACAGCATAAAAGTATTAAACTTTTCCCTTCATCCAGAGGCTAATTAATTAATTAATTAATTTATAATAAGCAAATAAAAAAACCAGGCCTTTGGAATCGTTTCCCCATAGTGATTAACTTTGGCCGTAAATTTTAAGAAAGACTGGAGAAAAAAATACATTATCTTCATCCATTAAAAGTATAATTGTCCAATGTTTTGTTTGTTCTTTTTCTGTATTTATATATTAATATTTTTTTTATTTTTTGGCTTCGAATTGGTTCTTGTCCATTCCTTTTTCTTTGACTTATGTAAAAAAGTGACGAACGAATATTCATTTTATTCGTCATATTTTATTTTTCATATATTAAAAAAATATCAATAAAAAGTGATTTAATATAATTATTTTTATTATTTTTCAAATATAATTGAATACTACTCTCTTTTTTACTCTATTAATTTGTTTTTTATTTATCAAGAATAAAAATGAAAAATAATAATTAAATAGAGTATATTTTAATTTCTATAGAAACGACAACTACTTTGGATTAATTATTATTACTCCCATAATAGTGGTGTTTTTTCCAAAATCAAACTTTGTTCGTTATTTGTCCACTTGCAATTCCCTAAAAGAAAATAAGAAATGAAGTGGATATGTTACTATAATATTTATGACTATTTACAAAAAAATTAAAAAAATATCGAATTGGGAAATCAATAATTAATGAGATGGATAAAATATAAATTTTTATTTGTCTTTCTCATCATATGCTAAAGTGAAAAATTAAAAAATGAAAATTTCTTTTTTATTGTGGATTAATAAAAGCACGAAAGAAATAGTAAGTACGATAACTAAAATAACTAAAAAATAATGTTTAGGGCGTTATTTTATATTATTAGCATATGATGTATTCAACTTCAGGATGCATTCTTAGATAAAGAGGTAAAATGTTTCTAAATAAAAATAAGAATTTGAGTATCTTAATTAATTTTTATTGTTCATTTCCCTCAATAAAAGCTTTATTTAAATTATTTGACATAACGGAAAAATAATTCTGTTTCTTACTATTCCCGATATCCTTTTATTTTATCATAACATAAAGTCAGTAACACATGAGATTTTTTCAGCATAAAGCAATCATCAACTAGTTAAAATTTTAAACTTATTGATTTTAAATTTCAGAAAAAGAAATAAATTAAATTCGTTATAATTTTTTTTATATATATAAAGTTTAAACACAAAGATAACATTAAAGTTATAGAATTTTATTATATATAATATTGACTTAATTAAGTGAACTAAATTGATCCACGGAGATTAATTAATATAAACAGAATATTTTAGGATGACTGTTTTAAATTTTGGAGAAAAAGATGAAGTGTCGATGTTCTAAAAATGAATACGGGTTAATGAGTATGATTATAAATGAAATTGAATCAAATTATACGTGAACGAATAAAAATAGTATCACATATTCAATTAAAATAGTCATACTGTTATTCATGCCCCCATCATCTTCTATTGAAAAGAGGGGACCTTAAGTTTTTTTTTTAATCCAAATTAATAGATTAGAGGGCATATTTGATCTTTTTTTTAAAAAAAAAAATAATAGAGACTGGACATTTTTTATTCAAAAGGTTGAGTAAGATTATTTTTGAGCCATTTTCAATAAGTTAGGATAATTTTGATCATTTTTCCTTTTTGTCTATCTCAAAATTTTATGATAAGTGCAAATTAAAATAAATCCAACCGAAGTAATATCAATTCGGAAGATTTTGTTATTCCTAAAATAAAAAAGTAACAGATTTAGGCAAAAATATTTTGACGACATAATAAATGTCAAGAAATTGCCAAACGATGTGATTTTCAATTACTTCTTTAATTTGAAGCATGTTTTTTATGAATTAAAATTGCCAAAAGCCCATTTTTTGAATTCAGGATGAGCCCTTATACAATACTCACTCTTATTATGGTTTAGAAATGTGGCCCAGAGAGGGGAAGCTCTTTCACATTGAATATTTACACCAAGTCATAAATGCATACATGCATTTGCATGCACATTTATTGTCATAATTAAAGATTATCTTATATTCGTAATACGATGCATAAAGTTATAAGTGATCGTAATTTAATTTATGATCTGACATGACACTGTTATATACATAACTAATTATGGAAGATAATTAAATGTCGAAGTTCAACTGGGATAAATAAATCTAAAATATAAAATTTAATACACAAAAAACGAGTTTATTTGGAGAAAACATAAAGCTGATAATAATATATGACTGTCTGTCTGAAAGCCTTTATTAAAATGAGTTGCTAGGACAAGCCCTTAGCTAACTCTAGATGTCTTGAAACCCTTTATTAAGATGAGTTGCTGGGACAAGCCCTCAGCTAACTCTAGACGTGTGAAAACCTTTATTAAAATGAGTTGCTGGGACAAACCCTCAACTAACTCTAGATGACTAAAAACCTTTATTAAGATGAGTTGCTAGGACAAGCCCTCAGCTAACTTTAGATATCAAACTATAGACATAAACAACTGAAATAAAAAAAATATAGGTTGTCCTCGAAAGATGAAGACTCACCAAAATGCTACTAAGCTGGCAAGGGATCATACGAACATCGAGATGGATGCTGGATATTTGAACCTATATAAAATAAAATAACACAAACAATTTGCGGTTAGTGATTTAAATGTGGGACATGTATCACTAAGTCTGATGAATTTAACAAGATAAATATGAAAGACTGAACTTATAAGCATGAGCTAATGCAATAACTAAGTTATAAAACAATATACAATGGATAAGTACTCGATTGAGATAACTAAATACATAGTCATGCAATATCTGAGAAAATTGAATTGTGCTAGATATTAAAATTGACATATAATCATGTGAGCTAGATAAGGAGTTTGATGCTTTAATTTCTATAAAAAGGGATTAATATATCGTGTCAGGGTATATAGGCTGATCTGATCTGATATTATACCACTAAATTGATAATATACGCCAACATAGGCTACATAGATTTACGATGACACGTAATTTTGGGACTTAAATTGCTGCTAAAGATCCACTTAGTGCTACATAATACTCCCAATTAAATTTATACTGAAAATATAATAATACTGAATAACTCATGATTACTGAAAAATTATACCAACTAATACACTTTATCTCAAACATTTTATGCATATGAACCGAATAACAAAGAATAAAGTAATCATGAAAACCCTTTATATCTTGACTAAAACATGCAATATATACAAGTCCAAAAGGCATAAAATTTACTTGTTTTGAGGGCTCATGAATATTTACTCAAGTAAACATATTGAAATTCATGAAAAAACATATGCTTATAAATCGATAACGAAGAGGAACTGAGTTACTTCGAAATTCATAATATTAATTGAAATCCTATTAATCTATAAAAGTAATTATTCGTAAATATAAGATTTTCTTGAAACTCAACGAGTGAAAGGATATTCATTGATGAACTCCCGCTGAAAAAATACACTTGTTGAAATTGAACTTGGAGGTGAGGAACCAATTTTTGCTTAAGATGGGTTTTATCGCAATATCTAATTTTGTAGATTGCAGCCATAAATTCTAAAATTTTCTTCCATAGTCTTTAGATTGCGTCCTAAATTCTAATTTTTTTTACTTAGCTTGAATTTCTAAATTCCTCTTGATCTATTAGTTACGATATGATCTAGTCTTAAAATTTCTTTTAAGTGTTATATTTTTAATCCTTAATCATAGATAATTAATTAACATATACATTATTACCCCATTAGTCCCTATGGTAAATTTATATAGATTGATGTAAACTAGCTCATGCAAGTATCACCTATATACATCATATCTCTTTTATATCTAGCATTGTCTTCAAATCAATTTATTAAGTAGAATATGAAGAGACGTAGAACTCAACATTTCGATATTATGCTTACAAATAAGAAAATTGGTCAGTCATATACTTGTTAATATCGTTAGAGAAATGTTATCCTACTCCCAAGATACGACAAATAATTTATACTCAATCTGTCCCATTTTATGTGGCAACATCTGAACGGGTATCAAAATATAAGAAATAATGTAGACTTTGAAAAATTTACATAATTCTCCTTCAAAAATGTAAACTCACTTTTCTCTCTCTTCATAAATGTATTAAAGTACTATCTTTAAAATTAAGTGAGACCAACAAAGGGCAAAAGAAGAATTTTATATCTTTAAATACTTACCATATAAGAAAATGTAGGACGACAAAAAAGAAAATGGTGTCAAATAAAATGGAACTGGGAGTAGTATTTTCTAATGTGCATTCAAAAAGTAGTTTTTCTACTTTTCATGTATTACATCCAAAAACGTTATTCTATAGACCAATCATAGAATTATAATGTAAACAAACCTCATATATATAAATCTTCCAACTGTGCAATGATGCTTGCAAAGACCTGATAACCTTGAGACATGTCAACCAGTAGACAATATTCATTGTCTGCATGGTATGTATCCATAATTCCTACATTTCATTATTAAAAAAAAAATAATGATATAATGAAAACGAATTTTTTGTTGATAAATTCGAACCAGTGCTTAAACTAAGATTGTTTTAGATAAAATGAAATAATGAAAACGATTTCTTTTTTACCGTAACCAGTAGTTTGAACATCATAACCCCTGTCCTGTAAACACATAATAAAAAAAGTTCATGTTATTACAATAAGTTCAACTTTCTAAACAAGAAGATTTGAAATAAGTTACAAACCTGAAGATCTCTTATCAATGGCAAACTACCAGTTATAGAATATGGTTCTACATATCCAACAACCTCTTCAGTAGCTTTGGATAGTACTTTATACCCTAACGAATCGAGATCGCAAGCAACGCCAGAATAAGCTTCCTCGAAACTTATACTCATACTGCCCCTTATGTTTTCATCAGGGAGAACATATTTTGAAACAGGGCCGCGAGTATCAAGTTTTTCGATATTAGCATTCAAGTCATCAACATATTCTTGTAGTTTCTTTATAACATCTGATACACTGAAAAAAGGATGTATTGTTAAAGTATAATATCAACAGTTCATTAATTTTAATTTTGTTTATAAAGGAGTAATACATACTTGTAAAATGGAGTCAACCTACAAAAAAAAGAAAAAATGTAATTAGATAGTATTATTATTTGATGAAAGATTACAAAAAGGTTTTAATTTGAAGAAGAAACTTACCTAACATCTCCAGCAATAGTGCATTCACCAGGAATTTGATTGTTGCCACCCCCAGGATCTACATGACCAAATAATTTACTTCATAAAAAAATAATTGGAGAACATATATGTTTAAAGATTTTTGACAACTTACAAAACCATTGAGTTGGTTTCATGGTGGATGGTGCTTCAAATTTGTAGATCTCTTCTTTTGGATGGGGAGGGAAATCTCTATAGAAGCGGGTTTGAATTTCTTTGAGTGCTTCCATACCAAGTTCCAAAGCATTGATAGCCTAACCAATGAAAATTTTAGTCTAACATATGAAACGTATTGGTATTGTGCTAACTAAAAGGCTATATTTTGTTTTTGTTATGAATATTGTGCCTCTAATTATTTCTCAAGAAATAGAAGAACGAAGACGGATTTTTTTACATAATGTATATTGATAAAAATATGTTATATCATTACAATAAAACTGTGAATTATATGGAGATTTTCATGGGGAATAGTATGAAAATTGGCACGAAAATAAGTTTCCTGCAAATTTTCATACTAATTACTAGAAAAAATCCCCATGTAATTCACAGTTTTATTGTAGTGGTTTCGGTTCCTACCTCTTGTGAATTAATATTTGAAGTTATACTTTTTATTTTTAGTTAAGAGAATGCTATATATAT
>NC_028644.1:65334032-65405705 GCF_001406875.1 Solanum pennellii
TATTCATGTCGAGACACAAATTTCTTAACATACTTTTAAATTTTTAAATATCTTATTCTTTGATTTTGTCCTTATTTTATTTTTTATTCACACCGAGAAATTGATTTAAGAACACCAAATCAAATTAGTTTGGTTTGGTATACGGTGCCCATTTTTCTAAAATCAAAATTTGATAAAACTGAACCAAAGAACCAAAAGTCCACTCCTAGTCTTAGGGGCTAAAGAATTTATTATAGTGGAGAATTTGTGGGGGTGAATCTCTTTGTACTTTGAGAGAATTGTGTGAGGTTATTCTTTTTTATTGTTTGGACTTTTTATAATAAAGTGGATTGTTTATCTCCTCTTGTCAATTGACCGTACCACATCAAACATTTGTATCTCTTATAGTATATCTTATTTGTCTTATTACTCATGATCTTTCGTGATTTACTCGTGCAATAACAACAACAAGATGTGGTATTTAAGTTTAAAAGAGTACCTTGTTGGGCAAACCACTGTGGAAACCCTTTCCAGTTACCACAAGTTCCCATGGTATAACACCACCAGTACCAATACATGGTTGTTTATCAGCTGTGTCAATCCAGAATCTATATACACAAATAAACACTTAAAATATACATCAACGAAATTTTATATATACGATAGCATATATACAGTTACTTACAGAGGACCTGACTTTAATTTATCAAACCAACCATCCTTATCTAATGCATCCACACCAATCCCCTGGATAGATGCATTCTCTTCACTGGCTATGAAAATAGCAACCACCGATGATTTTAATTTTGGCTTCGTCTCTGCTAATTTCTTCATAAGCTCAGTAACAAGCGCCACATGACCTAAACAATCCGTAGTTCCACGTCCTCTAAGTTTATCACCATCCACACTCAATGAAAACGGATCAAAATCCTGAATATTATACACACAAAAATTATATATTAAAATGACCGCGATACCAAAATTATAACTATTTCAATTTTACTTAAATTACCCATTGATCAGGATTTGCAGGCACAACATCCATATGCATTCCAACAAAAGACACCACCTTTTTTGGGTCAGTACCAGGATATTCAACAATAAGGTTACCCCTATTAGGAGTATAAGAAACATGATTGATGATCAATGCTCCGCCATTTTTGGTGCTATATGGATTAAGGATTTCAAGAACATGGTTCACAATCCTGTCTTCCTCCGGAATAAGATCCGGTGGGTTGTTCTGTACGTATTTCGCTTCGCCGATCAGTTTCTTCAAAAGAGTTACAAATGAATCCTTGTTTAGATCACCCAAAATTTGCTTTACATCAGCCATGCTAATATTATGGGAATGCAAGTGTTAAGCTCACACTTTTTTGTTTTTTGATATGGTAGTACGTAAACTAATATGGGAGCTGTTCATTATATATTACGTGATTCTTTTTGCTGGGATATTGTTGTAAAAATCCATGTCCACATAATATATGTATCGTGTAAAACGTGTTGTATAGTGACGCTACGATATTCTTTTATTATATTAAAAATAGTTATTTAATAATATTTGTTTAATTTAAAAAATTAAGAGGTAATTTATTCTTTTGTATCTTGTTAATATTTAATATATCTGATATAGTTTTCAGAGTATTAACTTTCATATATTCTAATATGATAATGTTATTTCTATTACCAATTCTAGGAAGATAATTATATACTCCATATGTACCCATGTGGAAGTGTTGATTTTCAACACCATAGAACTTTGATGATAAATTAGGGAAAATGCATAAGTTTCATTTCAATCTATATCTGAAATTTTAGAGATATATTTATATTATATTAAAGTTTTATTATTTTTAAATTTATTTTATAAATAATTTTTTATCCCTTTTTAGCCTGCGTGGTACTAATTTGAAAACAAATGTCAACATACACTGGGCCCATAAGATAATGTCACGTAAGACGAAAAGAGGTAGAAAGTTATTTATAAAATAAGTTTAGAAAGGTAATAGGATCTAAATATAGTATAAGTATGTAAAATTTCGAATATATTTGTGCGTTATCTCGATAAATTAACATATTCTAAACAAGGCGTGTGGACCCTGCGCCTTGCTTTGAAATAATTGTTGCCTTTGTAATTTTTATTTTATTTTTTTTGGTAGTAAAATGAAGTAAAAAAAAATTCTTAAGTTAATCGAATTGAAATAATTTCTTTTTTTTTTTAATTTGGAGGAAGGCGCATGGCGGCTGAGCCTTACAAGACATGGAATTTCGCGTGTTGCAACGTCCATCCTAATTTTAACGACTTTAATTCAATAGTATAAAATTAATCTTTTTTGAATTTTTGACATATTCTTTTACGTAGTAATAGTAAAATGTATATTCTTTTTTAAAAAATTAAGGTACTTAAATGTAATCACCCTTCTGCTCGTGATATTGACAAAACTAACAGCACCACTATGTGGTCCATTTAAATGTATCTTCTGCTCTTGATGACTGATGTGGACAAAACTAACATCCACACTACGTACTTGGTCCATTATTTGTATTATATAATATTAGTAATATTGGTGTATCATCGAACTGGAAAAAAAATTCAAATTTATAAAGCAACCGTCCAAATATACTGAAATCGATATGTAATATTCGTTTAATGTAATCACTAGATTAATTCCACGTACATCTGATAAAATACAAAATGTCAACTATGCTAAAAAAACAAAACAATAATGTTAAGTAATTTTAGCGATGTGTTTTATAATTGTGTGAGTCTATTCAAAATAAACGATTATCTTTTGGATTAAAAATATTACGTTGTTATTGTAGGAGACCATAAATATCCTCAAGAGTTAAAACATTAATTTTTTAGTGAGGTGGCAAGCTACATGAAACTAATCCCTGTACCTAAGAGTTGTCAACTAAGATTCACTATAAAAGAACTTGACTCTTTGTTGCCACAAATTTTCAAAATATTGCCACTAAATATATAATTTTTTGTAGTGATGTGTTTTATAATTGTATGAGTCTACTCATAATAATAGTATCGACTTTGCCCCTTGTACAGCACTTACGAATCAGTTTGTCACATAAAATATATAATTGGATCCAACAAAATCAACTCAGAAAACATTTTTTTTACAAGATAAAATTGGCGCAAACAGAAAAAATTGCATGAAAAATTTTAGAAGCTTAAAACTGTTTTTTTTATTAGAGTAAAGACAATGGCGTGGGGGAGGCCTGTGACTTGTAAGCCTTTGTCTGCTTGTAAGGCCCATGGGGACCTGCACCTTGCTATTCTAATTTAGGTATTGTCTATCCTATCGTTTAAATGTTACCTTTACATTTCAATCTTATTTTTGTTGTTTTTTTAAAATTTTTTTGGTTAATTTCTTGCTTTTTAGGCTTCAAACTCGTATAAAAGAAGTTTAAAATATAATAATGCGAGCTCTAACGAAAAGAATATAAAAAGATAAAATAGTATTTTTTTAATTTTTTCTATTTGATCATAATTAAAGAGAATAAAATTATATATATATGTATATACACATATACGTACTTTAATCACAAATAATTACTAATATTTTCTATGAAAGAATTAAGACATAAAAATAGCTCACATATATCGAACCTCCACTAAATAAATGATGCCTTATTTCTAATCAAACAAAATAATACGGCATTCTTATCTAGATCAATGTAGCTTTTTACACACAATATAAATGTGGTGTAAAATGGGCGGTGTATATATGGGCACTTGTTTTTAATAAGACAATTATAAGTTGTTTTTATCTACATCTGTACATGTAGTGTTTTGATGAAAGTTTATTGTTGTGCACCGTTCGATAAATGCAATAAAAAAATAATATTAATTTATTTTATTGCGACTAAGGATATTTTTTATGCAGTGTGAATATTGGTTGAATTTCTGATTTAGTGTATTTTCATTCGTGAAAAGTATATACGGGCGGATTTATGGAAAAGGAATGAGGAGATGCACATGGAGCGTAAATAAGTTAAAAAAAAAGTAATTTTGATATCTCTCTTAAAATTTGCATTGGTATTTATCTTTTTTTGGGCTAAAATTTTAACTTTTTTTAAAATTATTTTCACCTAAAAATATTGATTACAATTATATAAACACCCAATATTAATATCTTCCCTTGAATTTCTTATATTAATATCTTTATGATTAGAATTAAGAAGATGAAGTTTTGAAGAGTACGCTTATTTTTGAAAATCCATGTATGGCTATATATATCAGTTCCTTTCATTAATTACTTATTATTACAATTCATTTGTATGAATATTATTTGTGCGGAGCCAGGGTTCGAATTATCAAACAAATGTGTAAAAATCACAAGATGAAAAATAGAACGGAACAAAAAGAGAAAGGTTAATCTTAATCTGCTACATTTAACTTGCTTTGATGTATCAATCATTAAAACTATCTATTCTTTATTGAAATCTGATTTTTCTATAATTATTTGTCAAACATTTTTTAGCTCTAACTCAAGATCTTTTTGTTATTCCGTTAGTCTCTTCCTTACAATTCTTTAAACTCAAAGCACAAGAATTTGAACTTAAATTGATGAGAATTTGATCCTTGGATCAATTTGATGACCAGTTTAAACTTCACTTTATTTGCACTTAAATTAATGAGAATTTGATCCTTGAATCGAAATTGCAAGCTTGTCACGTCCAAATTGAACATGTAATAACATCACTCTCAAGATACATTAGATTTCTTGTTAAATTAGCTGTGAAAACCTTTCTTTTAAATTATAAACAACATGAAGGCACTTCCAAAACTTATAGGTGACAACGCGGTAAATAAATAGTAAAACCTTGTTCGAACGGAATGTTTATACCAAATCATAAATGCATATGCATATATGTATTTTTATGCATATTATTTGTCACAATTCAAGACTATCTCCTAGTCGTAGCATGATGCTTAGATCCACAAGTACCCCAATTTGATTTGAGAAGTTTGAAATATAAAACTTAACGCTCAAAAGACGAGTTTATTTTGAGATGACATAAAGTTGATACTAATGCTTGACTTACTGTCTGAAAACCTTTATTAAGATGAGTTGTTGGGACAAGCCCCCAACTAACTCTAGTTGTCTAAACAAAGACATAAACAACGGAAACAACACATAGAGATTGTCCTCAAAAGATAGAAGATTCACCAAAATGCTACTGAGTTGGATGGTGGTCATACTAACAACGAGTTGAATGTTGATCGTTCGAACCTATATAAAACAATATAGGCGCAAGAGTATGTTGTCAATACTTTGACTGTACTGAGTATGCGGAACAAGCATCACAAGTCTCATAAATTGAACAAGATAAATCTGGAAAACTGAACTTATAAACACGAACTAATGCAATGACCAAGTAAAACAACATACAACTGATAAAGTACTAGACATTGGGAAATTACTTTTAACAAGCTAAAATTGACATAAAAAACGTCATGTACTTTTCATGTATTACATCAAAAACGTTATTTTATCGACCAATCGTAGAACTGTAATGTAAACAAACCTCATATCAATCTTCCAACTGAGCAATGATGCTTGCAAAGATCAGGTAACCTTGGGACATATCAGACAACAGACAATATTCATTCTTTGCATGGTATGTATCCATTAAGCCTGCATTTCATTATTATCAAAAATTTCACATTGAAATATTCATTCAGAGAATCACTAAATTTTTGTCTAACAAAAAGAAAAGAGATTGATGAAACTTTACCGTAGCCAGTAGATTGAACATCATAACCAATGTCCTGTTAACAAAATAATGAATAAGCTATTGCATAATCGAATTTCTAGAAGATCAAATTGTTTCATTTGAAAGAAGTTACAGACCTGCAAATCTCTTATCAATGGCAAACTACCAGTTATAGAATATGGTTCTAAATACCCAACTACCTCTTCGGTAGCTTTGGATAGTACTTTATACCCGAGAGAATTGAGATCACAAGCAACGCCAGATGAAGTTTCACCAAAAGTTATAGTCATTCTGGTGTGGATTAAAGTGGAATGTTAATTACTAATAAATGATAAAGAAGAAATTACTTTGAGCTCTAAATTTTACTTCAACATACCTTCCCCTGAGGTTCTCATCTGGCAGAACATATTTTGAAACAGGCCCTCGAGTATCAAGTTTTTCAATATTCGCATTCAAGTCATCAACATATTCTTGTAATTTCTTCATAACATCGGATACACTGAATAATGATGCATTGTTAGAATTTTCGATTGTTTTCAATCTTTATTAAGAAACATGAAGGAATAATACATACTTGTAAAATGGAGTCAACCTACAAAAAAACATATAGTTGTGATTATACATACTAGGTATTATTATCATTTGATGAAAAAGATCTCACGAAGAAAGAAACTTACCTAACATCTCCAGAAACAGTACACTCACCAGGAATTTGATTGATTCCACCCCCGGGATCTATAAGAGCAAATGATTTAACACATAAAAATAACTGAAGAAGATAAATATATATAGGTTCAAAAATTTTGACAAACTTACAAAACCACTGAGTTGGTTTCATGGTGGATGGTGTCTCAAATTTATAGACTTGTTCTTCAGGAACAGCAGGAAAATCTCTATAGAAGCGCGACTGAATTTCTTTGAGTGCATCCATAGCAAGTTCTAAAGCATTGATAGCCTAACCATTTGCAATATGATATCAGGTTGTTTGAATCGACTTAATGTTTAGTGACTTTCGACTTATTAATAAAAATGAAATGAAAACAAAAGGAGTACCTTGTTGGGCAGACCACTGTGAAATCCCTTTCCGATTACCTCAAGTTTCCAGGGTATAGTACCACCAGTACCAATGCATGGTTGTTTATCAGCTGCGTCGATCCAGTATCTATATATATACACGAACAAAATTCATTAAAAATTGTTATATATCTGCAATGAGAATCTTATACGATAGCATATATACAGTTACTTACAGAGGACCTGACTTTAATTTATCAAACCAATGATCCTTATATAAGGCATCTACACCAATTCCAGGGATAGATGAGTTCTCTTCGCTCGCTATGAAAATAGCAATCACTGTCGATGTTAATTTTGGCTTTGTCTCTCCCAAACTCTTCATAAGCTCGGTAACAAGAGCTACATGACCTAAACAATCTGTAGTTCCACGTCCTTCAAGTTTATCACCATCGATGCTTAATGAAAACGGATCAAATTCCTGAATACCAATATAATTAATTGATTAAAATGTGTTTTCTCTAACCATTCAAGTGTTATATCAGTAGCATTTTTTTTTTGTTTGGACCATTACAGATGACAAAAAGATTGGATTACAGTATAAATCATTCTGTACATTAGAAGAATTAGCAAAGACACATCATTTATACAATTTCTGTGAAAATCAAATACAAAGCTACTGTGAAGTGTTGAATGTAGCTTTGATTAACAAGTTGGCAACACGAACACTAACGCCATATAATAATGTGTTGATATTCATGATAATATTTTTAAATTTTATCTTGATTTTAAAAAATATAATTTTGGAAAAAGTGAGCCCATTAGAAAAATGGATTAGTTTGACTTAATCCACCAAATTTTAAAACTCTAATGGGATGGACTATCTCATGTTAAGAGCTCTATCCTTCATTTAAAAAATTAAAAAAAAAAAATTAAAAAAAAACAATTTTTTTCTACACCCCACCACCACCCTCACTGTCACCCTCTCCCTCACTCCACCCTACTCTCCACTTGACCCCTAAGCCAACCCCCATAAAATTAAAAAAAAAAAAAAAAAATTCAACCCCCCCCCCCTATACCCCCCAATTTTTCACCCAAAACTGAAAATCAAAAAATTTCAAATAAAAAGCTAAATTTTTTTTCATACACCTATATTTCCACCCCTACCCTCCCCCCACCAGGAGTCCTCCTGCATAACTTTTTAAAAGTAAAAAATTTCGCCCCCACCACATAATTTATTTTTTTAAAAAAAAATATATATTTTTAATGCAATTAAGGATTTTTTATTATGAGTGGGTAAATCTAAAACAAATAAATAAATAAATTTTGGCTGGGTAACCCATGAGTCTATATGAATTCCCATATTTTTCTCATTTTGTCCATGCTTATATAAGCACTTAAAATACATTAGCTTATATTTATACCTATTTAAGAAGTTAATTTAAATAAATATGATTAGAATAACTCTATTTTTTTTAATGTGAGCTAAAATTATCACCCCTATTTCCAATGTTAGACGCGTAAGATAGCAAGTACCTAATAAAATAATAAAGGTACGGAACAAAATACCAAATATATTTTAAAAAATAATGTAATAGACATAAATCGATGCACCAAAATTATAAGTAATTTACATACCCATTCATCAGGATTTGCAGGCACAACATCCAGATGCATTCCAACAAAAGACACCACCTTTTTTGGGTCAGTACCAGGATATTCAACAATAAGGTTACCCCTATTAGGAGTATAAGAAACATGATTGATGATCAATGCTCCGCCATTTTTGGTGCTATATGGATTAAGGATTTCAAGAACATGGTTCACAATCCTGTCTTCCTCCGGGATAAGATCCGGTGGGTTGTTCTGTACGTATTTCGCTTCGCCGATCAGTTTCTTCAAAAGAGTTACAAATGAATCCTTGTTTAGATCACCCAAAATTTGCTTTACATCAGCCATGCTAATAGCAAGTGTTAAGCTCACACTTTTTTTCTTTTGATATAATATGGTAGCTTAGTAAGTAACAATATGGGAGTTGTTCACATTATATAACATAACATTTTTAGCTTTTTCGATATTGTCATAAAATAATCCATATGCACGTAATATATTCATGTAAAAAACGTGTTGTATACTCCTCGGTATATCTTTATTTGTTTACTATAAAGATGTGGGGTGTGTATATTACAGCACATTTGTAATATGAGTGTTGCATATATTAAAATGTATACATAATTAAAAATATATCTAAATTAGTGTAATATTTTGACGAAAGGGTATCGGTTGATAAAATGTTCACAACTTTTTAATGATCTCATATGAAAAAACATATCATGTTATCGATTCAATTTTGATCTTTAATATTGAATTATTGGATAAATTGATAATAGTTAAGAATGTAGTAGTTTATTACTTTATCTTAATATATATATAAGTTCTAAATATTAATCTCACTACCTTACGTTAGCCTTTGTTCTTTAACCTTCGATTCATACTTTACGGTGACTTAGAGTTTACGGCTTCATAGTTCATATTATATAAAACTTCAAAACCTAAAGTAAAATCTTTATACCTTTCTTAATTAGTTCTTTTCACGCCAGTTGTTGATGTTTCTAACTGTTGAATTTTATCTCTATTTTCTATCTATTATGTTAATACTTTCTCCGTCCATTTTTATTTGTCACTATTTAATTTGGCACACTCATTAAAAAAATAATTATTAATATATGTAATTTACCAAATTAGCCCTATTAAATGAGGTTTAATATTAAATTATAGAAAAGAGTTTGGAAAAAAAATATTTAATACAAAGAATAAATCATGAAAAAGTATAATTACTGAAAAACTGAAAGTATTCATCTTCCAAAAACTATTTATTTTAGCATATAAAATAAAAGGACTAGAGAATTATTGACCAACAATAATGAATTCTTTCAATTTGCTTCTATTTCTACTAGGATAGGATGTGCAAACTTTTTTAAGAAGAGAAAAAAAAGACAATTTCATTATCCTTCTGAATTAGGCTATTTTAAAAACGATTAATTAATTACAGCTAAAAATCATTTTTAACATTTGTGTAATGTGGATGTTGCTTGAGTTTCTGAGTTGAGAAAGTTTTTGCAGGTAGATCATCAATTGTTGTCACAAGAATGAGGAGATGCACATGGAGAGTAAAATCAATAGAAGTAATGTGACATGTCTTTTAAGTTAAATAAATAATTTAGCATTGATATTTATCTTTTCTTTTACTAAGTTTTTAAATTCTTTTTCTTGTTTTTCACCTAAAAATATTGATTATAAATAAATAAACACCAATATTAGTATCTTTATTTTATTAATTTCTTTATGATTAGAATTAATCACTATGTGCGACATTGTAGAATAACAAAGAGGAAAAAGTTTTGAAGAGTGCTTATTTATGAAAATCCATTTATATAAGGCTTTATATCACTTTCTTTCATTAATTAATTATCATTATAATTTACTTGTAAAAATGTTATAAACTAGGCTAAGAAGAGGTGATGTGACATGTATTTAAAAATAAGAATGGTGTTTATCCCTTTTTTTTTTTCAAATAAAAAACCTAAATATAATTATATGGTAGTAAGTACCAATATGAGAATTGTTCATATTATACTGAATCATATTTTCGGCTTTTTCGCTATTGTTGTAAAATCCTTGTCCACACAATAAAGGTAGTGTAAAACGTGTTATATAAATATTTCCTCCGTTTATTTTTATTTATTTATTAAATCAAAATAAATTATCTAATAAGATTTATTTAATTTAGAGAATTGATAAATAATTTTTTTATCTATTTTATTTTTACAATTAAATATAATTTAATGCTTAATATATTTGCATTAAATTTAATTTATACGAAGGGCAATATATTTATGGGAAAATTTTATATAATAGCAAATTAATAACCTAAAATAAATGGAGTAGCTATGGTTTGATTTAATTGTGCTCCATAGCAAACGTTAGCCAAAGTTTGTCAGGCGCCTCTCTCCCAAAAATCTCGCTCGCCACTCTCCTATTCTTGCTCGCCACTCTCCCTCTGCTCGCCTCTCTCGCTTTATACACAGAAGTGCATAAATTCTGTTTCTGTTTTGTATAAAGCGAGAGAAAATTGTATATACACATGCAAAAACATATATCTTTGTGTTATACACTTAATTATACAATTTACAAACATTTCACTTCAATTCAATTGTAGACAAATGCAAATTTTATACAAATATTGCAGAGAAAAAGGCCAACGAATTATACAATTGTGAATTATACAATTGCAGTGAAATACAATTTCTCTAGCTTTATACAATAGAAGTGTATATATTGTGTTTTTGTTTTTGTATAAAGCGAGAGAAAAACATATATCTTCTTCCTATACACTTATAATTATGCAATATATATACATTTTAATTCGATTCATTTGTATGCAAAGCAAATTTTATAAAAATATTGCAGCGAATTATACAATTGTGCATTATACAACTGCAGTGAAATAGGATAGCGAATTATACAATTGCAGCGAAATAGGCCAGCGAATTATACAATTTGGGCCAGTGAATTATACAATTGTATATGTATAGCGAATTATACAGTTTTATGTTTGGTATGGAACGCAATTATACAAATTTTGCTATAGCATAAAAATATAAAATTTTTATTTGCTATATGTAAAAATTGACAAAATATTTATTGTAATATGGGTTGATATTCCTTACTTATAGCTTAATTTAGTATAGTCAACCTTTTATAAAAAAAATTTAATATTCTTATTAAAGAAAAACTAAAAATGATATGGTAGTAGGTACCAATATGAGAATTCGTTCATATTATATTAAATCATATTTTTGGCTTTTTGGATATTGTTGTAAAAGTATATATATGAAGTGTAAAGCGTGTAGCAAAATATACTCTCCGTTTATTTATATTTATATTTATATTAAAAGTATTTATCTAATAATATTTATTTAATCTAAAAAATTAAAAAATAATTTATTTTAAATCTATTTTACCGTTATTATATTATTTGATGCCATATATATTTCCAAAACATTTAATTTAATATAAAGATAATATATTCTTTATATTATACAATATCTAATATATTTTTTAAAATGTTAGATTTAATATATTCAAAAAGTAATAAATATATTTGTAACAGGGATTGGTATGCCTTACTTATAGCTTAGGTTAGTATAGTTGACCTTTTCTTTCAATTTTTTAATATTCTTAATAGAAAAACTAAAAATAATATGGTAGTACCCTAGTGGTACCAATATGAGAATTGTTTATATATGTTACATCATATTTTTAGCTTTTTCGATATTGTTCTCAAATACTATGTCCACATAATATAGTTCGTGTAAAACATGTTTTACGATATTTTCTTCGTTCATTATATTAAAAGTAGTTGTTCAATAAACTTATTTAATTTAGAGAATTAAGATAGAATTTATTTTTTAACATCTATTTTATTTTTGTCATTAAATAATATAAAATATCTAACATATATATTTCAAAACATTAAATTAAAAAAATAGTAATATTATCTTTACTATTTATTATTTCTTAAGATACGTAGCAAGTCAATAATAAACGCTATTATTAAAATAAAAAAACTATTTATAGCTCGGATATTATTGTAAATTGTCACGTCCACACAATATATTTTAATATACTATATGTTGTACAATGGAAGGGCGGTAATTAATGAATATACACAATATAAATGTGTTGTAACACATATACATGATAGATATTTTTATCGAGACCAATGTAGATTTTTTTATGAAAGGGTGCTACGGATGTGTTAAAAGTCAAAAATGTTATTGATTTGTTGTAATTAGATTATTAAAACAATAGATTTTAAA
Source organism: Solanum pennellii (assembly GCF_001406875.1). Taxonomy (NCBI): domain Eukaryota; kingdom Viridiplantae; phylum Streptophyta; class Magnoliopsida; order Solanales; family Solanaceae; genus Solanum; species Solanum pennellii. The sequence goes on from NC_028644.1 coordinate 65,346,641, forward strand.
TGGTTTTATAAAAAGATATTTATTGATATATATGTTAAGGGTGTGTTTGGTATGAAGGGAAATGTATTCTTTGAAAAATGTTTTTCTAAAAAATGTTTTCTTGAAAAACAAGTGGATTTTTAACTTATTTTTTCATGTTTACATATTTTTTTAATGTTTGGGTGGTGAATTAAAAATATTTTTCTATAATTATCTTTTATTTTTGGCTTGAGACTAGATAATACTCTTTTGAATAAATTTTTTATACAAAAATCAACCTTGAGATCTTATCCAGGACGAGTCCCATTGTGGTTAGAAAGGATTATACTTTTTAGATGATTCCTTAATGTTTTTAGCATAGACTAGTGGATTCACTTAGTTGAGAGGTTCTATATCCCGACAATGTAAGGGACAGTTCTGGCAGCGTCGGCGAGACGTTATATCATCACGTAGCTCAAACTAATGGTTGTCGGTTAGAGAATCTCCCACATAGTTATACTATAATTCTATACAAAATGAGTTGTTATTGTATCTTCAATGCATTGAGATGTAATTTACCATTTCAAAAGCTTTTCATATATTGCATATTTTATTGTTGCTTTATCTTGAGTTGAGTATTCAGTGTTCAGTATGAGTTGATCAGTATCTTTGAGTTGGGTATCATATTTTTGAATCAAGTATCTTATTTTTGAGTTGAGTTCAGTTGAGTGAGTTGAGAAGAGATAAGTATGTTTCCTTTTATCAAGTTCAAGCTTATGTTTATGCTTTAGAATTTTCCTTACATGCTCATAAATTTTATGCGCTCAATCATGTGGCCTGCATCATGAGATATAAGTATCAGAATCATCAAAGGGCGTTTCGTTGATACCAATTATAGTTTCAGTTAGCTATGGTGAGTCATCTTGCTCCAAGAGGATTTCATTTACTTTTCAGTTTTGTCAGGATGTCGTGGGTCTTGTCACGACTTTTATATTTGTCATTTAGACGCTTCATAGATAGATAGTAGAGTTTGAGAAGTTTTTTTCATTTATCTTGTTAAATGTTTTAAAGACTTGAGTTGCCTAATTCTTGCGAGTTGAATATATTATTTTATTCAGAGTTAATCTTTTGATTTAAAAATTTTGTAATTGAGTTTAATGAATTCTATTCAGTTTTAAGCTTTGTATACTTGAGTTAGTCTTCCACTTATAGTCATCCAGGATGAAGATTCACTTGCGAACCAGAAATATTTTTCGAGTTTCTGCCACTTTCATGGTGTAGACTCGAATCGTGACATTGTGTATAAAATATAGCATGCGAAAGCAATTCAAATTAATTTACTAGGTAAGAAATTTGGTGGCTTGTTTTATGAGAAAAAAATATTATGTCGTATTTATAGTTTTTGTTGGCGCAGATGTTGATGTTATTTGATACAAGTGAGAAAAACAAATCATATTGCTTGTTAACTCTATTTTCTTTTTTGGAGATTGAAGTAAGAAAAATTAAATTTCAACTAGTGAAAAAAATTTAACTTTACCTTGTTACGTAAATATTTTTATCATATTTATTGATTCTATTTATGGTGTGAAATAATTATATATATTCTCACTAATTAATAAGTTGATAATAAATTTTAAGTTAAATACAACTAAATACATATATTTGGTGCATCAAATACATTTTTTAAAATACATATACATAGGCAGAGAGGCAAGAAAAAAAAGGAGGGGGAGGGGGGGGGGAGTGAAAGTGTTGTCGTATCTCAAATACATATGTCAATTACACTAAATACATGTATCTAAAATACCTAATAACATTATCAAATATAAATGCATAGGGAGAAAAGCCAGCGAGCAAGAAAGTCGATGGATTCCTAATACATTCAAATCCACTTGAATATAAAATATTTAGATCAAACTACACCTAATTTTAAATCAACATATTTGAAAGACATGTATTTTAATGCATCAGATTAAAATCTGACACGAATAATAATCTTTAACAACTCAAATAATTAAATAACAGACTAATAAAATTTCTATAGTTTGCCCTATCCTTTTGGTTGTGGACAAGTACAATCTAGTTTCACTAACAAGGAAGCATTAATTTTGCTTACATCAGAGGTTCAGACATGATCCGCATCACCAAGGTGAACAACTCGCAAATTAATTAGATGAGTATATCATAGATTTTTAAAGTAAAATTTAGGAAAAAATTATTTTGATAAATAATCCAAATTTTTAAATATTTGAATAAATTAATATTTGAATCAAATCTCATTATTTGAAAGCTTTAAAAAGTTCAACTTTTACACCATTTTTTATCTTTCACAAAAACAATCTTATAGTATTTGTTTGCGTTATATTACATAATTTTTGTGAATATGAAAGTGATGATATGGTGTTGATGAAAAAGATAAGCGATCGACTCAAAATAATAAAGTCATGTGCTTTGTCTACTTCATGATATTATTTAAAGCAGATTGAATGTTAATATCAAAATAGAGCAAACTATTTCACAGATTCTGAACGCGCAATACTCCAACCTTGGTGGCTATAGCAAGACTAATGACAAACACATGATACTGTAATGCTGGGGATTTAGTTTTAACAAAGCTAAAATTTACTTCAAGTATAAGTTAAAACGTCAGCTCAAGTAGTTAAATTAGTCACAGATTCAACAAAGAACCAGCAATATTTATAACAGGAGAGATCAGTGAAAGAGATCTACTTTATCATAAACCTAATTCTGTCAACAAGTCTCTGAATTGCGATGTAATCAAACCTCAGATCAATCTTCCAACTGCGCGATGACGCTTGCAAAGACCCGGTAACCTTGGCACATATCAGACAGTAGACAATATTCATTCTTTGCATGGTATGTAGCCATTAAGCCTGCATTTCAAAAAGTTCAGATTTGAACAGAAGTTTATTAGACTCTATTAATAACAAGAAAGAAGAACTAGACAATATTAACAAGGAAATGAATTACACGGAATAATTTTAAGCAAATGCAACTGTATCAAAGTAAGAAGATATGTTACAGATATCGAGAAAAATATATTCAGACAATCGTTCTGGTAAGAAGTATTATAATACATGCCGACAATCTATGAAGGGTCTAAGCTATAGGCTTAATAGAGCTCCACTAATGAGTTGGAGTAGGGATTTTATAGATGGAAATGATGTACACATATTCATGCTAATGATACCTTGATTCTATGAGCTGAAGATACCTTGGTTCTTTGTGACGCAGTTCAGAACACGCAAGGCACTAAAGGTGATTTTTGAAGCTATATCTGGTCTATAAAAATGGTAAAAAGTCACATCTTCCCAATCAATAATACTCTGGACGTACAAGGGAGCTTGCCAAGCATATATTCGGATTATCCATAAGGAGCTAAATCCAAATCTAAAAGGATGTGACAAGAGATGGTGCAAATTTTGAGAAGCTCTCCAGGTAGAAAAAAACAGTTTTGGCAATTTCTCTTTTGAGGAAAGAGAAACTTTGACTAACAATAGGCCGTGCATCACCAACTCAGGATATCCTTATACCCAACGCTTGAAAAAGGTGAAGAGAAAGGTCAAAACAGAAGAACGGGAAAAGGAATATGTTAAAATGCACCCGTCTCCTTCATAGTTAGGCATGCAGTTCAGTCAATATTTGCACTCCTAATTTTTAATCATTGAACATTTACAACTCAAGCTTATCAACACCAACCAATATCCAATTGGAAGTTTGAAACTGTGCTTCAAAACAGGAAAAGTCAGAAGGTTTAGTCACACAAGCTTGCGTCCAAGTTGATGATTGCAACTTGCAAGTAATGTTTTCATTGTATATCTAGACTAGAAACATAAGCAATCCTGATAGTATTGTATTATTCATTCAGAAAACCGCTAAATTTAACTCTAACAAAGGAAAAAGAGAATGATGCAACTACAAAAAATGAAATAAAAACAGAAATTGTACCGTAGCCAGAAGTTTGAACATCAAAACCCTCGTCCTGCCAACAAATAATGAATAAGATATTGCAAAGTTGAGATTTAAGAAGACCAAAAAAGTAAATTTGAAAAAAAAGTTATGCACCTGTAGATCTCTTATCAATGGCAGAGTACCAGTTATAGAATATGGTTTTACATGCCCAACTTCCTCTTTGGTAGCTTTGCATAGTACATGAAATCCCCGAGAATTGAGATCACAAGCAACTCCAGACGAAGCTTCGTCGAAAGTTATAGTGATTCTGATGGGGATTAAAGTGGACAATTAATTATTAATGAAGAGTTAGAAAATAAAAATGGTGAGACGAACTATGGAAGAAATTACTTGATCTCTAGCTTTTATGGAAAATTCCCAGTAATCATATGATTTCTCATCTTTTCAAAGAGGAGTATAGCATACCTGCCCCTTAAGTTCTCATCTGGCAGAACATATTTTGAAACAGGGCCTCGACCATCAAGTTTTTCAATGTTGGCATTCAAATCATCAACATATTCTTGTAATTTCTTCATAGCATCTGATACACTGAACAAAGATGCATTGTTAGAATTCCTACATTTTTCAAGAGATTCGTCGGCTATTCATTTCCTGTTTTGAAACAGAAGCTCAAATTTTTTTAATTTTGCAGAGATGGAAAAATGCCACATACAAAGAGAGACATAGCTAACATTCCAGATAAAAAAAGAACAAAACACATACCTGTAAAATGGAGTCAACCTGCAAAGAAACAGATGTGATTAGATATCATCATTTGATGAAAGATCTCAAGGAGACTTTGAAGAAGAAACTTACCTAACATCTCCAGAAACAGTGCACTCACCAGGAATTTGGTTGATTCCACCCCCAGGATCTGCGTGGAGAATAATTTAGCACATAAAAACAACCGGAGAAGATAAGCTCAAAATTTTCAAATGCATCCTACTAAGACTTGAGAACTTACAAAACCACTGAGTTGGTTTCATGGTCGATGGTGTAGCAAATTCATAGACTTGTTCTTTTGGATGCGCAGGGAAATCTCTATAGAAGCGGGTCTGAATTTCTTTCAGTGCTTCCATAGAAAGCTCCAGAGGATTGATAGCCTAACATTTGCCATAAATGTCGTACAAAGTTACAAACACATTGGAGTATTAAAAGGTTTCAACAAAGAGAAAATGTATCCATGTTTACTGTATTCCAGGACATAAAGTTGTATTGATCCAAGGAGGTTTCGTGAATAAAATAGATATGCTAGAGGGAGAAAGGTAGCTTCCCTTCTCTCTAGTTCAAACTCTACCGAAGAGCCTCTGTTTTTGGTCAATCATTCAATTCTAGTGATTGAGCAATTAATACTTAGTCAGTGCATCAACTGATAGCACAATATATTTTCATTGCAGGTCTTATGACATCACAGAGAGCCAGTCCAAGTAAGAATTCAAAAACTTGGTATGAGTGGATAAAGCACGGGGATAAACTCAATTAGCAGATCGAATATCAACAGAAACTTGCTTCTCTGGTTGTGTCAATTACTCTACTTGGCTTCCGTAGGCCATGGTACCATACTCAGGAAACTGCAAGTTCAAAGGAATAAGCATACGTATATTTCTGCTCCTAGAAGTTTAACAAATATAGGAAGTTCCTAGTTTTGTGGCATTGCAAGGGTCTAGATGATCATCCCTCTTACTTCAATAAAATGATAGTGGATGGGATGATCTAGCAAATAAAACTGAAAAATTCATGGATAACGGCTATTCACTTCCAGCAGAGCCTGATCTCCCAAATTGCAGAGCACATATGCTGATGCTGTAACTTAAGTTTCAGACATCAGGGTGTGCCAGTGTTGTGGACGGCGAGAGGCGACAAAAGGCGACAAGGGCCTGCCTTGCCACGTGGCGAGGCGCTTGCCTTTTTGAATAAAGGCGCCAATTAATACCAAAAATTTAAAATATTTCATTGCATATTTTATCCAAAATCTTAATAGCAATAACACATATTAGCAAATATTCAGCAATGGAGAAGCTGACAGCGATCGAGAAGCCGAGAAGAGAACTGGAGAAGAGAGCAAGGGAGAAGAGACAGCGGTGGAGAAGCCGAGAAGAGAGTCAATCGAGAGAGAGAGTAGCGATGGAGAAAGCAGAAATTTCAAAAGTATAAAAAAAAAATCCTAATTTTGACTAATATTGTTAAGTCAAATATTTTTAATTAAAAAGGCGGCGCCTTTTCTGTCGCCATTGTGTCGCCACACCTCGTCATACCTCGCCATTTTGATCTCGCCTCGCCTCAGTAGAGAATGGCGAGGACCCATCGCCTCGCCTCTCGCCAAAGGCGAGGAGGCGCTCGCCTTTTGTAACAGTGGGGTGTGCTTCAATAGAATTTGAACGTGAATGGGTGTACATGGCCTTTCTTTTTATTGGTGGATTAGAGTACACGGTCTTCCATTCCATTTATCCTCAAAAGATATAATGAAGGCAATTGGGGGAATATGGCAAGGATGGGCAGAAACAACAGGGTCAGATGGGCCCGAATTATGGTTAGAGAATGCAAAAATTGTTCACTCTATTCCTTTTTTCAAAACTTCAAAATTTAATTTGAATGCAAAAACTAAATGTCGAGGGAGCAGTTGTTAAAGAAAGGTGAAAGTGTGATTGTTGAGCTTATTATGTTTTTTGAGAATGTTGTCATGTGAATTAAAGCAAAAAAAATTGTTGTCTTGAGGTCTAGAAAAAGGGAAAAGCAACATGAAAGTTGACACACACATTTTTCATCAAACAAGGAAAATTGTGAAAAGGGTTAGAGAAAGGTTGTTGTGCATAAGCATTACAGTACTTGACTCACTCTTATCGATATGTATCACGAAGCCAACATAATAACCTTGAAAAAGTCCTATATGATTCCAATTTAAAGACTTCTATATTAGTGGAGAGCCACATTATAAATAAGCTTATAAAAATTTCAATAACATGAGGTACTTCTTTGTTGAGAAGTATGTATATATATATATANCAAGCCCGGTGCGACGAGCTCGACCCAGAAGGCAAACCCTTTGCTTTCGCTGGCAAGGGGTTTCGAACTTGAGACCTCCAACATTGAAGTCCCAAGCTCAAACCACTGGGCCACCCCGAAGGGTCATATATATATATATATATATATATTGTGAAACATTGTGACTTCATGTGAGACAAACTACGAATAAAGAAACATTGTGATTCAGTTTTTAATTGGTGAACATGAGTACATTTAGAGCTTGTTTAGATTTTGTGGGTTGTCTTAGTTGATTCTTGTTTACTTGAAGTTGCATAATTTTGCTTAAAGTGTTCCTCTACTATGTTATTTGTTTCAATTGCTCAAGAACGAGCAAATATTTAAGTGTGGGAGAGTTTGATGCATATAAAGTATTCATAATAATTAATAATACAATAATTTCATATAAATTAATGCTCAATACCACATTTTCTAATAAAACTTATAGGAAGAATTACTAGAGAAAACGAAAAGAAGGAAGAATAAAGAGAACAATGAAGTGAATAAATAAAAGAAGAAAAAACCAGCTGCGTCGTAGGAAAGCCTTTATGCATCTAACTTCTACCCCAGAGATTCTTCTAAAAGAACAACAGCCTGATGTATCTAAGCTTCTATCCCCTGATGCATCTAGGAGAACAAGAGCCCAATGGATCTACGCATTTAGCCTCAAATGCATTTAGGCAGTCACCCACGAATGCATTTGGACTTTCAGTTCTATTCCCACGAATGCATTTGGACTTTCAGTTCTATAAATAGGGTAGTAAGATTGGTGGAACAATCATAACAACTCTGAATCTTCCGTCAACATTCTTTTATAGAACAATTTTTCTCTAATTAACAGGTACTTCAAAATGGCAGATTAACATTCATAACAGTGGATATAAAAGGAGCTGACAAAAGTAATACCACCATAAGCCATCATCAGTAGCGGAGCCAAGATTTCCAATAAGGAGGTTCAAAATCTGAAAAAAATAGACACACCAAGTAGTCGAAAGGGGTTCGACATCTACTATATATGCCTAAAAAATTATTTTAACCATATATATATCATTAAATATTCCGCCGAAGCAGGTTCGGATGAACCCTCATTGCAAGGTGGCTCCGCCACTGGCCATGATGTTTCTATTGTTTTACAAGAGAATTTTGGTAAAAAAGAGAATGCCAGGATTTGTCACACAGATAAAAATCAACATAATAATATAATCTTGTGCATACAAATTCCTGTATGGATCATACTTTTTCTTCTCCAATTTCATCATCTTTTATACAGCAATAGAACCTCTTGTTAATATAACAAGATGGGGCATTAAGAATAAAATAAGTTTGAAGAGCCTAGATGTCAAGCAGTAGAAAGAAAAGAGTACCTTGTGGGGCAGACCACTGTGGAAAAGCTTCCCGGTTACATGAAGTTTCCAGGGTATACTGCCACCGGTACCAATGCATGGTTGTTTATCTGCTGTGTCAATCCAAAATCTATACAGAGAAATAAACAATACAAATAAATTCACAATGTCTCTGCAATGGAACTTGATACTATAGCATACAGTTACTTACAGAGGGCCTTTCTTTAACTTATCAAGCAATCCATCCTTCACTAATGCATCGACACCAACCCCAGGGATAGATGAGTTCTCTTCACTGGCTATGAAGACAGCAACCACCGTGGATTTCAACTGTGGCTTTGTCTCCCCAAGCCGCCTCATAAGCTCGGATACAAGAGCCACATGACCTAAACAATCAGTAGTTCCACGTCCTCGAAGTTTATCACCATCAATGCTCAATGAAAAGGGATCATATTCCTGAATACAGAATTGTTTTACCGTTATATGAGAGATCATTATCATTGCCGACTCATAAAGGAGCATAATTTACAAAAAATTTGATGTTTTTGATGTAATGCTTTCTCTGCCAATCTACACTTCAGTCAAGATTCTAATACTTTCTTCCACCACTATAAGCATAATGCTTAAGCCAGACCAACACCAACAATAGACAAACTCCCTTATTAAGTATCCACTCAAACACCAACATATATAAAAATAAAGAAAAGTAGCACAAACTTTACCACCCTAAGCCAAAAAAAAAAAGCAACCAATTTTACATAGTAAATTCAAAATAACGAAAAGGGGTAGCAAAATAATTGCATTTACATACCCAATCATCAGGATTGGCAGTGACAACATCCATATGCATTCCAACAAAAGACAAGATTTTTCCGGGCTGAGTACCCGGGTACTCCACAATAAGATTACCCCTATTAGGCTTATACGTAACATGATTGATGATCAATGGTCCGCCGCCGGTGGTGGTGCTATAAGGAAGAAGTGTATCAAGAACGTGATTCACAATCCTGTCTTCCTCCGGGATAAGCTCCGGCGGATTGTTCTGTACATATTTGGACTCGCCGATCAGTTTCCCCAAAAGGGTTACGAATGAATCCTTGTTTAGATCGCCCAAAATCTGCTTAACAGAAGCTGTAGTAGCCATTGTAGTGAGCTGATGCCTTATTTTCGGAACAGAGCAAACCTAGGGGAAGAAGTTTAATGTTTTAACAAGTCCTATTTTTCACACACAATTGACTTTATTAATCCCTCATTTTCATTTTACTTTGATCTATATTAAAAATAGATATTTTATTTTAATTTTTTAAAAATATTATAAAAATATGTGTCAAGTCAACAAGAATCAACTAGTATTAAAGAAAGAAGAAAAGGAGTATTAGTTTGGAGGTAACCTTTAAGAAATCCAATCACTCCTACAAATTTAGAAATATTTTTACTAAACCATTCTTAATCATATAATATACTCTATTTTTTACTATAATTACTTGAGTTTTTATACATTTTTATTGTGATAAAGTATTTATTTTGACCAAATATAATAATTAAACTACCATAGTAGTATCAGAGGGAATAGTACTTATTTTAATAGATCATTGTAAAAATATGTATTATTTTGCATAAACACAAACTTATTCGAGGGAAGGTATGCAATTTCTCTTGATTAAATAAATATTAAATAGAACAATTTTAAAATATCTTTTTCAGTCTCCATTTGAATCATTTTATATATACAGGAGCTAAAAAGGTATAAATAGGAGAAGACAATTAGAAAAAATTATTTTAAACATATGAAAATTGTTATGAATGATATTGGGCTTGGGCCAAATGAGAGTAATGGGCAGAATATCTGGGAAACTGGGTTAAATGTTAATTGTTTTAGCCTTTAGAATGTGCAAGTAACTTTTACATATATCAAATATAAATTTCATATATGTATGCTATAACAAAGTTTGTATAATTGTGTTCTATAACAAACATATATATGTATATTCGCTATACATATACAATTGTAGTGAATTGTATAAAATAAAGTGTATAAAACGAGAAAGAGAAAGAGACTTAGGCAGAGAATTGTATAAAACGAAGTGTATAAAACGAAGTATATAAAACGAATTGTATAATTATAAGTGTATAGGACGATTATATATAATTTGAATTTGTATAAAAATGAGAAAGGGAGAAAGGCAAAAAAGACTTGGGCAGGGAATATACAATTGAATCGAATTGTATAAAACGAGAAAGAGAGAAATTATACACTATTTGAATTTGTATAAAACGGTAAAGAGAGAAAGACAAAAGAGACTTAGGCAGGAAAATACTTTTATTATATAATTATAAGTATATAAGACGGAAATAGATGTATTTAAATGTGTATATACAATTTTCTCTCGCTTTATACAATTAGATACACAACTTATACAATTCTATTGTGTAAAGCGAGAGTGGCGAGCGAAGGAAGCGAGAGAGAGAGAGTGGCGAGCGAGAATATGAAGGAGAGAGAGACTGACAAACAATTTGCTATGAAACACAAATAAAATCAAATAATATCTATTATAATTATACTTTATCAGTTTGACATTCTATACAATAATCCCTGTTAAATATCACACAATTCATAATGCTAAAGTATTAAAGGTATGCCAATATTGTTGTGAAAAGTCTGTTTGAACATCTTATATGAAACGAGGTTGAATTGTTTGGACCTGCCATTCAAATATCTTTAAGTTGTATTTTTTTCTCAAAAGACAAAATCCCACAAGTTATATAAATTATCAAAAGATTTCAAATTCTTATATAATCTTACCAAATAAGTTAACCATTATTCTAATGTCTCATTTTTTTAAGCTTCTATGCCATTTCTTTTTGTTTCTCACTCATTGTCTAAGCCCACATTAGATCTCTAACTAAATTCGAATCACGCATTGCAGGATTCATTCGGAGGATAACACTCCCAACAAAATTTTCTTTATACCCATGGCTCAAACCTGAGATCTCTGATTAAGGATGAATTAAGTATTGTGCCCTTTAATTTCATCTTTTGGTATATAAACTGATTGGTGTTATTTTCCTCATTAATATCACTTTGCAGTAGCATGAATTTCCCCTCGCATTTGTGTTGATCTTTGTTGAATTTCATACAATTTGTTTTAATTTATATGGACCTAATTTGATTAAATATTAAAAAAATTAAAACTAAAGACTTTTGACATTTATTTATTATTATACAAGTATTATAACCGTCTCGTATTATATCTTAAGCACACAGTCTATTTATATATTTTTTTAACAAAGTAGAGTAAATTTATTTGCACGATTATGATATTTAGCCCTCCTTATTCTCTCTCTTCTCCTATTGCAAATGTATCGATATTCAAAATTTACTGACCCAACTCATTCAAATTTTCTCTTGTCAAACTCGATATCCCTGAATATATATAGTAGTACAGTTCAATTATTATATACCATTATCAACTACTATATAAAAAAAAAATCTAATTATGATATTGTGTTTGGAAGAAGTGTCACTGTTCCAGGCTTGCAACATTCATTGTTAATTTGTTATATGGAAAATTACAGTAAGAAAAAAAAAGGTGTTTACACTAGTGTCCAGTATATATGCAGCAGACAGGGCTATGGATAAGTTGAGTGGCCATATTTGCAATGATTACAACTCTTTTAATTATTGATATCCTAGCCCATACATTTGAACACGACTTCACCTTCATTACCTACTTTTTTTTCAATTTTTCAATGGATAAATTTGAGATAATGTGTAAAAATACGTTGTTCAGAAAGAAAAAAAAAAGAACAATTGAATAGTTGGTCTAGAAAATTTTATTATATGTTTTAATACACAAATAATGATAAAGTTTAAGTAGAAAATAGGAATAACTAGTAGTTAAATAATAAAAATCATGAAAAAAAGTATTAATTTAATTATGTTTTTCGCTATTAACTCTATATTTTTTTGAACGAACACTAACTACCCTTGAGTTCCACTGGCCCAAAGGCTAAGGGTGTGCAAAAACCAGTTTAAGTGAATCGAAAAAAACACTATTGATTATCAGCCGTGGGTTAGCAGGGTATAAACGATTTTGTAATTTTTTTTATTGGGTTATTGATTTGAAGTACTCATTCTTCCACTTTTTCAGTTACAATAAAATAAAATAAAAATATAACTTTATTGATAAAAATTGAGAGTGCAATTCTGTTCCTTCTTTGATTCTCTTCTTTTCTCATAAGATTTATCCATAATATTCGAGGGTCACTAGTGGCGTATTTCTCGAACAAGGATGATTTAGATTTGACCTCTACATGAATATTACATCAATTTGCGGATATTTCGAGATCTTGATCTCTTTATGAAATTATTGAGATGTCTAAGGGAATTTAGTACTCTTATATAGGAACGAATTAGGGTTTAGAGTTGAGTAGCCTCTAAGAATCCTAATTGGAATTGAACACATCTAATAGAGTCTCAATTCGAATTGAATGCATCTTGTAGAGTCCCACAAAATTTCAATGCCTACGACAATTTATCGCCTAATCTTAAACAAAAGTGATCAATGTAGATAAATTTGTCACACTTTTATTTTTGCTACTATTTCTATTTTGTGAACATCCATTATTTGAGCATTCTCTTATAGATTAAATAAAAAATTGAAATGCTAAGGGCAAAAATCGATAATAAATATCTTATTGATATAGTTATTGATTTAGCATTTTCACAAATTAAAATCGAATCATAATACATAAAATCAAATTAAACCAACCCATGCACATCCTCAAACTCCCCCAACCAAAACCTAGCTGTTCTCTTTCTGAAGTAACTAGCTAGATCTGTCAATTTACAGTACAATCTCTCTGGGACCAAACCTTTTTTATTTTTTCAACTCACAAAGATACTCCTTATAAGCTCTTTTTACGTTTCCAAATCTTTATCCTATATTTGTCAGTAAAAAAACATACTAGGGTTTTGTATTGAGAAGTTGTTTTCTAAGATTATTTTGTTAAATTTTCTTACTTTTCATCTTCCAAAGTTATGTACGTGTCGATTAAAAAATAAATACCTATGGTGGACATGCACTGAATTCAATAATATTTTTGTAAGTTGAATGAACCATCTCATTCACCTCAAAGAAATATTAATTAATGAACCAACATGTGTTGTGACGTGTGGTGTAGTGGTAGGACTGTTTCACATTCTTAACCTAAAATTTCAAGTTCGAGTCTTGGAATGGAGAAACTCCTATTAAAAGCGTCAATACCCCTACATAGGCCCTCTAATGCACTATTTGAATTAAGTAGATGCTCTAATACAGATTCCGAACATCGAGTGAGAGACCAAAGCATACAAATTAATTAATGAGAGGTTGATGAGAAATTGATATTGATAGTGGAGGAAGAAAAAAAAATGAAAGAAGAGGGGACCAAATCAAAACATGCATGTAAATGTTCTGTCCTGCAAAAGTATACTTAATTAGAATCATGCAGTGCAGGCCCTATTACATATATATGTTGTGATATCTCTTTAGCTAGATGGTCCTAAATGGCTCAGAATACTCAGTTGATTTTTGCTTACAAAGATTTGTGTTTGTGGGGGTCCAAGCCAATGGTGAATTACTATTTTTTATAAAAAAATAAATTGAACACACAAACTTCAAAGTACTGAACTACTATATGAATGAGGCAGTTCCTATGAAATTTTTGGACCACCTAAGCTATTAGTTGATTCATTAGGTAAGTTTATTTTGCGGAAAAGGGTTAAAATTGTTCCTGAACTACGTGAAATAGACCATTTATATCCTTCATTATATTTTGGGATAAAAAATACCCCTGCTGTTATCCTAAGAGACCACATATACCCTCAAGAGTTAACACCTCATATTTTTATTGAATTGGCAAGCCACGCGGAACTAATCTTTCCACCTAAGCATTGCCAACAAAAGAACTAGACCTTTAGCGGCGACAATAGTAGCCACAAAAGCCCAAATTCGTCATTAAAGTTTTTAACATTAAATTCTAATTTTGTGTTTTTTTCTTCATTGTTTTCAAAAAACATAGATGATATCGATTAAGTAGGAATTTGAAGACATTGTATGTTTTATTTTTATGTTATATGTAAATGTATAAATATACAATGATGCATTATATAGTAGGAGATGTGAATCGAGAAATAATTTTCATGATTTTTCGTAATAATATTGGATGTTTTTAATATTGATATTGCAAGTTATTTATTTTAGAAAATAGGTTGCAATCGAAAATTAATTATCATTTTTTTTTTTTGTTGAAAAAATGGATTTTACTAGTGAATGGTTGTTGGAGCCTTAGTCGTCACTAAAAATAACTCATAACCTTTAGTGCAATATTTTGGGATTTTGTGGCAACTTTATCGCCACTAAAAGTCAAGTTCTTTTATAGTGAATTTCAGTTGGCAACGATTAGGTGGAGGAATTAGTCCCATGTGTCATGTCACGTTACTAAAAAATTGGGGTGTTAACTCTTGAGGGTATTTGTGATCTCTTAAGATAACGGCAAGGGTATTTTTGATCCCAAAATATAATGGAGGGTATAGATGATCTATTTCGCATAGTTCAGGGGCAATATTGACCCTCTTCCGTTTATTTTTAAGTACGTAGCTACTATTTTCGCAACTGTAAATCTAAAAGGAAACAATTCAATATCTAATTTAAGCTAGCATTTGATTATAGATTTTAACATGTGTTTGACCATAATTTTAAAAAAAATATTTCACTCTTCAAAAAACAAAGAATGGAACACAATTTAAATTCATAAGTTTTAAAATTATTAAAAATATTCATAATTTGACACAGAAATCAGAATTATAGTTTTTTGAATGAACTAGACATATAATACATCAACATGATATTTTAATAAAAACTACAAATGATACAATTACCAACTGCATAATTTGTTAAAATATAATTAGTTACGAAGATTCATCAATACAAAAATGAATTAATAATAATAATAACTAGTTATATTCTTTAAGATATTAATCTTCTTATATTCCGCGAACAATCTCTTTAACGAGAATACACTTAAATAAGGGGTTAGGTAGATAACATTCAGGGGTGGGCACTAGCCAAATAGATAGGGCGCACATAGATAGTATTCAGCTACTTGTCATATCTATGGTCCAAATTAGTTTCATGATAAACTACCCCGTTATTGATGGATTGAATTGAATTTGAGTGAATTAAAATTAATTGAGCTATTAGACGATTGAACTATTAACACGTCCAAAGATTTCTTAGATTGAAATAAGTAAAAGTCAAAATTGATTAATTAAACAATAGGTTGGAATCTAACCCGTCCAACCTTTTTATAAGTTTTAATGTCTTTATTTGTTTTCTTATAATTTGTATTATTCAATAAAAGACTTCTCATGTAAAAGAAAAAAGTGTTTTAAAAATATTTTGATAGAATTTTGCATAGATCAAATTTGGACTACAAATCAAGCCAACTTTTAAATGAGCTAAATTAAACAGGTCAAACTTATAAACTAAATTAATAAATAAGGATGCTATTAATTAATCCGTCAAAACTAATGAATTGTATGTATTATATTTTCATAGATTACTTTTGTCACCGTAATCATAGTTAATTTGTATTGATGGTCATAACTCTAAAAGCAGAATAGGAGGACGCAGTGGCGGAGTCACAATATTGTTAAGGGGTATCGATCGACACCCCTTCATCCGAAAATTACATTGTGTAGCTAAAATAAAAATTATTTTTTTATATATATATATTGCATACTGACACTCTTTGATTTCTACGCGATTTTATTTCTTAATATTTTGACACCCCTTAAATAAATTCTAGCTCCGCCACTGAGAAAACGTACGATGGCCTAGGTTTTTTAATGAATCTACTAGCATATTAACTTTCAAAGCAAAAGAGTCTATTGTCAACAATGCAACTTGACAAGTTGTTCGATATATATTTGAAAGCCCTAGACTAATTAATTCATCATTTTCACATATAATAACCAATGGGATGTGTGCATCCACTATCAGTCAATGAACCAAGTCTCTTGACTCAGCAAGAATAATAATGAATAGTCAATAACAACAAGAACACAACACAAGCAATTTACTTGGAAACCTCCTTGCTCAAGGGAGTAAAATATCACGACCTGTCTAACAAGATTTTCAACTATTTTCACTAATCTCTTCAAGCAAAAGTGAAACGCAGTTACTGCCAAGTGAGAAAAAGCTATTAATTCCACAACTAAGTAACGTCTCTATTACTTAACGAGCTTAAGCAGATACCACACTACCCAATATGTTATTACCACTGTACAACTTAGAATATGACTAAGCAGTTATCACACTGCCTACTAAATCAACTAGCTCCTAAAAAATTTAGAATTTTGACGAAACAGCAAACAATGTTGTCCACTAAATTAATTACCCTTAACTGATTTAGACTTTTACAATCAAATATACGATATGAATTCTTTATAGATCAGGAACATATTTACAATTTAAGTGCAGAAGAGATGATCCTAAAGAGAAATTACATTTATTTAAAAGGTATTTATTAAAGGTAAGTTAGTACCAAAAAAAAACACTATCTTACATTTTAGGAATGAGTAGTTTGCTTAAGAAGTGTGCCCGACTTAAAAACATCATTTATTTTGAAACGTTTATTATTTGTGTTAATAAGGGCATAAAAAAATTAAAACGACAGTTAAAATAAAACGAAAAGAGTATGTATTGATGAGAGACAACATAAATGCAGCAATAAAGAGTGGTAACATGACAGATACAATAATCCCCACGGAAATATATGTTGTCTTTAGAAATGAGCAAACTAGAAAATGACACTGCACTGCAAAGCTCTTTTTTACAGTCTAGCTCGCACTCCAACCCTAGCCAAATTAATTTTTTTTTTATCAATTAATCAAATATGACACATTTTTTTAATTATTATCACACTTAACCCTTCATTTCTTTTAAATTTACAACTTGCTCTTTTCTTCTACTTCTTCTTGCCTATTCACTCAATTTGCTTCAATTAATAGAGCATATTGCAATTCACACAAAAACAAATTAATCAATCCATATATAAAAAAAGGAAATTTGAGTCTAGGGAAATTAATTAATTAATTAATTAATTAACCACAACATGTATATGATCGATATTCGACTTGTGTGTTTATGGTGAAGATGTTGTTGTTGTTGAGGATGATGATCTCCATCCTAGTCGAAGCTCGAGATCAAGTTCATCTTCAATGAGTGAATCCCTCTTGTTGCTACCATAATCATGGTTGTTATTATTATTATTATCATCATTACTAGTGTTACAAATTCTTGGATTAGGCTTATTTATTGGGAAGTTTAGAGATGTAGGAGTAGGGTATGGAGTAGTTGGAGACATCAAATTGTTATTTGTTGGATATGGTGAGATTGAGAGATTAAGAGTACTAGAGGATGATGAATTGGTATTCATAGTACAAGATTTTCTTGATGTGGGGTTATTGAAGATATGAGTGTTACTAGGGTTAGGCAAGGAGTATAAAAGACAAAGTCCACCATTTGTTACAAATTCTTGAGTTGGAATTAGGAAAGTGGAATTAGAATTTTGTGAAGAAATGTGGTTGTGGTTGTGATTGTGGTTGTGGATGCTATTTGAAGCATATTGTGGTGGAGCTTGGTGGAGCCTAGCACGGTCGCGACGGTGAACATTCATGTGTCCACCTAGGGCTTGAGCTGACCGGAATTCTCTCCTACAAAAGGTGCAAGTATAGGACCTTGGTGGCCAAGTGGTGCCCATGGCATTGCCTGTGTCTTCCTCAAATGCTCTAACTTCCCACGAATCATCGTCATCCTGAGTTGCTTGCTTAGCGTTCCACATCCAACAGTCAGTGACAGAGTCAGGATTGAATGGTGGTTGGGGTGATGACAATTGTTGTTCTTGGGATTGAGCCAGTTTTTGGAGTTGAGTCGAAGACAGAATCCCAAGTTCAGCAGCCATAATACACAAATATTATTTTTATATATAGGGTGATAAGAGTTATGATGTGGAAGAAATGATGAAAGGGTTAAATAGAGGATGGGCTTATGAGTGAGGGAAAATAGGGACAAAAAACCCTAGCTACACTGAAGATATCTACAATGTTTACAAGTACATAGTTGGAACTTAGTCATCAAGACAAAGATTAGAAAATTAAATAAATTTTTGCACTTGATTAATTAATAATTAGTAACTCTAATCTTTAATTTGTAGAATACTTGGTCTTTAACGTCCTTCATTTCTTCTCTGCTTCTCGAAGGGATAATTCACACTAAACAATAAAAGGATGGAAGGTCATAACAATATGAACATCCAGATTCAGAATTTGAAATATACAGATTTCTATAACGACCTCCGTAAAATTCTTTGAAATATATAACAAATTTAAACGAAAAGCTATAAAGTTCATATGAAATCATAAGCAGAATTCTAGATCCGCCCCCAAGCAATTTACTTGCCTCTTGACTCATACGGTAGCTATTGATTTTGACCAGGAGGAAATTAAAGGAATTTATTGGATTAACCGAAATGATGTTAATTAAAATTGTAATTAAGTCTTTGTCATGGAATGAAATCTCTACAAATTTTATGATGTGACTTGGTCTAAATTTTTAGGACAAGGTACATGGGGCTTGTTTGAGAAACAACTCACTTGCTTTATTTGTCTATTGCCATTTAACTGTCATTAATTACTTCATTTTGCACGGACCAATTATATTTAAATACATATTTGTCAATTTCATTGTCAAATAAAGAGACCACCCCTAAAAAAAATAAAAAAAATATGCTTCCTTCTATTGTTCCACTTGGTACTTTCTTATGAAAATGTTATTTATAGTAAAAGTTATAGATATGAATAATATTACATTTAATATATGATGTCGACCGCTCTAGTAATTATAACAAAGAAGGATGTCTCGTTGAGGTTTATACCTTTTGATTTAAAGTTCAAAATAAATATAAGAGGAACTTCAGCAGGTGTTACGTGCAAAAATTAGGATCATCAAATGATTTATTTTTTGAACATGATAGGATAAGAGTTAAGACTAACATCTGAATATTTTTTTAAAAATAGTCTAGCAGATATATTGTATCGATATCGCAATGTACCTTCGCAAATCTCACATCGATTTGAACCTAAAATCTTCCATCAAAGTACCATCCTCAGGTACAATTTCTAGTTTTCTAAAATCAAAAGTATTTTAAATTTAACTTGCTGATTAAATTGATAAATTAAAATAACCAAAAGGGATTAAGCAGCAATAAGTAATTAATAAATTCACATTTTTGTCTTTTGGATTTGAAATGGTATCAATCGATCGTTACTACTTACTAGTAAATTACCAGCTTTGATATTATCGTGTTACATGGACGTATTTAAAACATCCACTTTTTAGTGTCATGTTTTATTCTTTTCATATATTTTGCTTCATTTTTTTCTTATCAAGGACCTATAAGTAAATATAAATTTGTCATCAATCAACTTATCCATGTGTTAAAATACTCAAAATTATCAAACTTAATTTGAATGTTTGACATTCCTAAATATAATCGAGTTGATTAAGCTAAATGAGAAATCTTTCAAAACTGACCCTTATACATTTTTCAGTTGAGTTCATCACACATAAATCTTATGTATTTATTACATGGAAGCATGATTTTGCTATACACATTTCAAAGATGGATGTATTAACAACTTTGTAGTTAAGTACTACAATTATATCATAAACTTTTTCTTTCTTATTTCATATCCCTTATATTGTTTGCTTCCTAATTGTCCATATTGTGTGCTTCTCGTAGAAAATAAGAAGAATAACATTATTAGTAAATTAAATATTTGTACTAGCAATTAAAAAATGGAAAAATAACCCGTACTTAATTAGCTGTCCATTTCGATGAAATGAAAAAAAAAAAAAAGATAATACAAGAGATTAAATTAATCGCTGTCTTAATTGATGAAATTTCATAGATATTTACATCTTGTTTTTGGCCTAGGAGAAATAAATCAAATAATACTCCAATAATCTTACTTAGATACTTCTCAATTCCCTTGTTTACATCGTTTCAACATAACTACCAGGTTTCTAGGTTGCAGCTAGCTAATCTTCCTAGTAAAATATAAATATATTTTTTTAATCAATTTTCAATTTATTTATTTTTTTTCGAAAACACGATATTTTATATTATATGCACAATCCTCGACTTAAACAAATTTAATGTGTAATTTATTGTACTTACTTCAACACAAATACGTACTTTCCTTTTTAGCCTTTAGTTTCTAGTAAGTACCAAAGTTTCTTTTATCAATACTATATAAATTGTGATTGTTTTTAGGGCAAATTTCACATATAGCAAATAAAAAATTCATATTTGTATGCTATAACAAAGTTTGCATAATTGCGCTNGAAGTAGGGAAAATTAGAGAATATAAAAATTATAGTTGTGTATTTAAGTTATTTTTTCAATAAAAAATTCATATTTGTATGCTATAGCAAAGTTTGCATAATTGCGCTCCATAGCAAACATAGAAACTGCATAATTCGTTATACATATACACTTGAAGCAAATTGTATAAAACGAAGTGTATAAAACAAGAAAGAGAAAGACACTTGGACAGAGAATTGTATAAAAACAAAGTGTATAAAATGAATTGTATTATTATAAGTGTATAGAATGATTATATACAATTTGAATTTGTNTTGTAATATTATAAGTGTATAGAACGATTATATACAATTTGAATTTGTATAAAATGAGAAAGAGAGAAAGACAAAAGAGACTTGACAAGGAATATACAGTTGAATCGAATTGTATAAAACGAAAAAGAGAGAAATTAGATACAATTTGAAAATTGTATATAACGAGAAAGAGAGAAAGGCAAAAGAAACTGGGCAGGTAAATATTTTTATTGTATAATTATAAGTGTATATGACGAAAATATATGTACTTGCATGTGTATATACAATTTTCTCACGCTTTATACAAACAGAAACGCAATTTATACATTTCGCTTTTGTTTGTATAAGTGAGAAAGGCGAGGGTGGCGAGCGAGATTTGGGAGAGGAGAGAGGGGAACAAAAATATATGTATTTATACAATTTTCTCTGCTTTATACAATTAGAAACAATTTTTATACACTTGTGTTTGTATAAAAAGTGAGGAAGCGAGCGAGAGATTGGAGGAGAGTGGCAAGCGAGATATTTGGGAGAGAGGCGCCTGGCAATTTTTTACAAATGTTTGCTATGGAGCACAATTAAATCAAACCCTAACTACTCCATTTATTTTAGAGTATTAGTTTGCTATTACATACAATTTTCCCTTTTAAAAATGATTTAGTTCCTATAAAATTTATGTCGTTTTAAAACCTATAAAATTATACCTTAATTCCTACATAACATTTGCCCGAAAAAACAATTTTTTTGTAAAATTATGCCTTGTGAATTAGATATTACACAACTTATGTTAGATAAGGTAACAGTTCTCTGAATTTATGTTTTTCGAATTAGATAATTTACATAATTTATGTTCGACAAGACAAAGGTTTCATAAACCTTGATCTTGCAAAGTTAATTCATAGTCAAAAGATACTTTGACCCACAAATTTTTGTTAAAAAGAAAGAAGAAATAAGAACAAAAAATAAAAGTAATAATTTTTTATTTGCTATATGTGAAAGTTGTCATTTTTAAAAGGAAAAATTACTTAACTACACAATTTTTGTTTTCATATTTTCTAAAATTCCCTACCATTTCAAAGAAACTGGGCAGGGGAGTATTTTTATTGTATAATTATAAGTGTACAGGACGAAAATATATGTAATTGCATGTGTATATACAATTTTCTCACGCTTTATACAAACAGTAACGCAATTTATACATTTTGCTTCTGTTTGTATAAGTGAGAAAGGCGAGGGTGGCAAGCGAGATTTGGGAGAGTGGCGAGCGAGATCTGGAAGAGGGGAGAGAGGGGAACAAAAATACATATATTTATACAATTTTCTCTGCTTTATACAATTAGAAACAATTTTTATACACTTGTGTTTGTATAAAAAGTGAGGAAGCGAGCGAGAGATTGGAGGAGAGTGGCGAGCGAGATATTTGGGAGAGAGGCGCTGGCAATTTTTTGCAAACGTTTGCTATGAAGCACAATTAAATCAAACCCTAGTTACTCCATTTATTTTAGGTTATTAATTTGCTATTATATACAATTTTCCCTTGTTTTTATGAATAATTTTAACAAAATTCGAATTTGTACACTAATAGAACCAGAGGGTGTTTTTTCATCGCGAATCTGTGAAAAATTTATGCTATAACATATTATTTTTTTACCCAATTTCCATTGAATCAGCTTATTGTGATAAAGCAGAATCTAAAACAATTTCCGTTGAAATATTTAGAATAGTCACTGAACATTTTTTTTCTCACTCACTATAGTAAAATGTCTATAAAATAAACCAGTGAATATTCTTTTAGTGTAAAATAATTATTTTTAATAATATATATCATATCGATAGAATTAGTTCAATGCATTTAGAATAGACATAAGCAATAGTGGTACATATGTAAGTATAACGAAATTAACATGATAGACACAATTAGTTGGATCTTGATACATATGTAAGTATAACGAAATTAACATGATAGACACAATTAGTTGGATCTTGATATTATCGATTCAACTATGGAATCATGAATAATACATTCTTAAAAATTTCAATGATAAGAATAGCTCCCTAATAGACTGGATTAATATGTATATCTAGGGTTAGCAAAATTAATCCGAAACATGTGACCTATTTATTACTCAGACGTCAATGTGGGTATTGAAATCCGATAAATAACAAAAAAAAATCACACGATAAATGGATAATATACATGTGATTTTTGATGTAATACATAATAAATTAAGATTGTGTAATATGAGGTAATCAGCTCGAAGCTTTCAGACCAATGAGCTTGTGTAATCCAAGCAAATACATATGATTTTACTGGTGTATTTGAAGTAGATTTTTATGTATTTGCAAGGTATACACATGTATAGGTTAAGATTTATGAATAGGGCACAAACAATAACTTTGATGAAATTTTTTTTATTATATGTATCTGTCACTATACATATACTCAAGTATGTATAAGTTGTATCTGATAAATTATACATGTATTCCAAATACATGATTCGTAGCAACACAATGACAATCGACATTGTTGAATCAAAAAAAGTTTATAAAAATTATCGCAGAAGAATTTTGGAGAAGAATAAGTTTTCTGACTTTCAAATATCTTTTTGAAAGAAATTCGAATATTTTGAATTTTTAAGTAGTTGTGATATCTCGAGATACTCCAAAAAGTTGAATCACATGTGATTTCCTCATTAAATTATGCATTATGCATTTCAGTTACATTCCTTATTTAAATACACTTTATTATATACATAACTGATTAATATGCCCATGTACATGTATCTGCGAATTATGTTAGTATTCTCACAATATAACAAACTCACAAAAAGAAAGATAATTAGCTACTAAGCTAATAAATTTTGTATTATTTACCCATATACATTATATGTCATTTGATTTGGGCTTTAGTTGAAGCCCAATACATAATTTGGTGTCGTTTAATGGATATTGTTACAAAGGGGAAGTAAAATTGTATATAACTTTTGTACTTCTTGTCAATTCCTCCACATATGTAGCTGCCCGGCATTAATTTAAGATATTTGTTTAGTTCAACTAACTCTAATTGCAAGACAATAAATAGCACATTTCTTACATAAAAAAGATATTAAATAAACTATGTATCAATATTTTATAAATAATATATAATATTGTATATATAATGTATAATTGTGTATTAGAGATGTATATAGATCCATAAATATTGTTTTATATTTTGCAATAATTCATCTTCCTCAAAGAGTTGGTTTTTTCCAATCCTTACCAACTCAAATCTCCTCTAAACAATCTTAGATTATATATATAGTTGTTTTTACCAAATATAGACTTGTGGTTCGTGATTTTTGGGAATTCAGAATTTTCATCTCAAGGTATGAAATCATGAGATGAAACCAACGAGAAATTGCAATTCAAAAGTTTGATTTCATCTCATGATTTCATATTGAATGTTCAAATGTCTACGAAATATACATCATAATACGCTCAAAAAGTTGCATATAACTTAAGTATATAAGAAGCATACACTAGCTACACACAAAGTATACACGGACTATTCAATCTCGATCAACTCAAAATCACCTCTAAACTAATAAAAAAAATTATACAGGAAATCCTCTCGATGCATCGAATATATTGATATATAATTCACGCCATTTTCTTGGAAATTAAGTTTTGGGTAACTTACATAAATATACTATTATAAAAAAATATTTACCTTTTATAGCAATAACATGTTTTTCACTTAATCACTTTTAATTCATTTATAATACAAGTTTAATGCATATTACAAAGAACAATTTATTATTCACATATAATACAAGTCTTAATGATGGATAATGCATTTATCATACATTTTAATACACTTATAATACAATGTAACAATTTTTTACCAAACAAACATAAGATATTTCAAAAACAATTATAATTCAAATATATTGCATACATAATTCACTTTTAATTCATATTACAGATTTATCACAGTATTGCTACAAATGGTAATAAACAAAAAGTATCGTTAAAATCAGTAATTATTTTTAAAAATGTATTAATTCATGTAATTTTTCCTTAAGTTTTTGGGCAAGTATTTATGTTCGGGCCCGGCCCAATACGAGCCACGGGCCTTGGATTGGAAACTACATTTTAAATTCTTTTTCTTTCAGGTCACAAATACTACAAAATATCTTGAGTAATTTCTGCAACTACAAAAAAAATAATAAAAAACATACCAGATCATAGGGCAAAACAAATTATATTTTTCTCAAATGATTTTTTCAATTACAAAATTTGAAGTTGAGACAGCATCATTAGCATATCTTAGTCTGTTTTTACATTAATTTGTAGCTAATGGACTCTAATGATATAATTAACTTTGAATTAAATTAACTACCAGATATATTAGAGTAATTTTGTGGCTATATATTCCTTTTTAAAAAAAGAAATATATATGAGAGATAAATTTATTTTCCTCTTAGCAGTACCTTTTAAAGGATCGAAAAAATTAATTAGACATTCGTATATATAACTGTAACTTAAAATAGCTTATAAATATATAATATAGGCATAATTCATGTATATCATTTAAGTAACTATGTATAATTGGATATAATTTATGTATCTACGGAGAAAAGTTAAATAATGACTTTTAGAGTAAGATGGCAATAGTATCAGTTTAAAATAAGGATGGAGGGTGTAATATATTATGATTTTATTTTCTCATTTCTTTAAAAAATAAAATATTTTTTTTAAAAAAATATCCATTAAGTAAAAAATTCTAGAGTCAAGATATTGGTCGACAAATTAAAAAATTAATTCAATTTACTTTTCTTTCTTTTGATGCATTTCTGTCCAATATTATAATGAAACTTTCTTTTAAACTAATATATCGTGCAAAATTTTCAACTTCTATAAAATCAATATAATTTTATAGTATTTGACTTTGACTTTGTGGCTTTTATAAAAAAAATATAATTTTACTGCACAATGTAGAAGCTGTATATACCAAAAAAAAAAAAAAAAGAGAAGGGACATTTAATAAATATTAGAACCACATCAATTAATAAATAAACTACAAAAAGAACATGGCCAGAATTATAAATAATAACGATGGATCTAAGTAAGTCTTCTTTTATTTTATTTTTTAAAAGGAAATAGAATATAGTAATTCAATAATTAATTATGTTTCGTGTGTATAAAGTGCTTATGATTAACCGATATGACTAAATAAAAGATCATCCGAGGTTAAATGTACATAGATTAGACATTTTTTAATTAGAAAAGTACTTAGAGTTATTGAAATTATTTAAATATTCGAGTCTTTAATTTTTGTTCACTCGTTTATTTATAGAAAATAATATGTGGCTGCAAAATCTTAGTACCTTGAAGTATGTGTGTTCATTACATTATTACAATTTTTATTTTTGGTTGCGTTAACCGGCATTTTTTAAATTTTAGGAAATGAATAATTAAAGAATTATTGTGAAATAAAGTATTAATCTAACATGTACGTTAATCATTAAGATCACATTATTAAACAAAAATTAGAAAAACAAATATAATATTCTATAGCTAAATAATAAATCGGGATAATTGTATATAATAGCAAACTAATAACCTAAAATAAATAGAGTAGCTACTGTTTTATTTAATTGTACCCCATAGCAAACGTTTGTCAAAGTTTGTCAGTCGCCTCTCTTTCAAAACTCTCGCTCGCCACTTTCCCTCTGCTCGCCTCTCTCGCTTTATGCAACAGAAGTGTATAAATTATGTTTCTATTTTGTATAAAGTGAGAGAAAATTATTTATACACATGCAAAAACATATATCTTCGTGTTATACACTTAATTATACAATTTACAAACATTTTACTTCGATTCAATTGTATACAAATGCAAATTTTATACAAATATCGCAGCGAAAAAGGTCTGCGAATTATACAATTGCAGTGAAATACAATTTTCTCTCGCTTTATACAATAGAAGTGTATAAATTGTGTTTTTATTTTTGTATAAAGCGAGAGAAAAACATATATCTTCTTCCTATACACTCATAATTATACGATACACAAACATTTTACTTCGATTCAATTGTATGCAAAGCAAAATTTATACACATATTGCAGCGAAATAGGCCATCGAATTATACAATTGCAGTGAAATAGGTCTGCGAATTATACAATCTAGGCCATCGAGTCATACAATTGTAAATGTATAGCGAGGCCAGCAAATTGTACAATTTAGGCCAGCGAATTATACAGTTGTATATGTATAGCGAATTATACAGTTATATGTTTGCTTGGAGCGTAATTATGCAAACTTTGTTATAGCATACAAATAGGAATTTTTTGTTTGCTATATGTGAAAGTTGTCTTTTACCGGTAATTTTATTTATTGATGGATTATAAAAAAAAAGGATTATTAGATCTGTAATTACGAAATAGTGAAAAAAATTATGTTTATTCTATTGCGTCATCTATAATATCAAAAAAAAAATTGGGATAATGCACAAGTACCCACTCAACCTATTTCCGAAATTTCATAGACAATATATACTATACTAATGTCCTATTACCCCTGAACTTATTTTATTAATAATTTTCTACCCCTTTTCAGCTTACATGGTACTATCTTGTGGGCCCAATGCTGATTGATTTTTTCTTTCAAACTAGTGTCACGTAGGCCTAAAAGGAATAGAAAATTATTTATAAAATAAGTTCAGGGGATAATAAGACCTTAATATAATATAAATATATCTCTGGAATTTAGAATATAGAATAAGAGGGTACTTATGCATTTTCCCTTTTTTTTTTTTTTTGGATCAAGTTTAAGTTGGTTACTAACTTTATCCATTTTCTTTGTTTTGTTGAACCAACTCTTATCCTCAAGAATTACCAAAATAAGACGAAAAAAGAAAACTATTTGCACTAAATGTTCATACTACTTATTATTACTTAACTCGATTAACAACTTAATATTCAATTAAGAATAATTTATAAAAGTTTGTGGGTCCATCGGATTTTAATTATCAACTACAGACGGTTAATGACTTCTTTAAAGTCCAATATACGACAAGTTGCTATTAGGAATAGTGTTTATAAAGTTATCAATTGTGATTATCAAATTTTTTTGTCGTTGGTATATTAGTACTTTAATCAAAGTATGTAACGACAAATTAGCACATTTTCTTACATTGCATGTGACCACTTTGGAAAGAAAAATAAGAATATTGCTTTCCTTTTCTTTTTTTTTTTAAATATATTTCTAAGGTGATTTTATTGATCGGACAAATGATTTCTTAAATGAGAAGTTATAAATATAATTTTTGTCGTGTATTTTTTTACCCAAGTTGCTCTAGGGGACTTGCATATGGGCTATTATATTGAATTTTATGGATTAGTTTTACGTGTATCAAAAGAGTAACAGTTACGAGTTTATATATTAATATAATGTTATTATTATCAAAATAATGAGTTTATTACGTGTTTTTTTACATACAATTTGTCTCTTAACTATAAAAATTTGTATGTATTTTCTTATTTTTATGCTTTGTATATAACAACAATATATTTAATTGAGTGCATATTAAAAGACGTTCACTATATTGTTTTTGAAGTCCTAAAATCTTGCACTAAAGTTAATAATGACATTGTTGTACTTTTAGTACGTTAATTCATAATATCCAATTCTTTAAGAATGTCTTCGAACCTTATGTTTATTTTAACCCAATAGTATAAATTTTCTCCTGTGATATTTAATTCGTTAAGAAAGTACGATTTTAAAAATAATTAATGAGAAGTAATCTTCTAATTTATAGTTTTTTTATTTGTCAACCACTAAAATAAAATGTCTATGAATACAAGTTGCGAATAATTAATGAAGATGGAAGCTTAAAAGATGCATTTGACCGTAAATAATATTCTCCACATAGGTGAAACAATAATTAAAACTTAAAAGTAAAAACAACAAGTACTTGATAACCATAATAAACAAATAAATAGCTACAAGAAAAAGCTATGCCTGTTTGAATTAACTCATTAATTTTATAAATAATTAGTTATATATTAAATTATAAGTGTTGAAATTGATTATAAATAATAAATGTGTACACGGAATATTTTCAAATCGTTAGACCAAAATGCAATGTCAATAAACTAATAAATAACATTTTTTCCACATACAATTTACTATTAAACCAAAATTTGCACACCTCTAGATTTCGCAAAGATAGGGACTACAAAAAACATTGGATTATATCATCAAAAATCAAAATAGTGTTTCCGTACTCCTTGAAAAGAATGTATGTTCAAAAACATGTAAAAAGAATCAAAAATATGTTAAAGAAACCAGAGAAGTAATGATTATCAACAAAAAAAATAGCCATAGGGGATAGTGTTGATCAATAAAACCTTGAGCTCAAGATGTATGGGCAACTTGTTCCTAAATTTTGCATTGTCCATGGTTTGCGTCCTACTTACAATCATTTTCGAAGACGACTTTTTGATTCAAAGTCAATAAAATTAAAGCTTTAGATCTCCTGTACATAACTTTAATCAGCTATCTATATCGATCAAATATTACGATAAAAAAAAATCTATGAACATTTCTCACTACTCCCACCCCCACCCATCTTTGTGTACCTTATTTAGTTGATGTGATGGAGACGTGAAAAAATAGAGGGAGTTGGTGGGAGGATCTTCAAAAATGACAAAATCAATCAAGAAAGTCAAGGGTCCTCAAACATTTTAGAGCCTGTTTGGATTAGCTTAAAAGCTGGTCAAACTGACTTAAAAGCTGATTTTTAACTTATTTAGCTGTTTGTCAAGACTCAAAATAACTTATTTTAAGTTAAAAAAAAATTATTTAAGCCAAAAGTTAAAAGCTGGGGTAGGGGTGCTTTTTTTTTTTTAGCTTTTAAGCTGTTTTAAGTTAATCATATTTTTATCTTTTTGCCCTTAATATTTTTATACAATCTCCAAATTACCCACATAACCCTAACATCTCTTTCTTCCATCTTTCCCTTTTCACGTTTGGCATAGCAACTTCAGCACTTTTATCCAAACACATAACTGCTTATTTTAAAAATAAATTTCAGCACTTTCAAAAGTACTTTTTTTAAGCTGCTTTTATTAAGCCCATCCAAACGGGCCCTTAGTGGCACTATATTATTTGATTATTGTTGTATATTGTTTTTCTTTTCAAATAATATGTTTAATTAGCTAATTGAAGCATTATTATTAGCCATAAGCAAGAAGAATATGGACAAAAAATTCTCTCTCTTTTGCTTTGCTTTCTACCTAAACGGGACATTTTCCTAAGAGAAAATTACTTGTCCTTGTATACTTATCTCCTAAGGTCCGTATTTCAAAACGGATCGAATAAAGAGTCCACATGTCAACGTTCAGAACGCACAAATATCAATATACACTAGAGGCGTACATTGCCTACCACAATCAAGAAAATAATGTTTATATCAAAAGTATAAACTTTGGCCATAGTCTATTAATGAATCGGCTCATCACCGTTCCACATCCGATCGGAGCGTGAGAGAGAGTATGAGTCACGCGTGGCATAAGAGAGTAAAAGAAGTAGGGAGGGTAGGTGGGAGAGGACCCCCGAGTTTTAAGGGCTCAAGAAATGGTATTTGACCCAAAATTAAAAGCCTCGTGCCAGATAGCTAGGGGATCCCACGTGCATCCTTTAATTGGTTATAAAAGGATAAATATATCATTCATTTTGTGATTTAAAAGAAATATATTCTTCATTAAAATTTTAATGCGTGTATATAATTTTGTCGTCTAGTAAATAGTGTGTTTAAGTTGAAATCAATAATCTAATTCAATGGTTATATCTATTAATTTGTATGGTATTGTATCATAGTATATAATGATATAATATTATATTATTTTGATAAATACAATATTTTGATATATTATATATAATATAATTAGAATAATAAACTTACTAAAAAAAAGTTGAGTACAAAATATAACAAAATGAGAAAAATAAATAAGATAATGAAACGATTACATCAAATCAGATGTTATCTACAATGAGAGTCTTTTGTTGATACTTAACGATGAATTCAATAATACAATATTATTAAATCTAAATAATAATCAAATAAATAATAATTTAAACCAATAATATAATACAACAATTAACAACCATCGAAACAAGTTTTAAGTGAAACTTTTTGTACGAGATCAATTCAAATTAGTCGAGCCTAAGAATTCAAATTCAAACTTGTTTATCTTTTTGTATCCCTTAGCTTCCATTTGTTTTGTTATCTTTATAATTCGATGTTTCGAACCCATATCTTTTAATGTTTGAGGTGAAAAGTGCTTATCATTTGAGTAATAAAAAAAGTTCATCTTAATTACTATTTGAGTCTAATAATATTTGTTTCAATCCACAATTTTTTTCAAAAATTTTAAATTGTTAACTATTACGAATTATAATATGTTTAAAACTTTCGGAGGGAGTAATTTTCCAAAAAATTAAAAATTATATAATTAAATGCACAAAAAACTTAATTAATTTTATTATGATATTCTAAACTTAGTCATATAAATTAAATGGAGGAAATAGTATTTTATGTACTTATTTTTATTGATGTAAATTTTTTCATAAAATATCACCTTTTTTTTTTTTTTTGCTTTCTATTATTATGATGGGAAATGTGGCTTTGTCCTTTGGAAAATCGAAGGGAAAAGTTAGTAAGTGTAGAGAAGATGAAGGATAAAGACAAAGTGATAGTAGTAGGAGAAAAGATAAGACAAAAGTAGATGAGTTTTTTTTCAATTTTCGATTTGACATTTTGGATTCTCTGTCCCAAATCTTCAAGTAAAAATAGTATTAAAAAGCATATAGTACGTGAGTTTTACTTTTTAGTTTTTATATCGAAGGAAAAGATTATTCTCATTAAACGATTTAAAAAGAATAAATCAAAGCAATTTAACAAAATTGAAACAATGCCCATTTCATAATTAAGAAAAGAATGTATCGGATTCTACTAGTCCATTCACAATTAAAAAAGAAATTACTGACCGTTTTGACAATTATATTCTTATTTATTATCTTCAATTATTTATAATGTTAAATTCTTTTCAATAAAGATTTCTTCTATTTATGTGTACTTTTTATTTAAGTTTTCTATCTAATTAATCAATATTTATTATTTGTATGAATAATATTAAAAAAAATGAAAAAATGAAGAAAAAAATCAATATATATCTTGATCACTTGGCCTTCACAAGGAAGAAAACAATTGTCTGACTTATGTTTGAGAAATCTTTTTGACTTAATCCATTTTTAAAATTAAACAGAGAAAATAATTTATTTTAAAAAGAAGATTGACAAATGCAATAGCTAGGTTTAGATTATTCAAAAATAACTATCTTAATTATAATACAAAAACTTAGTCAAATGTAAGATGAAGCTTGTATATTGGAAGTTAGGAATGTTATTATATTAATTCATTTACTAATCTAATCATCACCAAATATGTAGAAGAAAAATAATTTAACTTGATATTTCAGAAAAATTCACAATATCTGACAGTCTTTTTTGTCTTTCGAATGAACATTCTATAATGAGCAGAGGTAAGATTTGGGCAACAATTCACAAACCAAGAGTAGATGAACTTGTTTGTCAATAATTCTAACTTTTCCTTCTATGTATATACATAGACAATCTATTTTTTGTTTGTATAACTCTATTAAGGTCTTAGGAGTGTGTCAAAGCATGGAATATTTGGACATGTTTGACTTCAATTAATAGAAAAACATGAGTGAGTAAAAGAAGTACTCATTATACAGACAACAAACATTTCATGTATTGTTTTAAGTAGTAATTGACAAAGGATTCAATAGTAGGGCAATATCCAATGAATCAGAAAACTTCATGAATTTTAATTTCTTTACGTAACAATAATGGTCAACACTCTTATTGAAACGTTTCAATACTTTATCTATCTATTTATATCTACACCCGAAATTAAAAAATATAAATATCAGTTTCTATCATACATGAAACCTAAGTTTGCCTCCTATTATGACAGACAACCTTTTTTTAGTACCATAATGGGTTCATATGGCTAGTTGTTCACATTCAACTTTAGACCTAGTTAAGTCTTAAACAAACAAAAAAAACATAATTCAGTCCACTTACGAGTTAAGACTCCTAACTTTGCAATGTGCTTACAGGTTGTTCTTTTCCCTTTTCTAAAATTATTTTTGGTGAGATCATGTCTATTGAAACGTGTGATCATCTTATTTAGAGTTCTATTTGAATATGATTTATTTAAAATTATATTAATTTTAAAATTAAAATTTTGTTTGAACACATAATTTCTTTTATATATATAGAAATTTCATAATTTATAAAAATTATTAAAAAGAATATCTTCAAATCTTATATAATACTGTCAAATAAGCAATTCATAATTCATAAATATGATGTATATCGAAATTTAGGACCATTACTTACTCTCCAACCATATTTCAATGTGTCACGGTTTGAGTTTAAAATCTATAACATTTTTATATATATAAGAAAATCTATTAGTTTTTATATATATATATATATATATATATATATATATTAGAAATTAAAGGGTGTGAGAAATTGTTCCTTTGGACATATAATAAAATTGAAATGATACCGAAAAAATTAACATGACCCCTATAAGAGGATGACATGTAGTGTATGAGAAACTTCATAAACTACAGCATTATTCTACTTCTAAGTGTCAAAATCAAGACCATATAGAAGTTGAACCATAGAAAACTAATATTGGGTAAATAAATCTATCATTAATTTTAAAATTTAATTAAGTGGTAGCTATTTTAGGCCAACTTATTAATCCCAAAAAAAAAAAAATAGGACAAAGATTACATATCTTTGCGTAAGATAAATATGTTATTCACCTTATCACTCCAATTTCTGAAACGTTATCGTTATGTAATTATTTAATCAACTAAACAATTAATGGAAAATACTATTATAATTAAAGAAGAACATTAAAGAAAAGAACTCATGATTACAAGAATCAAATAATAATATTGAATTTAGGAATTAAGAAATAGTTAGTATTCCGTCTGAAGAATATTTTTTACGTTTATCTATATTTTTTTTTAATAACATATATCAATTAAATATTAAGTTGAATACCTTTAATTTTTTTAATTTAATTTGTTATAACTTGTAACAGTATTCCTTTAAAAATATATTATCCACTTTTGCACGAATTACACAAAAGTCCAAAGACAAAGAGTGTGTGTTCGTTGAAGAAAAAAGTATCGAGTTGAATTTTTTTTATATTTTTAGGAGAACCAAACAAGGCATAAGATTAGGGTTAAACGTTTGGTGATTAAAATTTTGACTGATTAATTAATTTAATTAAAAGCGAAATTAAGAAAGATGGCCGGCCAGGGTGTTGGGATAAGGACAAAAGTAGGACCCACCAGCCGCTGCACCATCTCCCACTTGCCATTAAAAATTAATTTAGACAAATTATTATTTTAATTAATTAATTAATTAATAATAATAATGGGTCCCACTGATTTCACGTTTTCTGTCAGCTTTGCATTTAAATCTGGTCAACTTTGTTCTCCTTAACCATGATTAACTTCATGTTAAACCCTAACCACACATATGCTAATTAATAATTACTTCAGGTTTCATTTATAATAAATGCATAATACTCTCTCCGTCTAATTTTATTAGTTATATTTTTATTTTTAAAAATTAATTTTATTAATTTTTAAAATTAAATTAGATTATATTAATTAGATATTTTAAAAAAATTTAGATATTCAAAAATTATATAAAAAATATTATTAAGTACAAATTTTTACATATTAATATAATAAAAAAATATATCATAAATTGTTAATTAATTTTTTATAATTTACTTTCAAAGAAAAAAATCATGACGATTCAAAATAAACCGTACTTAAATTGAACGAGTACATTGGCATTTCAACTTTAACACAACTTGCTTTAAATATCCAAATCATAGGCTTCCTAAAAAGCAATTTCGTGTCCATTTTTATTCGTTTATAATAAACACTACTCTCTCGTTTAAAATTAAATTATAATAATTTTGATTAATAATTTAAGATGTATATGTTTATCATATTGATATGTAAAAATATATTTTATAGTATTATTTGTATAATTTTTGTATATTTAATTTTTTTAAAAAATATTAAATTAACGTAATTTAATTTATTTTTAAGAATTAATTAAATTAATTTTGGAAAAGCATAACATAACAAATAAAAATAGACAGAGAGAGTATAACAATAATTTTACTATATCTTTAATTGAATATAACAGATTAACCGTTTTGAAAATGTAATGAGAAATAATTATAGCTAATAATAAAATTAAATTAAGAATTAAATGATAAATCATTCCTTAAATTTTCAAAGAGAGAAATGAAAATAAAGATCTATTTTTATTGAAAATGTAATGAGAAATAATTATAGCTAATAATAAAATTAAATTAAGAATTAAATGATAAATCATTCCTTAAATTTTCAAAGAGAGAAGTGAAAATAAAGATCTATTTTTAATAGAGACAAAAGCTCATTAAACTCGTAACTTTATTATTTAAAGCTGATATATCCTTTATTACGAATATAATAAATAATAATATTTGATTTAATGAAAAAAAAATGCACAAATTAATTCAAACACTCTCATTATAAAAATTTTTTTCCTAATATTCACATCTAGAAAAACTTCATGAATTCTCAACCAAAAAAGAAAAAAAAACAGAACAAGTATCAACAGAGAAAGGAAGAAATAATAACACGATTTCTAACGTTTTTTGGAAAAATAAGAATCAACTAATTAAGAATAAGATAGTACGATAGATATATGTTTACTTACATTACACGACTATGCTTTGGTCTTCTTTCACACATTATATTTTAACCACTTCCATAATCTTTCCACATTTTGTCTTCTAAGTCTGTTTCGAGTATCATATTATTTTATTATTGTTATTATTTATTTATTTTGATATTTTTATAATGCTTTCTAAAATTATTTGTTATATCATTTTTTACAAAAAAAACTTTTATATGCTCACTTTCATACAAGTTTGATATATCCTATATAAATTGAGTTTTTTTTAAAATAGTCATTCTGTTTTACGAGATAGAAATAAAATTTGTTTATAGTTTATTCTTTTCACATTTTAAATGTAAAATTACCATGAATATAACTATTATTAAGATTGTTTAAGAGAAGATGTAATGACTTCGCACAAAGTCGTTGTTATTACAAGGATCCACTTGTCCTCGAACGTAATTCATTGTCAAAATTTTGTCTCTATTTTCAAATGCGCTTAGATGCAAGTTTAATTTACCAACTACCCAAGATGACATGCTTTATTCATAATCAGAGATCTCGAGTTTGAGATTTAATTATAAAGAAAATCAACTTAAAAATTTCATAGATTTTGTTATGCATAATTTAAATATAGTTAAGGCTCTAATACAGACCGCAAACCCAATAATTTACCAACTACTAATAAGAAGAAAAAAATTACCAACTAATTATGTTTCTTCGTCAAACCCAAGAAATATATATTACTCTCAATCAACTTTCACAAGACACTTTCTTTTAATCTATGAAAAAATGAACGATATTTTTATGTAGAAATTTTTAATTTTTTTAAAACTATATTTTTCTATAGATAATTCTTAATTTTTTCATATTTGATTAATTGAAACATAAAAAATATATATATTGTAAAAAAAATTCCATAGAAGTATAGAAATTGACTTTCTCAATAAGTAAGAAAAAACCGATAACATTTTATAGGAATATTATCATTTTTCTAATGGAAAAATCCTTTTGATTCGTAGAAAATTTAGCCAAAAATTTGATAAGAACAGTAAAATAATATATTTCACAATATGTTATTTTTACTTTTTAAATTTCTTTTTTTTAGCTTTAATATATTTTAATTAAAATGAAAAAAAAATCAATAAAAAATTACTATTAAATTTTTTGAATTTTTAATCAAATTTTCTGCTCATCTAATATTACGCTAAATGACATAATTTTCAACAACAGGAATATCTCGACATGTTTTATCCATAAATCCCAAAAGTTTATAGAAAAGAGTCTATCTAAATATCATTTCTACTTTACAAGGTAAAGGAAGGTTACACACGTATGCCTGTCTCAATTTTCGTGGTATTTTTTATTTTTAAAAATTTTTGTTTGAATAATATTTTAATGTAAAATTTTTAATTTTTTAAAATAATATTTACATATTTATAAATTATGTAAAAAAATAGTATAAGTTAAAATAATTAGAAATTTAAAATGATTGAAAGATATATAAAAAATTTACGATAAAAAAATTTATTGATATCTCAACATTCAAAAAAATCACATAATTACTTCGGATGTGAAAATATCATCTTTTTAAACTCCAATTATATAACTACACTGAATATGTTATTGTTACCACGGTAATTTGGAACTCAGGTAGTAGTAATACTTTTTTGTTGATTAAACATATAATTTTTAAGCACCATCATTTTTTTATGTATATATATAAAACTTTTTAGAGGTGAGAGAAAGAAAGAGTGCATTTGTTCAACAAGCCTTTAATTTGTCTTCCTCTCTTCCTTCTTTCTCTTATTATTATCACTCAACCAAATCCTCCCACCACCTCTTTTCTTTTCTCAAATCTAGGGTTCCTCTCTTCTCCTCTTTCAAATATTCATTTTTTTTACTCTTATTTTTTTTTAAAAATAAAATCTCCCCCACACACCAACATATTTTAATTTCTAGCCTTACATATTTTTTTTATAAAAAAAAATAAAAAAATTTCCTGCTGTTGTATACTCTTTTAATTATTTTTTTTCTTTTTGTTGGTCATTATGGCTGGTCTAGATTTAAGTAGTGCATCTCGTTACGTTCATCAACTTCATCACCCTGAATTCAATCTCCAAATTCAATCCGAACACGATGAAAATACAAAAAACAATCCATTTTCAAATGACCATCACGACAACAATCCGTTTGATCTAGTTGGTGGAAATTCATCTGGACCGGGCGACCTAGTTGGTCGTAGACCAAGGGGTCGCCCTCCAGGGTCCAAAAATAAACCGAAGCCACCGGTTATTATCACTAGGGAAAGTGCGAATACGTTACGAGCTCACATACTTGAAATTGGTAATGGATGTGATGTATTTGAATGTATATCATCGTATGCTAGACGAAGACAACGTGGGATCTGTATATTAAGTGGAAGTGGAATTGTTACTAATGTAAGTATAAGACAACCAGCAAATAGTGGTAATAATAATAGTAATAATAGTTCTTCATCGGTTGTTACATTAAATGGGAGATTTGAGATTTTATCACTAAGTGGTTCATTTTTACCACCACCAGCACCACCAGGGGCAACAAGTTTGACTATTTTTTTAGGTGGTGGACAAGGACAAGTTGTTGGAGGAAGTGTGGTAGGTGAGTTGATGGCTGCTGGACCAGTTATTGTAATAGCTTCATCTTTTACTAATGTTGCTTATGAAAGATTGCCTTTAGAGGAAGATGGTAATACACAAGGTTCTGATGGTGGTGATGGTCGTGGTGGTGATGGGGTTATTAATAATAATAATAATAACCCTTTTCCCGACCCGTCTAATCCTGGGCTTCCCTTTTTTAATCTACCGTTAAATATGCCTAACTGTTTAAATCCTGGATCTGCTTCTGTTGATGGTTGGGTGGGGAATCCAGGTCTTCGCCCACCTTTTGGAGTTTAGTGCAGACACAGAATTCGAGCTTGTTCATATTGATCAATCAAGAATGGAACCTAATTTGGATCAATGAAGAAATATGGGGATTCTTGAATCAAAAAAGGTCAGCTAAATTAGTGTACCATCTTTGTTCTAGAGATTTTGAGTTTTTTTGTTTTTTTTTGTCTTGTATGTTATTTTGGGGTCATGTAACTCTATGAATTCTGAAATTGGTCATCTTAATTAATGTTCTTTATGGAAACTTTCTATAAAGAAATATGGTTTGGGAAATCAATATTTTGATCCATCTTTGTTTAATTCTCTAGGGAAAAAAACGGCGTAGTTGTTATAATAATTATATTTATATGCCTTTGTTTTCTTAATTATATTAGTAATTTAGTGGTATATTTTTATTTTAATTAGTTGATTTGTCTTCACTATCTATATGATTGAACATTATTGCTATTATTAAAAAATAATACATATGCTAATAAAAGATTAAATTAAAAAAGGAATGCCATATATATATATATGTGCTGAGATTCTTCTTGTTGGATGAAAGGTGTTCTGGGAATTTTATTACACTAGAAGTAATAACATGTCTTTTTTTTTAAATATTTTTTTAAACATGTCTTGCATTAATGTTTGAGCTGAATATCTTGATGTACTAATTAATTTTTGGGAATTTGATCCCACTGGTCATTACTGAAAACAATGTTACTCTCCTCAGTACTTATAATCTTTTTAAGAATTAGCATTTTGAATTGAAACTGTAAGAGAGTGACATATATATTTACAGTACAGTGTACATGTCTTTCAAATGTAACACTCAAAAGAAATTATTTTTAAAAGGAAAAATTTAAGACCTCTTTGTTAAATCTTGGTGTTTTTCAAGTTGATCACATAATGAAGTACGAAGTAGTTAATAACAATCTTAATTGTCCCATTTCTGGAATGTGT
Source organism: Solanum pennellii (assembly GCF_001406875.1). Taxonomy (NCBI): domain Eukaryota; kingdom Viridiplantae; phylum Streptophyta; class Magnoliopsida; order Solanales; family Solanaceae; genus Solanum; species Solanum pennellii. The sequence goes on from NC_028644.1 coordinate 65,386,377, forward strand.
TCTTGATATAGTTTGTTCTAACATGTTATATAAGTTGCAAACTTGAGTGTATCGATGTTTTGATTAACAGTAGAATTTATATGAAGTGGTTAAAGGCTAGTGGTTATGGTTCAATACGAGAATATAATGTTTTTTTTTTATTGAAACGAAAAAATACAAACATTGGGAGGTCTTTTTTTGATGTCTTCTACACAGGCCACAAAAATTAAACCGTCATCTTGTAAAATGACGATATAATTCACATTGAAAAAACTATAGATCGATCTCATAACACATGCCTATGTTCTAATGCCTCATTTGAAGGCCATTGAAACAGGTGAACATGTGACTCGAGATTGATGGTTAAGACCCAAAGGGTCAGAAATATGGGTGAAGCCTTTTCCAAATGCCAGTCCAACACAAACATAAAGTCATGACAATGTAATTTTCATTTTATTTGTCCTTAATTCTGCTTCAAAATCTTTGATTTCTGACATATATATATATATATGTAGTGAGATGAGGCAATATGTGTCAACAAATAATTTTGAACTACAAGGTCACACTTTGAATTAAAATCTCTGATGATTGATGCACTTTAGCTTCTACTTGTCTATCTTATCATGGTACCCAAATGTCAGAAAAATCTCAATTTTTCTTTATAATAAGTCATTATCATACATCAACTAAGAAATACTAGACATATTGTTAATCATGATATTCTACTTGTACAATTTCCCATTCTATGATATCAAAGAGTAGTCACACAAGGTCGAGCAGTCTGGTGAGCACGTAATCTTGCGTCTATCTTGTGAAGGTAAAAAAAGAAAAACTTATTATGATATAGCCTTGTTTTGGTAAAAGAAAACAGTCCAATCCAAAAATTGTGGCTTGATTTCATCAAAAATCCATTCTAAATCGTATGTTTCATTTCAAATTTTGAATCTGCCTCTATGAAATACGTTATCCAAACTGTATAGTTCACTTCACCATAACCATTAGACTGGCATATGCTCATTCTATATATTCCTTCCATTTACTATAATAATCACTATTTATTAAAACGAATGATTATATTATAACTAAAAAAAATCTATTTCCTGCTAAAGAAAGATCTACGAATTCTACTTTACTTTATTCTCTCTATTTGAAATTGTACGTATCATACGAATACAAGTGAAAGAAATTGATTTAAAGGAAAATGGCCAGATCCTTAATGCACTTAATTAATTAAATAAATTCCCTAAACATCAGAGGTAAGATTCCTTAAAGCAAAATATACTTTTTATTTTAAAATAACTTCTTTAGTGCTTATAATGTTCAGATTGTTGGTGGGATCATTGTTTTTAGAAAATTGAAAAGTCCATGTTATTTTATGAGGCAGATAATTGCAGAGAAAGTTATGGCTGCTTTATTTTAAGCTTTGATTAAGTTTAGATTTTATAATTTATTTTTTCAAATGAAATATACATAAGTCTAAATGTACTATGTCTACGCGTGCATAATATAACTTAATTAGGTTTCATAACTATAATTTGTTAATTACAATCCATAGCTACATATTAGAGAGAGGAGAGAGGCGAGTGAGAGAAGACGGAGAGAGGCAAATTGTATTTGTATATCTGTCGAATTGTCTATGTATATCTGTCAAATATATTGTATATCTTATAACTGATATACGTATGCATTTGTATATCGGACGAGCGAGTTCGGAAGAGGGAGGAGAGAGGCGAGAGAGATTGGGAGATGGAGGAGAGAGGCGAGCGAGAGAGAGGGTAGAGAGTGGAGAGAGGCAAATTATATTTGTATATCTATCATATTGTATATGCATATGTATAATTTGAATTCATATACGTATAAGAGAGAATAGTGGCGAGATAGAGAAGAGGGGAAAGAGGCACACATAATTATAGCTAAAAAGTGGTTGTGAGTAGTAATTAAATCAAACTATAATTATGTTAACTAACTAACTAATGTATATTTGATTATCCGCGTAATTTCCCAGCATACTAATTAGGATAAATGACAAAAATCTTACATTTAAGTTCTCTTATTACCATTATCCCCTATTAGTTTTACAAATCCCCAAAATCCCTCATTTTATTAATGTATCAGCGCATCAAATTAATGTATCTCGCACATCAAATAATGTATCTGGCGCATTAGATTAATGTATCTCGCGCATCAGATTAATATATCATGTATAAAATGTACATCAGCTTAGTGTATCATGTATAAAATGTAATGTATCTTACTTAACGATTAATGTATCTCGCGTATCATATTAATGTATCAACAGTTATATTATTGTATTATTTGAGCAATTTTTATAATTATAAACTTATAAGGGACAAACAGTAATTTTGCCTTAAAAGTATGTGATTTCTATCCTTTCCCTACTAATTAACAAAAGTAGCCCAATCAAATTATAGTTTGGATCATTATAAGAAATGGGCTTGACTATTGTGGATTCAAATAGGGATCAGTACATAAGTAGTCCAAGCTGCTGCTTACACCGGCTGGCCCATATATTCGTTTGACAAATTATAACAAAAAAAATATTGTTAAAATTACTCGAATTATCCTTAAAATGAGTTGGTCTTTAACCTTCGATCATTATACTTATGCCGCTCGATTTGGCTGAAATAGACTAAGCTAATAAATGATGAGAGGATCAATAATCAATTTAAATTTGGGAGAGTTGAAGTAGATTTTCATCGGCTAATTTTATTACCTTTATAACAAGTACATATAAATTATGTGGCTTAAATTCAAATAAATCATAGAAGATAACAAGAAAAAGCCTTATTTGGAAAATTAAGTGGCTTTGAGATTTAGACAAAGTTAGTCGTTGACTGCCTCTATTATTAAAGCCTAACGTGCTTACAAATTTTTGACTACACAGTTGGACGGCTTTTTTTATTTATTCAACGCAAATTTGACATTGTTAACTTGTTTATAAGGAATTGAACAAATTGAGGCATCATTAGTCCAATAAAAATGTAAAGTTTAATTAACTAATTAGTACAATAATATAATATAGACAATATAATTTCTTGCATATAATTAATTTAATGATCAACTAATTAAATGTAATATAACTTTTTTTTAGGGTAAGTAACTAAGTATAGATTAGTATCCCCTACATTTCACATGGTCATTAATGGAATTATGTATTCATATCTCATGTTTCAATTTTAATGGAGTCAAAAAAATTAGGTGATTTATTTCTATTTGTCAAAATATTGATCGACAAAGTTATTCGATAATTGGTGTGAACAAAGAAATTCTTTGTAGTTTTTCAAATTACTTAAAGTTTCTCCATTTAATGAAGACATATTTTTGAGATGTAGTAGAATTTCTTAACTTATTTTACATAAAGTACTGCTTTTAATTAAAATCAAACTTGCATAAATATACAACCAGATCGAAGAATATGATAAAAAGAACACCATTATATTAGATGGAAATTACATACAAGAGAAATAAATTAAAGTATACTAACTATTAATTAGTTGCTAAAAATTGGTATACATTCATTTTTGCAAGTATCAATTATTTCTACATATCCATATAGTATCATTTTCCTTTAAAACTTTTTTTTGTAGAACCCCATAATATAAAAAATGTTAATTAATCCCAAAAAAGTTCCTAACACCACAAAGGGTAAAAGGAAGAAGTTAAAAAAAAAAAGACTCATACATATATATATATTACCTCTTTAACTTGTTAACTTCATAATGATTAATAAGTAATCAATTATCTCTTCTTTTCAACTACTATATATCTTGAGCATAGAAATCAATGATCTCCTTGAGATTTAGTTGAAACAAAGAGGAGCAATCATTTTGCATCAACCACAACATGTGTTCAAATAATATAGCATCAACATCCACATAAATCACTTTTTTTCCTCTATTTTCTTTTACTTTTCCTCCATCTTCTTTTCTCACCATTTCAATCAAACTTCTAAATGGACTTTCTTCTAACACAAATGACTCCACCAAGAATTCCCTTTTTTCCTTTCCCACCAGCACAGTTACCGGATAACTTGAATCATCGTAATCATCTTCCACTAGTGGCCTATACCCTAATAATCGGCCCGAACATCGCCTTGTCAAGATTGCTACAGGCAAAACTATGCAATCCATGAACTGTAGCACACGAAAAATAATACGTTGCTAGAAAATGGCCACTTATATATGATTTTGCATGAGATGTTTTTTTTACCCTTTTTGGAGGGTATTTTGGGAATGATAAATGAAAGAAAGGGAAGAAGAGTTCTTGATGAGAGTAGCAAAGATTGAATTGGCCAGCCAACGGCTAGTGTAGATATGCATATGAAAACAAAGAATATATAGACATTTTCTTTGATAAAATTTTTATGTATAAGATATAGTTTGGTGTAATTTTCAATGGTTGTTTTCGTGGAAAGAGAGCCGTTTGAGTGAGAAGAAAAATTTCCTTAATTTTACTTTATGATGAGTGGTAGGAATATGAAAGGTGACAGATAGACAGACAAATTGGTAGGTCCAATGAAACTTGTGAAATAATATGGTGACAATTCTACTACTTTTTTTCCCCTTGTGACTAAGTTTTCCTTTTTTGTGACTTGGTCCCCTTTTTTTCTTTTTATTATTTTGGAATTTGATAGTGAAAATTCATCGATTTAATTAATTTTGACTCATTCTTTGATAAAATCACTAAGGGGTAAATGTTTTCGTATGTTCTTAAGGATTGATTTTGTCACATCAGATTAAAGGGGAGGAATCGATTTTGTCACATCAGATTAAAGGGAAGGAATCTCAATTATAACCGTTTCGCTATAAGAGTGAAAAATTGATGTAGCAGGTGATATGTCAATGATCGATTCTTTTTAATTTTTTGTTAATAGTTGTCCCTCAGTCGAGTTTACAATCACACTAGACTTGCTAAGTGTGATTTACATCTTCTATATAATTTGGCAAGCCATTGCATATGAACTAGTTCACCTAATATACATTTAATTAAAGGGTAACGACGGTTGCACATTTTTCTTGTATTCTCCCATAGTAACATTATATTTCTTGGTCATGGTCCCTATCTTACACAATTTTGTGTGTAATTACCAGCATGTGGTACATGTTTACTCGATCAATTTCAATTCATGTGATATAAAATTTATTAAAATAAGATACTTTATGTTAAAGTTTTTTATATTTTTAAAATTTAAATTTGAAACTTCTAATAATCAGTAAGCCTTATCGATCGATCCACATTAAAATTTGAAATATCACTATTATGTTACATTAAAACACGTGTATGGGGTATAAGAGCCAGTTGGAATTGAAAATAGAGAGTTCACATCAATTATTTCAAAGCGCGTTTAACAAACAAAGCCGATTTCCATGTTGAATGGATGGGGCACCAACAAAATTATAAAATAAAATGATTTGTTAAAAGAATATAGTAAGATTATTCTACACAATTCACATATATAAAGTCCAAATTAAAAAGATCAGAATTTTAAAAAAAAAATATTAGATAAATCTTATGTTTCTATCTTTTATTTTATTGTAAGGAATAATATAGATTGTCAGATATAATTTTTCTATTTTTATAAAATAAGAATGAGATTATGTATATCGTTTTCTCAAACATAACTTGTAAAATTATAGTGGGAATATGTTATTATTGTAAACATGGATTATAATATGCAACTAACTATAAAGGAAACATTTTTATCTTATGACATTATGTGGGAAATTGTCATTTTCCAAAGAAATTGTAGAAAGTACTACTTTGGAAATTTTGGACTTAAATTATAAGAAGTCTAATTATTGCTTAGAAGAAACTCGAGTTGCATTGTGTATGAAAAAAAGAATGAAAAAACTATATATTATAACAAAATAGTGGATAAGCTTAATTTCATGGGTCAAAGTTTGTTTGAATTCCACATATTTTCCTTCTACTCCAACTTAATTTCAGCCAACTAACATGCCAAATAGGTCGGTCAAATCCTAACAAAACATTACCAGATTTAGGTAGAGTAAATAAAGCATCACTAAGTCGTTTGATCCGTGAAATAAGAAAATAATCTCGACCTAAAATATTGAGTTATTGTATCAGATAGTATTTCGTTATAGATATTTATTAGTCATGGTTTATAATTTTATTTTTAATATCGTTGCTAATTCTCCATATTTTCTTCTCTAGAATTCCGAATTTTCACTCGAATTACATTTTCAATGTCCATTCTTTTCATTGTACAAATATTTATAATTTTTTTAAATAACTTTTATGAACATTTTAATAGAAAAAAATTCTTATCAACACTTCTTGATCAAAATAACAAACTATTTATTATTATTATTAGTTCATCACTATTTTCAATCAGCTAAGTCAAACGGGCTCTAAGTTATACCGTAACAACTAATGTAGTATGAACCTTAGTGTATTACAAAACCTATCAATCAGACAAATCTAGAGATATTAAAATCATGTGTAATTAGTCGATAGATTATGTACAACACTAGTGATATTTCTAGGAAGTGAGTGATAAGCTGATAGAGTTTAGTTATAGGCATAATATATAAAAATATCATCTAACTTGGCTTTTAAACCCTCCAATTTTGAATTTGCGCGATTTTATATCTTACATGTATTTTATTGTGGGTCTTTGATAGAACCAAGGGTGTAGGCCAATGTCACAATTGGACGGCAAACCCCACGACCACAACACGTTATAAAATAAAAGACATTTTGATATCGACCTAATAATTGGCTCACTCTGGTTTGACGATAGGTAAAAAACACAAAATCTTTCTTGTCGATTCATCAATAAAGATCAGGAAGCATGTTGTAACGATGGAATCATTAGCATTTTTTCACAATAAACGTGAGATCATAATTAGCAGGCATGTTGATAATAACTGGAAATAATTAATTATTTCTAATTTTAGACAAGGCAAGTGAAGAAAATACTCCATTCATTTAGAAGAAATTTCTACCCAATCTAATAATTCCTAAAAGTTAACCATCTGGAAGTAAACAATATCCAACCAAACATCACCTAACATATACTACTACTACTACTACTAATACCATAGTGCCAAAGAAACCATGAAAATGGATTTCTGTAAATCAGCCATATGCATTTTACCTTAACTACATACTGGAAAGAGGGGAGGATCGAAGCGGGGAGAAAAATAAGGAAAATAAGCTCAAGTTGAGAAATCAAGAAACGCGCCTATACTCTGCCCTGTTAGCGTTGGCAAGGGGAATACCCTTGGCAACTTCATGTCGACACAGAAAAAGTGTTTTCACAGCGATTTTGGCCAGCCCATATTTGCATACATTGACATACCATGCATTGGTTGGCCAGCGTTACCATAAGGTCCTGATTCATGTTGGAAAGGACTGTCGCCATTTTCCTCAGACGAGTCACTTGAGGCATCACCTTGAGAAGGAGGGCTCTCCCCTGTGGCAGGAGCACCAAAATTCAACATATTGGATGGTGGTGTCGAAGATGGCACCTTAGACTTTGGCTTTTTCCCTTCAGCAAGGAAGCTACCCACGATTACCTGGTCATGAATTTAAGACAGTTTAATGACACATCCTGAACTCAAACAAGAGGGGGAAAACTATAAAGGCAGATACAGCGCACCTGCACTGGTGTGGCAGCCATAAGCACTCCTGAAACTCCACCACCCATTACTCTACCATCTGCCCCCGCCAGTGACACACTCAGACCACTTGGTCCACTGCTGCCATTATTCTCCGACTGCATGAAGGAACCTGTCAATGAGATGATCTCATATCGGCCCTGCATTCAAAAGTAATAGGTTAAATATCATGAGATTACTTACCAAAGAAAAAAATACGTACAGCATATGAGATTAGTAGCATATACGTAAATATATAATTATACGCATTACAAGTGAATCAACCACCTAGCTCATCCACTGCCAACTCAACAAGTTAGAAATACCATGTTCTAGAAACGTTCAATGATGAAATTAAGGTTCCATTTCAGCTCCACAGGATCATGCACAATAAGAACCAATGCAATTGCTCACATGTGATCAATAGAGTAATAGCATGTTTGGTCAAGTTTCTAGGAGACAAAAGACAAAAAGCCAACTAGAAGGACAAACCATCTTGCATTCAAACTAATGATTCTTTAAGAAATGATCGGCCCCACTAAACCTTGTTTAAGCAATATTACCTACGGTTAGCAAACACAAGTATGCTCTGGCCTCTGGTAGAAGAACTTACACATAAATATCCTGAACCATGTTTTTTTTATTATAAAATACTTGAGTTTAGGGCATATGCGCATCATAAAGTATAAGCCTCCTCTTTCCAAGGCCAGGTTTTGTGAGCCTGTATCAAACTAAGCCAATTGTTTTTTAACAGTCTAACCAACTATTAGCTTGGAAAGTGATGTTGCAAGGACTTAAAGATGTAGATACCACGTTAAATGATTTGATGACCTAGTTATCTTCACTCACCCCTAACTAGCATTTTAATTAGTCATTTCTCTCCTTAAAAAAGGTTTGCCTATGTTTATCAAGAGAATTAGAAAGATGCTTTAGGGAAGAGAGATATCAATCTCTGTAGAGAAACGACCTACGCGAGTAGATCCAATTGAAAAACTATCCTTCAGAAGGGAGACCACTATGGCATAGAATGCACCTTTATCTTTCTATCATTGGCAGGGATAAAATGCTAGCTCACTTTAGCAACCAAATATTGAGTAGATGGATGTGCGGACATACTAGGAGAGATAAGGTTAGAATGAAGATATTTGGGCAAGGTAGGAGTGGCCACTGTGGTGGTTAAGATGCGGGAAATGAGGCTGAGATGGTTCGGACATACCAGGAGAGATAAGATTAGGAATGAAGATATTTGGGACAAGGTAGGAATGGCCCTAGTGGTGGTTAAGCAGGAAATGAGGCTGAGATGTTTCGGACATACCAAGAGATAAGATTAGAAATGAAGATTGAAAATATATGGGACAAGGTAGAGTGGCCCTAATGGTGGTTGGTTAACATGGGGAATATGAGGCTGAGATGGTTGGTACATCTGAACAGAGTTGTGTACATGCCCTTGGTGAGGAGGTGTGAGAGGTTGGCCGCAGTGGGTTGAGGAGGTGTAGAGGCAGGTCGAAGAAGCATTGAGGTGAGGTGATTAGGCAAGAAATGGCATGACACAACTTCAGCTCACCATGAGCATGAACCTTGATAGGAGAGTGGAGGTTGAGAATTAGGGTAGAAACTTAGTATTACATAACTCTGCTCACAAAGCTTTGGCAGACAGGAAGAAATCATTAGCACCTAGTGGTTTTCTGCCTCCCTTTAGATTTGTTGAAAGGGGATTCAATTATACAATCAACTTAGCAGAATTACAGGAAATATTCCAAACTATGCTACGAAAAGAATCTTTTTTCCATATGTACATAAGATGGAAAAGCATGTTAATTAAACCACTCTCATTAAATCCAGAGCACAGACATATTACCGATAACTATGTGAATTAAGATAATGTTACAGATAAAGTCTCAAGGAAAATGCATACAAACCTCGTAATTAATAGTGCCACCCCCCATTGCTGGTTGGCGTAGGGTGACGTTACAGATGGCTCCATTTGCAGATAGAATACAAACAGTACGCGGCCCTTGCTGGGAGAAAGCCATTATCTTTGAAGCTATGTCCTGAAGACAGGAAACAAATTCACATCATATCACAGTCAACTGAAAATTCACAAGACTGGGAATTTAACAGAGGTCAATTTTTTAGAAGTACAGATAAAGCTAGAAAAACATTAAAAAGTCACTCATTAAAAAGTTTGCTCCAATGCTGAAAAGTATATCCAGCCAATCAGTTGTCGTTTTAAACTTGTCAAAGACAATGTCAATCACCAATATGATATTGAAAGAACATGCTGGAAACCCTAGTTACTTCCACAACCAAAACATAAGGTTCTCTACGAAATATTATTTACAAAATGAGATAAAATGCAATGTAAGTTGATTAATTCCAAAAAAAATTAGTGGTACGGTTAAGCATAAATAAGGTCTTTATCTAAATGTCAGAAAACTGGTGGAACCCCATGTCAGAAAATTGGCTATCATGAACAACCCCATGTCAGAAAATTGACAAGGGGGAATTGTCTGGTGGCGAAGATCCTCCATCTCCAACCATAAGGTTTGAGGGTTCAAGTTACCAAGGGAGCAAAAATGTCAGTGTTGCTCCCCTGGATCTCCAGATAGAGGAATTTGGCAATGGAACTTCCCATATCCCCACCGCAAAAAAAAAGGAATTCTTCATAGACAGAAAATTCGCATGTTTGTGAACCAGCATGACCTTAAATGTTAAAGGCAATACTCAATTGACTTCTTCTTATCAGGTATGTGCTGTTGCTGGATAAAAAAAAACAGATTTTCCTCTCATAAACCGATTCTAAATTAGTTGTCATTGGTGAGATGGAAAGCAGGCATAGCAGAAAGCGTAGCTTTCATACAAATGCTGTGCAATAATGTTAGAATCTATCAGCTATGGTAGAAAACAATTACTATGCCTTAACGGTGAGTAACCTTCAAGCCATAAGGTACAGGTACCTACCAATGCCTCACACCAAAGTAAGATATCAAACAGCGACACTTTCATGTTTCAAGACACAAGGAACCTACCAATGCCTCACCCTAATGCAACTTGTGATCGGCGGTATGAACCATCACCGTCCATGTCCATCCATTTAAACTTACAGTCCAATATTATATAAAATATCCCTACATTTCAATATGTGACATAATTTAACTATACCTACTGAAATTACACCTTGACAGTAAAATAGAAATTTAAAGTTAAATTGTTTCCTAGTATAGAAATATGACACTCTTTTTGGAGCAAACGAATAAAGAAATAGTGTCCCATAAAGTGAAACAAGAGTAATTAAAAACAAAAACAAAACACCATTTGACACTCTTTTTGGAGCAAACTAATAAAGATATAGCGTCACATAAAGTGAAACAGGAGTAATTAAAAAAAAAACAATTTACAAAGTTACCAATTTCCAAAAAAAAAAAAAGAACACTTCACCTTGCCTTTTCAATAGAAAAACACTAGAAGCTCTTAATATTTTATTTTAATTTTTTATGAAGGAAGCTCCGATATTTTTTTTGGTAAATAAAACAAAACTTATTACCATTGAAGAATTATATAACAAAAAAAACGAATTAAGAATACAACTCAATATTAATCAACAACGTCACACATAGCCACACACATCTATTACTCTTCATTCTAGCCTCTTCCTACCTATTTAGAAAGGAAGCTCCTTTAATTTTATAATGCATATATATATGAATCTCTGACAGCCTATAAGACCCATAGAAAACACACAATCTAATAAAAACTTACGATCATGAATAAATCTTAACCCCAACTAATTGATATCACCTACATAGATCATTTCCTCACATTAGATGTAACAATACAAATATTTAAGTTAATTCATGTACCGGCAAGTTTTCGTATATTATATTTCTACTATATTATTAATAATCACTAACATATCCATCCATACCATCGCCTTCATGGTTCTTATAATGAGCTTATGTGGGCACTTGAGGCGCATGCCTTAGCGTCATTGTGCCTATACGATACCAACGAACAACCAAAAGAGGCAAGCACTCAACTTGCTTTACACTTGGCTTCAGGGCATAATCACGTCTCAACTTCGCCTCCAACAACATTTAGAGTTACATGGCCAATCCTAAAACTAAAAGCCCCAAGACAAATCCCTCGAAGCCTTCGGATCAATGATATCGCACAGAAGGATCTACTAAATCATAGCAACAGTCACATATATACATCCAATCCCCATGTTATTACAAACTCCGACAAGATAGTAGTTAATATGAATCTCAAAACACTTGTCAATCTATCAACATGTATCCGCCAAAGCGACAAAACGAAAAGTAAAGGAGACGAAACGCCACTTTCCTTTCCGTAAATTCTGGGAGTTGGCTATTTCACCTAAAACAAATGCTTCCGTATCAAGTAAAGCAATTTGAAGCTAAAGTATATATCCGCCAAAGCGACAAAACAAGAAGTAAAGGAGACCGAGCGCCACTTTCCTTTCCGTAAATTCAGGGAGTTAGCTATTTCACCTAAAACAAATACTTCCGTATCAAGTAAAGCAATTTGAAGCTGAAGTATATATCCGCCAAAGCGACAAAACGAGAAGTAAAGGAGACGAAGCACCACTTTCCTTTCCGTAAATTCAGGGAGTTAGCTATTTCACCTAAAACAAATGCTTCCGTATCAAGTAAAGCAATTTGAAGCTGAAGTATATATCCGCCAAAGCGACAAAACGAGAAGTAAAGGAGACGAAGCACCACTTTCCTTTCCGTAAATTCAGGGAGTTAGCTATTTCACCTAAAACAAATGCTTCCGTATCAAGTAAAGCAATTTGAAGCTGAAGTATATATCCGCCAAAGCGACAAAACGAGAAGTAAAGGAGACGAAGCACCACTTTCCTTTCCGTAAATTCAGGGAGTTAGCTATTTCACCTAAAACAAATGCTTCCGTATCAAGTAAAGCAATTTGAAGCTGAAGTATATATCCGCCAAAGCGACAAAACGAGAAGTAAAGGAGACGAAGCACCACTTTCCTTTCCGTAAATTCAGGGAGTTAGCTATTTCACCTAAAACAAATGCTTCCGTATCAAGTAAAGCAATTTGAAGCTGAAGTATATATCCGCCAAAGCGACAAAACGAGAAGTAAAGGAGACGAAGCACCACTTTCCTTTCCGTAAATTCAGGGAGTTAGCTATTTCACCTAAAACAAATGCTTCCGTATCAAGTAAAGCAATTTGAAGCTGAAGTATATATCCGCCAAAGCGACAAAACGAGAAGTAAAGGAGACGAAGCACCACTTTCCTTTCCGTAAATTCAGGGAGTTAGCTATTTCACCTAAAACAAATGCTTCCGTATCAAGTAAAGCAATTTGAAGCTGAAGTATATATCCGCCAAAGCGACAAAACGAGAAGTAAAGGAGACGAAGCACCACTTTCCTTTCCGTAAATTCAGGGAGTTAGCTATTTCACCTAAAACAAATGCTTCCGTATCAAGTAAAGCAATTTGAAGCTGAAGTATATATCCGCCAAAGCGACAAAACGAGAAGTAAAGGAGACGAAGCACCACTTTCCTTTCCGTAAATTCAGGGAGTTAGCTATTTCACCTAAAACAAATGCTTCCGTATCAAGTAAAGCAATTTGAAGCTGAAGTATATATCCGCCAAAGCGACAAAACGAGAAGTAAAGGAGACGAAGCACCACTTTCCTTTCCGTAAATTCAGGGAGTTAGCTATTTCACCTAAAACAAATGCTTCCGTATCAAGTAAAGCAATTTGAAGCTGAAGTATATATCCGCCAAAGCGACAAAACGAGAAGTAAAGGAGACGAAGCACCACTTTCCTTTCCGTAAATTCAGGGAGTTAGCTATTTCACCTAAAACAAATGCTTCCGTATCAAGTAAAGCAATTTGAAGCTGAAGTATATATCCGCCAAAGCGACAAAACGAGAAGTAAAGGAGACGAAGCACCACTTTCCTTTCCGTAAATTCAGGGAGTTAGCTATTTCACCTAAAACAAATGCTTCCGTATCAAGTAAAGCAATTTGAAGCTGAAGTATATATCCGCCAAAGCGACAAAACGAGAAGTAAAGGAGACGAAGCACCACTTTCCTTTCCGTAAATTCAGGGAGTTAGCTATTTCACCTAAAACAAATGCTTCCGTATCAAGTAAAGCAATTTGAAGCTGAAGTATATATCCGCCAAAGCGACAAAACGAGAAGTAAAGGAGACGAAGCACCACTTTCCTTTCCGTAAATTCAGGGAGTTAGCTATTTCACCTAAAACAAATGCTTCCGTATCAAGTAAAGCAATTTGAAGCTGAAGTATATATCCGCCAAAGCGACAAAACGAGAAGTAAAGGAGACGAAGCACCACTTTCCTTTCCGTAAATTCAGGGAGTTAGCTATTTCACCTAAAACAAATACTTCCGTATCAAGTAAAGCAATTTGAAGCTGAAGTATATATCCGCCAAAGCGACAAAACGAGAAGTAAAGGAGACGAAGCACCACTTTCCTTTCCGTAAATTCAGGGAGTTAGCTATTTCACCTAAAACAAATACTTCCGTATCAAGTAAAGCAATTTGAAGCTGAAGTATATATCCGCCAAAGCGACAAAACGAGAAGTAAAGGAGACCGAGCGCCACTTTCCTTTCCGTAAATTCAGGGAGTTAGCTATTTCACCTAAAACAAATCCTTCCGTATCAAGTAAAGCAATTTGAAGCTGAAGTATATATCCGCCAAAGCGACAAAACGAGAAGTAAAGGAGACCGAGCGCCACTTTCCTTTCCGTAAATTCAGGGAGTTAGCTATTTCACCTAAAACAAATCCTTCCGTATCAAGTAAAGCAATTTGAAGCTGAAGTATATATCCGCCAAAGCGACAAAACGAGAAGTAAAGGAGACCGAGCGCCACTTTCCTTTCCGTAAATTCAGGGAGTTAGCTATTTCACCTAAAACAAATCCTTCCGTATCAAGTAAAGCAATTTGAAGCTGAAGTATATATCCGCCAAAGCGACAAAACGAGAAGTAAAGGAGACCGAGCGCCACTTTCCTTTCCGTAAATTCAGGGAGTTAGCTATTTCACCTAAAACAAATCCTTCCGTATCAAGTAAAGCAATTTGAAGCTGAAGTATATATCCGCCAAAGCGACAAAACGAGAAGTAAAGGAGACCGAGCGCCACTTTCCTTTCCGTAAATTCAGGGAGTTAGCTATTTCACCTAAAACAAATCCTTCCGTATCAAGTAAAGCAATTTGAAGCTGAAGTATATATCCGCCAAAGCGACAAAACGAGAAGTAAAGGAGACCGAGCGCCACTTTCCTTTCCGTAAATTCAGGGAGTTAGCTATTTCACCTAAAACAAATCCTTCCGTATCAAGTAAAGCAATTTGAAGCTGAAGTATATATCCGCCAAAGCGACAAAACGAGAAGTAAAGGAGACCGAGCGCCACTTTCCTTTCCGTAAATTCAGGGAGTTAGCTATTTCACCTAAAACAAATCCTTCCGTATCAAGTAAAGCAATTTGAAGCTGAAGTATATATCCGCCAAAGCGACAAAACGAGAAGTAAAGGAGACCGAGCGCCACTTTCCTTTCCGTAAATTCAGGGAGTTAGCTATTTCACCTAAAACAAATCCTTCCGTATCAAGTAAAGCAATTTGAAGCTGAAGTATATATCCGCCAAAGCGACAAAACGAGAAGTAAAGGAGACCGAGCGCCACTTTCCTTTCCGTAAATTCAGGGAGTTAGCTATTTCACCTAAAACAAATCCTTCCGTATCAAGTAAAGCAATTTGAAGCTGAAGTATATATCCGCCAAAGCGACAAAACGAGAAGTAAAGGAGACCGAGCGCCACTTTCCTTTCCGTAAATTCAGGGAGTTAGCTATTTCACCTAAAACAAATCCTTCCGTATCAAGTAAAGCAATTTGAAGCTGAAGTATATATCCGCCAAAGCGACAAAACGAGAAGTAAAGGAGACCGAGCGCCACTTTCCTTTCCGTAAATTCAGGGAGTTAGCTATTTCACCTAAAACAAATCCTTCCGTATCAAGTAAAGCAATTTGAAGCTGAAGTATATATCCGCCAAAGCGACAAAACGAGAAGTAAAGGAGACCGAGCGCCACTTTCCTTTCCGTAAATTCAGGGAGTTAGCTATTTCACCTAAAACAAATCCTTCCGTATCAAGTAAAGCAATTTGAAGCTGAAGTATATATCCGCCAAAGCGACAAAACGAGAAGTAAAGGAGACCGAGCGCCACTTTCCTTTCCGTAAATTCAGGGAGTTAGCTATTTCACCTAAAACAAATCCTTCCGTATCAAGTAAAGCAATTTGAAGCTGAAGTATATATCCGCCAAAGCGACAAAACGAGAAGTAAAGGAGACCGAGCGCCACTTTCCTTTCCGTAAATTCAGGGAGTTAGCTATTTCACCTAAAACAAATCCTTCCGTATCAAGTAAAGCAATTTGAAGCTAAAGTATATATCCGCCAAAGCGACAAAACGAGAAGTAAAGGAGACCGAGCGCCACTTTCCTTTCCGTAAATTCATGGAGTCAGCTATTTCACCTAAAACAAATACTTCCGTATCAAGTAAAGCAATTCGAAGCTAAAGCATATATCCGCCAAAGCGACAAAACGAGAAGTAAAGGAGACCGAGCGCCACTTTCCTTTCCGTAAATTCAGGGAGTTAGCTATTTCACCTAAAACAAATCCTTCCGTATCAAGTAAAGCAATTTGAAGCTGAAGTATATATCCGCCAAAGCGACAAAACGAGAAGTAAAGGAGACCGAGCGCCACTTTCCTTTCCGTAAATTCAGGGAGTTAGCTATTTCACCTAAAACAAATCCTTCCGTATCAAGTAAAGCAATTTGAAGCTGAAGTATATATCCGCCAAAGCGACAAAACGAGAAGTAAAGGAGACCGAGCGCCACTTTCCTTTCCGTAAATTCAGGGAGTTAGCTATTTCACCTAAAACAAATCCTTCCGTATCAAGTAAAGCAATTTGAAGCTGAAGTATATATCCGCCAAAGCGACAAAACGAGAAGTAAAGGAGACCGAGCGCCACTTTCCTTTCCGTAAATTCAGGGAGTTAGCTATTTCACCTAAAACAAATCCTTCCGTATCAAGTAAAGCAATTTGAAGCTGAAGTATATATCCGCCAAAGCGACAAAACGAGAAGTAAAGGAGACCGAGCGCCACTTTCCTTTCCGTAAATTCAGGGAGTTAGCTATTTCACCTAAAACAAATCCTTCCGTATCAAGTAAAGCAATTTGAAGCTGAAGTATATATCCGCCAAAGCGACAAAACGAGAAGTAAAGGAGACCGAGCGCCACTTTCCTTTCCGTAAATTCAGGGAGTTAGCTATTTCACCTAAAACAAATCCTTCCGTATCAAGTAAAGCAATTTGAAGCTGAAGTATATATCCGCCAAAGCGACAAAACGAGAAGTAAAGGAGACCGAGCGCCACTTTCCTTTCCGTAAATTCAGGGAGTTAGCTATTTCACCTAAAACAAATCCTTCCGTATCAAGTAAAGCAATTTGAAGCTGAAGTATATATCCGCCAAAGCGACAAAACGAGAAGTAAAGGAGACCGAGCGCCACTTTCCTTTCCGTAAATTCAGGGAGTTAGCTATTTCACCTAAAACAAATCCTTCCGTATCAAGTAAAGCAATTTGAAGCTGAAGTATATATCCGCCAAAGCGACAAAACGAGAAGTAAAGGAGACCGAGCGCCACTTTCCTTTCCGTAAATTCAGGGAGTTAGCTATTTCACCTAAAACAAATCCTTCCGTATCAAGTAAAGCAATTTGAAGCTGAAGTATATATCCGCCAAAGCGACAAAACGAGAAGTAAAGGAGACCGAGCGCCACTTTCCTTTCCGTAAATTCAGGGAGTTAGCTATTTCACCTAAAACAAATCCTTCCGTATCAAGTAAAGCAATTTGAAGCTGAAGTATATATCCGCCAAAGCGACAAAACGAGAAGTAAAGGAGACCGAGCGCCACTTTCCTTTCCGTAAATTCAGGGAGTTAGCTATTTCACCTAAAACAAATCCTTCCGTATCAAGTAAAGCAATTTGAAGCTGAAGTATATATCCGCCAAAGCGACAAAACGAGAAGTAAAGGAGACCGAGCGCCACTTTCCTTTCCGTAAATTCAGGGAGTTAGCTATTTCACCTAAAACAAATCCTTCCGTATCAAGTAAAGCAATTTGAAGCTGAAGTATATATCCGCCAAAGCGACAAAACGAGAAGTAAAGGAGACCGAGCGCCACTTTCCTTTCCGTAAATTCAGGGAGTTAGCTATTTCACCTAAAACAAATCCTTCCGTATCAAGTAAAGCAATTTGAAGCTGAAGTATATATCCGCCAAAGCGACAAAACGAGAAGTAAAGGAGACCGAGCGCCACTTTCCTTTCCGTAAATTCAGGGAGTTAGCTATTTCACCTAAAACAAATACTTCCGTATCAAGTAAAGCAATTCGAAGCTAAAGCATATATCCGCCAAAGCGACAAAACGAAAAGTAAAGGAGACCGAGTGTCACTTTTATTTCCGTAAATTCAGGGAGTTAGCTATTTCACCTAAAACAAATACTTCCATATCAAGTAAAGCAATTTGAAGCTAAAGTATATAATGCAGAAACATGATCTAAAACATACATATAACAATGTGGAGAGAAGCTTTCAAGCACAATCAGCAGGTTAATGAGCACGTTTTGTAAAACATTTACAGAAAAAGATCATAGTAATATATTTTTCCAAAAAGAAAATTAAACAAACTAAACAAAATTTACCTCCCCAACATTCACTGTGATCACATGAGGTGTAAATCCAACTCCAGCTGTACCTGTCAACCATAAAGAAACAATTACTCACCGCAAGCACTGAATTGTAGGAAAACAGTTCAAGAAACACAAAAAGACTGCTTTTTTATTTCAAAACTAGTGTAAATCAAATTACCTAAAGCATCTAGCTGTTTCTTTCCAGAGCCAGGAGGCCTTCCTCGGGCCTTTTTCGAAGGATTCTCGGAAGAAGGACCCTCCGCATCACCACCGCCACCGCTTCCGGAATCTGTAGGAGGCACCCCAGATGAAATCGGGGTAACAGGAGTAGGCGAGAGACCCAAAGCGATGTTACCATCAGGTGAATACTTCCTGGGTCGGCCCCTTTTTTTCCTAGCAGGCTCAATGCTGAATCCAGTAGCCCTAGGAGATGACGCATCTGAGTAATCAAGATTATGTTGAGGCGCCGCCACCGCCGCAGAAGCCGTATTAACCACAGAATTAAAAGGAAACCCAGAATTTTGCTGCTGGTGTTGCTGAAGCTGTTGCATCATAGCAGAATTGTTGTTGTTATGTGTTGGAACATTGTTAGGTAAACCAAAGGTGTTAGCTTGCTGCTGCTGCTGTTGATGTTGGTGATGCTGCTGTTGAAGCTGTTGAAGCTGATGGTGTTGTGGTCTTGCCATCATCATGGGATGATGGCCATGGCCATGACCATGACCATGTTGCTGTTGGTGATGAAATTGGGGGTGTTGGGGTTGGTGATGGTGTTGATTTTGGTGGTGACCCGCTTGGGATTCTTGAGAATCCATGAAAACAGAGAATTGTTCTTGAAAAAAAAAACCCTTTTTTTTCAAGAATGCTGTTGTGATTTTGTTCTTTACTGTTTCTGTTCACTGAAGTGAGAAAAAGTATAAACTGAGGAAAGAGGTGAGGTGAGGTGAGGTGGGGGTGGGGGGGTTTAGG
>NC_028644.1:65405805-65420080 GCF_001406875.1 Solanum pennellii
GGGGGGGTTTAGGGGGGGTGGGTGAGGGGAGGCTGAACTGAACAACAAAATGGGCAAAAGCGGAGGAGAAGTTGGACTAAAGAGGAAGACACAACAAGAGTTTAGAATTTTTAGGGTTTTAACAATTTTTTATTTTGAACTTTTATAGTGCATATAGTATTAGATCTGTTTTCCTCACTTTACTAGGTTTTTTTAATTTATTTTTAACCCTTTTTTCTTATAATTTATTTGAGTAAATCCATTTTTCTTATAATTTATTTGAATAAATCTATTATCGTTCGGATGACTCAGTTGATTTGATCACGATCAATCTCTTCGATATCTTTTAAATTGAATTCCTCTCATAAAATTTACACGGTAAAAGTTATAGTGGGGTTCCAAAATAAATATGTTTAATTATTATTTTATTCTCTTAAAATGATGAGTTTAAATATCTAAATTATTTTATGTTAGCACTATAATTTTACTTACATTTTATTTGGATCATTGTTATCCATTATTTCAAAATGTATTGTATTGTATTATATTGTAGTTTATTATATTATATTGTATTGTATTGTATGGTGGATACAACGTTTGGCTAAACTGTATTGTTAGTTATTGTTTAGTAACATTTTAATTGTTTGTTTTGATTGTATCGTATTGTATTATAATTTATAAATTTACTAAAATATCCTTAATCATTCTAGGGAAGGAGGTTTGACTAGATTTAAATAATTAAGATAAAGGGTAAAATAGTATTTTGAAATATTACATAAAGATATAATTGGAAAAAGAAATTAAGTAACAATGCGAACACACCAAATCGGTTGTTCCATAAAATAGAGGTTTTCGTTATTACGTGACAACGAAATTTGACAATACAGTACAATACATTTTAAGTAACAAACATAGTAGGTATAGTAACGATAAAATACAATACAATGGGTAACAATGATCCAAACATAGTGTTAGTCTTGCTTTTAAGTTGATTAGTCCGTTTGGCCATTAGATATGGTATCATCATATGGTATCATGGGATGAAATTAAAATTTTATTTGGACATGCGATATGGAATTTTGGTGTTATATATTTGCTCATAAACATAAAAATCTCATAAGTTCTAAAATTATTAAAATAACCCTCATTATTTATTTAATATTATCAAATAAATAAAAAATCATAAAATCGTAAATAAATTATTACAAAGTTTTTTTGTTCTTTATTTGAGTAATTGTTTCATCAATAATTTCGAGTAAAAATGAAACACCTTTCACATGCTCTTCACGATTTTATTACTCAATAATCGTGAAGTGTGAGTTAAAGTGACTATATGTTGGTGAGAATAATAAATTTTAAAAGGTAATGATTTGATTATAATTTTTATTTACATTTGAAATAAATGGTTTGTAGATATAAATATGAGTTTGTTTTTTAACAAAATATAAACTCGTGGATTAGTTTTTGTATCAAAATCAAATCATGATATGGTATCACCATGTGATTTCATATCATGGTTTTTGAAGAATATGATATCACATCTCATGATATTGAATCATGAGATGAAATCAGCGTGTAATCGCATGTCTAAACGCTGATTTCATCTCATGATATCATATCAATGCACAAAATTTTCTGCTCTCTACATTATTTCTTCATTGTTTGTGCTTTTTGTAAATAATTTCACTGATTCATTTAATGAGCATAATATAATGTAATTATTAGCACCATGAGGCCTTGTTTTGTATCGCGTTGGTTAGCTCAAATTCTATAAAGTTTTAATATTTTTTTTAATTAGAAAACGTTATACGAGATTATGAGATTAACTAATAGTACTAAAAGTATATACAAAGTATTGAGGTCATTAAAATATTTTGACAAAAATGTCGCAAGAGTTGGAAGTGTCTGAGCTAAGTGGCCAAAAGTGTAGGTTAAAAAATTTGAGTTGAGATTGAAGAAGCGAGAGAGCGATAAAATTGTGACATCAACGTTTAGCATGATTGAAATATGACGATCTATATCATAGGTAAAAAGATATTAAAATTTAAAAATTATACAAACATAGGACAATTAGGATCATGATTAAACTTACATGTAACATAAAAAAATATCATTACAATCAAGATCTACATATCATCGATCAACGCTAATTATGTCATTAAAGATTAACCCTAGTTATATATAGCTTTAATATTCCATAAATAAAGAGAAGATATAAAATTTGAATTAATGAAGTCTAGAGAAAGAAAGAGATAATCATCATTTCATTAATATTTGTTAAGTGAGTTTTTTTTGGGTCGTTTATGATGAGTTCCATGTTGAAGAAGAAGGAAGCTGACGATCGGAATATGTCAAAGAAACAGGTCCAACGCAGCTGACTAACGTGTCTGCAACAAGTGTTGATGAAGAAGGAAGCTGATGATTGCAAAATGTCTAAGAAACAGGTGCAACAAAGCTGACCGACGAGTTTACACTGTAGAATTAGTTCGTTGCACCGACGAATTTACACGGTAGGATTAGAGTCGCACTACGATGAGGCTAGTTATATTTATTAGGATTATATTTTGTCTAGAATTATAATATGATTATGATTATAGTACAACTAGGATTAGATTATTATTATTATTATTATTATTATTATTATTATTATTATTATTATTATTATAATAGTAGTAATTGGTGTTGTAATAGAACTCTAAGTATAGTTAACTTAAGACTCTACAATTCTCTCCTATATAACGAGCTTGTAACTCAACATTATTTCATAAATACATCAATACAATCCTTGATTTCTCTAATCCTAGATGTGAGATTTCTACATAGATTTCTACATTCCAACCTATTAATATTAACTCCCTCTTTCATGCAATATTCAACAATAAAAAGGAAAATTTTCAAGGAATTTTATCATATATATATATGAATGGAAACATGATTTCACCTAGTGTAACAACTCAAGTTACCAACACAAGAATAATGTGAATTATAATCAATAAGAACACAAAATAATATTGGGAAATGGAAACAACAAGCTATTAGTAACAACTAATCGTCCTTAAAACGAAAGAGAGAAAGTTAATCAAAGGGGGAGAAGATTAGAAAATACAGATATAGATAGAAGGGGGGATGAGAAGCTCGATTAATAATGAAAATGAAAGAACCAAACTTCTTACTTAACAATTTACACAACTCTTAATCACATATCATTATCCTTTTTGATGAAACTATTCTCATGCCACTATTTAACTTGAATCCTAATTAATGTGCCTCTGTTACTCATTATCGACCCAATAACTATTTATATAACCTTAATATCTACACTTAACTGGACTTGATATA
This sequence comes from Solanum pennellii, assembly GCF_001406875.1. Classification (NCBI taxonomy): domain Eukaryota; kingdom Viridiplantae; phylum Streptophyta; class Magnoliopsida; order Solanales; family Solanaceae; genus Solanum; species Solanum pennellii. The sequence goes on from NC_028644.1 coordinate 65,409,124, forward strand.
TAACACCAAGCTACATCACCATTAAATTGGGATGATGAAAATATTGAATTATAATTAAAGGTATCGAATGCATGTTTTGGAATATTAATGATGTCAAAAGACTATTGAATCTCATGAATTAAATAGTTGAAAGTAAGATAGCACTTTGTAACACAAATTAAACTTAAATGGTGGCTAAAGGTATTTAAATTGTTCTCATTGTTGAAGAAGAATAAAATTGACGATTGAAACATGTCAAAGGAACATGTCCAACTCAGTTGACTGATTTGTCTACCACAAGTGTTGATGAAGAAGGAAGTTGAGGTTTGGAATATGTCGAATGAACAGATCCAACGAAGCTGACTGACAATTATTATATTTGTTATGGAGCGCAATTATGCAAACTTTGTTATATTATACAAATATTAATTTTGTGTTTGCTATATGTGAAAGTTGCCCTTATTATATTTTATATTAGTAATAGGTATTGTGTTAGGACTCTAAGTATAATTAACTTAGAACTCTACAATTCTATTCTATATAAGGATCTTGTAACTCAATATTATTTTCATCAATATATCAATATTGATCAATATCATCAATGCTATCTATTGATCAATATATCAATACGATTCTTGATTTCTCTAATCTTAGATGTGAGATTTCTACATGAATTTCTACACTCATTAAGCATTAATTTGGACAACTTTTTATTTGAATCGACGTAATTGTATAGATTATAATTTGTAGTCGTTTTTTTTGCTCTCATTTTATTGAGATTCTAGAGTGAATGTAGGTATATTATAATTTACCATCTTAATATTATTTATGAAGAATTCCGACCCAATGTGAATTTTAACTTGTGAAAATTAGTGGATCACAACTACGCCATTTATGCATTTTTATTGTTAATTAAATGCAAGTTATATCTAATTTAGACATTTAGGATTGTTTAGTATGCTAAACAAATATAGATATAATGGAGGGATAAAAATAATATTATTTATCCACTGTTTAGTTACTAATTATAAAATTAGTATACTAAAATTAATAATTAGTAATTAATAGATGAATAAATTATAAAAGGTGAAATAATAGTTCCAAAATTGATATATTAATTGAATCATAAGATAACATTCCCTTCATTTGTCCTCATGAATATTTAGATTTCTTTGTAAATTGATGTATTATTTTCATTTTTTATATTAGAATTTGTTATATTTGAATCGATAATTTTTTGATAATAGCCTTTTTATTTCTTCGATTTTGCATATGTTTTGTTCTCTTTACGCTTTATTTATGAAATTTTATTAGATTTGTTATTATCTTTATTATTAACCATTTTATAATTCAATTTAATATTTATATATATTGAACATTAAATCGTAATTTATTTTATTATTTGATTTAATTTCAATTAAATAATCCATCTAATTCACTTTTAACACTTTATCATAATCATGTTCAATTTTAACTCATTTTATTAATGGTAGTAGTAATTTATTTTATTTTTTAAAAAAATGTTTGGTAAAAAGTAAGTATTTCATTTTTTCACCTGTCAGCACTAGCAAAGTCGTAACCCGCACTTTAGACCTCACAAATCACTAGTCCAAGGTCAAGACTCCGATTTCTCCGGCGAGATCGTCGTTCCGTCAATATCTCCGGCGCCTAAAGATCCCAATTTGTCGGCGTTCCGGATCCCGACGGCGGGAGTATTTCAGTAGTTCTCGCCATTTTTCTCGCTAATGCATGTCGCTGTATATAGAAAAGGATGGGTTTATTTAGGAAACTATCTGGATTTCTAGGGCTTTCAAGAGAAGAAGGTCACGAAGTGAGAGGGGTAGAAGATAACACCAATGGTAATATAGCACCGTCGTCAGTGGATGTAGCTGCAGCAGCTGCCACAGCTCAAGCTCAAAATGTTCCACGCAGAGGTTTCAGTGTCCCGATTCAAGTCCCCGTTGAGAGGGCACAACTCGGACCTATCCTTGTTCGTTGTAGTTCACGGGATGGTGGTGTTCAGGTAAATAATCGGAGATAATATAATTTGACTTCGATTCTGTTAATTGTTTGCAAAATTTGTTTGATTGTATTTTTAGATATTAATTTGTATGTTCTGAGTAAACAAATCCATTTTATCCGAATTTGAGAATGTTGTTTAGTTGCGGTAAATTGATTAATGTTATCTTTAATTATAATATCTGAAAAAGATAAGATCACCATTAGTTTTCTGATTCTTGGATGCACCTATGTAGTTTGTTATGTTTGTGACTGATTGAAAACTAGCTAGCAGAACTTGAACTTGAATAAGCGATGTATTTAAATAGGTATAGGTTTGTGCGGTTTCCTGTTAAACTCCGATTAGATCAAACTCGTTCATGTAGATAAGAGATGCCATTTGGCGGTAGGTGCAAGGTGGTCGAAGTAAAACGGAGGTGCAAATATTGGTGCCAGACTTCTAGGAAAGAGATAAGAGTAACATGTTAGAGTGGAAGTGGTTTCTGTAAACTTGATGATTGGCGGCATTCTCAAATACTATGTTAACTAGCTACTGTTGATGTTTGCTAGAGGTGTGATGGAGGGTCCAGTTGTATAGTCTCTTTCGGTAGCGGGAATGTGGGAGTTGGTGATTTGCTCAGAGAAGAGGGGAAGGGTTCTTGAAGAAATACAGTTTCCTTATTTGTCAGTTAATGTAGGATGAAAGTAAGTTTTATCGATAATGACCAAAGATGGGTCCACCTCTTGAAAGTGTATCCATGCATATCCAATTCAGTATCCATCCCCCGCCAAAGTTTGCCCAAGCTAGATAGAGGAGCTTGAAGTTCACCTTGCTTGATCAATGTCATTTAATCTCCCATATATGCTTCCCATCCGAAGTGTTGAAATAACATGGAAGTGGTTTCACTTGGCAGAAAGTTATGAGTGTAATGCAGTACTGTACATGTAGGATAGTGATATCTTTCCAGGGAAACTACATTCTTTTGCCTCTAGATGATACTTGTAAAATAATTGCATCTAAATGTAGCTCCATGAAAGGGGAAAAGAAGACAGCCAATGTTGTTGCATCAATGTATAGAGCACTGCAATATGAGAATGCACCTTTCATTTCCTATTCCCAAGTGTTCTAGTTATTCCCAATAAAAGGAATAGATCTTAAAAGTTGCATGTTTGTATAAAGAAAAACTTGTCTCATACAAGTAAAAGGGCTCAAAGCATGAGTTGAAAATTTATTGAGTGTGTACTGGGAACATACGTAATGTATCCTCTAATGCGCAAGAAAATTCATTGAGTGTGAACTGGGACATACTTAATGTATCCTCAATTGCTCACATACAATTAACTAAATAAACTTGTTATTCACAATTCTCTTTTCAGGTCAGTTCATGAAATTCCTTTGAGGACCTTTTTAGGCCAGTTAATGGAATTATTTCATGGAGACTTTCAAGTATAAATCAATATAACTATAAGTAAACAAGTTATTTGCCTATACACCTAAGCTTTCTCAATTTTGTTTTTGACATTTGTTTGTTGATTATCTGGAAAGAGGCTGCTTCAACCTTGGTGTTTGAATGATATAAGGGGTGTCAATGAAAGAAAAATTGCATCAACTATTTATCTATCTGCTAATGCAAGTTTTACTTGGTGGTTGGTTTATAGTTTAAGGACATGCAATGTATTCCCGTGTGAGACTTAGATACAAAGGATTACTAGGGAATTGGGATATGGTTTTCTAGTCTAGACTCGAGGGCTTTTGAGCTGGGGTAATTAGTAGATAAAAGTTCCTCTGGAGAAAGTGTAGTGGAGTTTCACTTCTACTTGGCATACAGCTATCAGTTATTCTGTCTGAAAGAAAGCAAGCTGTCCTGATTAGGGCTGGGATTTAAGAGCATTGTCTCTACACTTTACAGCCTGTAATGAAACTTTCATTTGTTTTTGTGAGGATTCTTGAGAATAACTGAAAAGAGGAGCGTCTGACAAGCAAAAAGGTAAGATTTTCTTGATGCCATTTTAACTTATTATTAAGACTTATTACCACTATATTTATCAACTTCCTCATTGAATAACTTATGTTGATATTTCAATAATCTATACTAGGCGATAGAATAAAATCTTTAGAAGATGCACTCATTCAGAAGCTCCTGAAATTTCGAGGATAATAGGTCCCACATTCCTTCTTTGAGATTGTAAATACATGTTTCTAGGTTCCCATCACACTTTATTAACTCGTGCACATAATCACTTAAAAGGCCCCTCTATTTTCTTAAATCTATGCAATTTAGTCTCTCTAGGTAAGTGAAGTGTGAAGCACAGTATAAAAGGCATCACTAAAGGGGAAAATTTCTTCTCTCCAGAGCCATTTCGGGCACTGGCTATAACTGAACAGAAGTATGAATGTATGATAAGTATGTAGGATCACTGTTTCCATTTACCATTTGTGAGATCACATATTTTCTATGTCGCTGTTTCACAGTGTGGTTGAAGGCTTGTCATTAAATCTCTGTTCCTATGTATACCAACTTATCACTGTCTAGAATGTAAGAAAAGAAATGTGCAGCGGTCTGGCGAAAGACATTGATTTCTAGTTCAGGAATGATGTTTATATTATATTGGTGAGGCTTCATCTTATTGTTAGTTTCACTTGAGGTGTAGAAGCATAAGCTTATGAAAGCTTCATTTATCTTGTATCTGGGTTCTTCTTTGATGAAGATTTCTGGTTTATTTTCTTGTTTTATTTTCTTGTTTCTGGTAGAATACCTCATCGTTAGCTCATTCCTTGTTGGTCTTGGACTTTTGGATGGTAGAGCTCTGCTTTTTATTGGGTTTTCAGTACTGCATTTAGTTCGTGCACCATTGGTTACTTGGGTAATACATTGTTAATTTCTCGAGAAAAAACTATCAAGCTTTTCTATTAATTTGCAAATAAGGATGTATAATGATTCTTCAGCGGTGGAGATAAATAACAGCTTCTTAACGTTGCAGTTTCCATGACCAAAATTTGTTTGTTTTTATAATCTTCCCATTAATTTCCCGTTATTGGGTTTTCCTCCGTGTGATTTTTTTTTTCTGAGATGTTATCAATGTCTTCCCTCTTTGTGGTGTTATTTAGTTCCAATGCACATACCTAATCATGATGTTTATTACAGGGATTGAGATGGTACGCCAAGCGACTTAGGATTGATGAAGATGGAGATGTTGCAGACGAGTTTCTCGAGGAAGTCCTTGAGGACACACGTTCAAGAACAGAAGAACACCACAGGCAATATCCCAAGTTTGAACTGAAGTACACCACAAAACCTGCTAAGGTAACAAGCCAGGCACTCTCAACTGCTGGCAAAATACAACATAGAGTGGAACATCAAGGCAAATTGGAATGGATTTGATGATCGTACTTGAGGTTGAGATTTGACTAAATTATTGCTAGCAGATGCATTATTTTTGCTTCATTCTCTCAGAAGGACCAACGTTTGGTGTGTGAATCACTATTTGGGCATTCAATGTTCTTTTATCTCTGCTTTGTTGGAACTAACTTGATGCTAGAAAGCAAGGTTTCATTCATAAAAGAAAACATAGTTGTACCCAGAAAAATTTTCAATGTATACATGAATATTGAACTGTTAGTTACTAGGAACATCTTATTCATGGTATGCTACTTAAAACCAGTGAAGCACACCTCACATTCGACTAATAAAATTCGTAGCAATAGTTGGATGGGCACTGTAGGGATGATGATGAGCATGCTTTCTTTGCAACTTCTCCGACCGTGGTCTGCCTTTGTAAGATTAGTGAGTAAGTTGTCAAGTGTCGTATGGAGCACTCTGCTTTTTTGTTTTTCTTCTATATCCTTGCTCCCGCTTTCTCTGTCTGCACTAGTTCAAAGTGTATTAAGTACAAACATTGGAAATATATAATAGACAACATTATGGCAAAAAATGTATATTAAAACAAACTAAAAAACTTCATCTTTTGAGATTCAACATCGACTTCATAGAAATTCATATATGATATCCAATTAATACATATAGATATTTCTTAGAGAAATACAAATATTATTTTATATTATTTTTAAGATTTAATAAAAATTACCGAGTTCTTTGTTGTTTGATATAAGTATGATCTTTATATTGTTGTATATATATGTGGGCAAAATTTACCCACAGCGGGATAAAAAATGTTATAAATTTCATATTCGATCAGTAATTGATTAACTATTTTTTTTTCATTTAGAAAATATATTGACACATTTATGTAATACATGACAAAAAAGAGGGGACATACTCAGATATAAAAAATGTTATAAATTTCATATTCGATCAATAATTGTTAAACTATTTTTTTATATATTAACGCGTTTATATAATACATGACAAAAAAAAGGGGACATACTCAGATATAAGTATCTCAATTGAACTTTTAAAAAATAACCGAAACAAAATACAAATAATCAAACATGTTTGTCATAATAAGAAATAGAAAAAGCATTCGATTGAGCTTCTAATCTAAATTCAATACAACATAAAATCATGTGTTCTCTACTATGGTACGATATTAAGAATTTTAAAAAGCCGATCATACATGCATATAAATATATTTATTCGTTCATTTTTATTGGTCTACTATATTAATTAACTTAATATAAGAGATCAATAACCATTTTATATATATTTTTTTTCTTAAATATCATTATTTATTTTTTAATGAATTAGATGACTTATGATAATGAACTGTGATATAGTAGTGATATTGTTATTTTGTCTGTTACTTTCATTTAAATATATATGATATATATCATTTAATTCATACAAAAAATAAGAAAAAAGAACTCTTATTTATTAGGCTTACTTCTATTGATTTACCAACACTAAATGTGATGAGAATTTGCAATATAGTGAATGCAATGTTTTTAACCAAATATATACATTATTAGTGGTACTTCATCAATTTAAAGGAACCTAAATAGCTGAGTCGGAGTTAAAAGGAAAAAAAAAATTGAGCAAAAAAATCTAAAAGGGAAATAAATTTGATAAGTTCAAGAAATGAGATAAATGATAATATGTCTACATTTTTTTTCAGGTGATTAAATATATTTTTTTTCTAAAGTGACTAAACTTTTTTTTATTTTATGGCAAGGAGTAATTAACCGCAGGCTGCGGCTTATAAGTAGCATGTCGCTTTGCGTGTTGTAAGGTATATTAAACACTACGCCTTCCTCCACAAAATTTCAGTAAAACATAAACTTCATTTTCTATTGTGGTAGCTAGCCATGGATAACGGGAACAAGCAACTACACGTCCTCTTCCTTCCTTACTTCGCCACTGGTCATATCATTCCATTAGTTAACGCCGCCAGGCTATTCGCCTCTCATGGCGGCGGCGTTAAAGTCACCATCCTCACTACCCACCACAATGCCACCCTCTTCCGATCTTCTATTAACAACGACGACGTAATCTCTATAGAGACACTTATATTTCCCATCCACTGAAGTTGGGTTGCCTGAAGGGATCGAGAACTTCAGTTCCGCCTCGTCGCCTGAAATCGGGGAAAAAATATTTTACGGCATTCATCTTCTGCAGAAACCAATGGAAGATAAAATTCGTGAAATTCATCCTGATTGTATCTTCTCTGATATGTATTTCCCATGGACCGTCGATATCGCACTGGAACTCAAAATCCCCAGGCTATTGTTCAATCAATCCAGCTACATATACAATTCCATTCTCTACAATCTTAGGGTTTACAAACCTCATGAAAAATTCATCAATGAAATGGAATCCAAAAGTAGTAATTTCTCGATTCCGGGTTTACCTGATAAGATTGAGTTCAAGCTATCACAACTTACAGACGATGTGTTAAGGCCTGCGGATGAGAAGAATGCTTATGATGAATTGCTTGATCGAATCAGAGAGAATCGAAGCTATGGTATCATTCACGAAACTTTTTACGAGCTAGAACCTGCTTACGCTGAGTACTATCAGAAGATGAAGAAAACCAAATGTTGGCAAATTGGTCCCATTTCCTATTTTTCTTGTCGAAAAAGAAAAGAGCTTATTAGTTCGACTGATGAAAGTAACTCATCTGTTGTAGCGTGGTTGAATAAACAAAAGCACAAATCGGTTCTCTACGTCTCTTTCGGGAGCATAGTTAGATTCCAAGAGGAGCAACTCGCAAAAGTTGCTAGTTATGGCATAATTGTATTATTACTTTCGTTAATGTTTGGTTTATTGTACATTTACTACTAATAAGAATATGTATTGCATGACCTAAAAATCAATAAAATCAAGTTTGAACTTTGAATTAAAATCATCCGTATTCTTTAGTCTGAAATATTAAAGCAGCTACTGTACTTTCACATTTCTGAAATATTATCTGACACCAAATTAAGGATCATGTTTATGTATTATGCCTATATAATATAAACAATCAACTTACAAGAAAAAAAAAATTAAAAGGAATATTAAATTTAATGATTTATTTAATAAAATGTAAACTAATAGAGTTACAAATTTTCATTTTAATTAGATTGTCTTCTTTTATATTATTTATTTTTAAAGATATGAAAAATATAAAAAGCAATTATCAGACTATTTTTACACTGATAAAAGTAAAATAAAATAATAAACAAATCATATTAATAAACAATTAAGAATGATTAAGGAGTGTCTCATTGAATAACCAAACCTCTATCATACTACAACATTATATAAATATATTGTAACTGGTATCATTGAACACTAAAACAAACCTCAATGATACCATACAAGAGGTCTCACAGTATGAAGCAATTCTCATGAATGATATCATTTATATTGTGATGAAATTATAAAGCTTTCATCAAAGAATTGATGTAAACATCAATGGTATCACGTCAATATATAGATATTTTGTCATAGTATCATAAATATCTCATAGGGGGACTGATTGAAACCTTTGCTACTACATCAACATACTCATATACTCTGGTGGTATCATATATGAATTGAAAAGTGTTACAATTATATGAAATATTCTTATGATTCCATGTTTGTATATGATATATTGTGATGGTATCATTGAGAAATTATGAGTTTCTTCCTTAAAGGACTACTCATTAGTCAATGATTGATATGAAATAATTCTAAATGATATGATGTCAATATATGATATATTATGATAATATCATTGAGAAATTATGATCCGCCCTTGACGGTATGGTTACTAGTCCTTGATACCATGCTGTTATAGATGGTATCATTGAAGGATTGAAACATACATCAATAATACCATAACAATGCATTAAATAATGTGATAATATCATTATGGACACAAGGAAACCCCAAAAATATCATGTCAGTATATAAATATATTACGATGGTGTCATGGAGGTCTCACTAAAGTATTGAAGCATACATCAATGATACTATGAAAGTATATAAATATATTATGGTGATATCATAACGGAGTGAAGCAAATCTCAATGATACTATTAATAAATAGATATGCTGCAATGGTATCAGGAGTCCTCAATTGAAGTATATATCAATATAATACCATAAAAGTGCATAGATATACTGTAATAGCATCATTACAAACTAAAGCGAATTGAATTTTTTTTTCAGTTTTTTCAAAAAATCAAATGGGAAATAATTAAAAAAATAATTAACAAAAAATATATTTTAAATTGCGGTGAAAAAATAAAGATTATTATCATTTGAGAAAAAAATGTAAAAGGAAGAAAAATGACAAAGAAGTAAAACGAGAAAAGAAAAAGATAGCATAAAAATGAAGTAAAATAAAATTAAAAAAAAAGAAGGAACCAATAAAGGAAAAAAAATAGGAAAGCAAGAAAAAAAGAAAGATAAAATAAATGAATAAAAGAATAAATGAGAAAAAAGAAAAAAAATTAAAGAAGAAAAGGAGTATATAGAATAAAATTAAGTATTAATTAAATTATGGTATGAAAAGACGATAAAAATAAAATAATTTTAAAAAAAATAAATGGAGAAGAAGAAAAAAGAAACGAGAAAAAAAAGAAGTAGAAAAAATGAAAAAAGAAATAATTCAGAAAGAAAAAAGAAGAAGAAAATAAAGAAAGTATATGAAATAAATATTGAGTGTAAATCTGGTTTTAAAAAAAGAATAAAATATATATATTTTTAAAAAAATAAATGAACAATGAAGCATAAAAAGAAAAATGAAAAAGTTAAGAAACAAACAACAAAAGAATTAAAAAGGAGTTAAATAACTAAAGCAATAAGGAAATGAGTATTTGTTGTATTTAGTTAGAGGCACAAATGCAAGAGGACATATATTTGTAATTAATTTGCTTTTATGAGCATATATTTAGTTTTTTGTATATAAATAATAGTGATTTTAATTTATTTTATGGGTAGAAATATAAAGTGCATAAAATTTGTTAAAAAACAAGCTTTTATTAATTGAAGAAAAACTTTCTTTTATGAAACTTTAAAGTCAATTTTTTTACGGAGTTGAGTTATACTAGAGTTGAGTTATACTTTATAATTTCGGCTATTGTATTTTGAATGAGACAAATCTAAAAGAATTATTGCTAATCAGTAAAAAACACTTAGTTTTTTATTAGTTAAAGAGATTCTTTTTAAAATAAAAAGAAATAACAAAAAGGTTTATTAAAAATAATATATATATATTTATTAGGAAATAATATGTTTGACCTAATTAAGAGTAAGGATAATTATAAGGACATTTTATGATCAAATTATCATAAAGTAAACTATTAGTAAATAATATTTTAATTCAAATTTACATAGTTAAAGGATATTATGACTTTTAGATTTTTTTCGTAAAAAATAATAGAAATATTATTAGTAATTTATCGATTTGATACATGATTTAAAATCTATGCATGAAATCAGTTAAATAAAAGTCCACAAGACACTAATGTCAAGTTAAAAGTGTCTAATTAATCATCAGATAATTTAAATATTAACTCTAAGTATCTAACTATATATTATATAGATACAAA
>NC_028644.1:65421151-65455674 GCF_001406875.1 Solanum pennellii
TATATATATATATATATATATATATATATACACACTTTCTTATTGTAAAATAGTGGCTACAAAATGTATTATTAGCTCACTTCACCATCCAATCATGTTTGCTCTTAGCTTGTGTTTGGATATATAATTTGGAATTATGAATTTAAATCAGAGTAAAACTTGTAATTTGAGATTATGATTTAAAATAATCTCAAAACTTTTAAAAAATAAGATTGAGGATTTTAAATATAAAATTTGATTCATAAGCTTATATTTCTTACAAAAAATAAATCTTGTCATTTTAAATTATAAATTATACATAAAAGGAATCATGCTCCGTATAAAGAAATTATCTAGCTTATTTGAAATAATTATATTAAAGAATAATTAGTTATTACTATTATTAACTATTAGATATTAGTAAAATTAAATATATTTGAAGTTTGTAATCACAAAAGTTTATCTATAAAAATATAGTAGGAAGATATGTGATTTTTAATATGTCACCTTAAGATATGATAATATCTTGTTTGTGAATTATGTTTTGCTCATTTAGTACATAAAATTGTATACGAATAAAGAAAAAAAATGATAATTTTCATAATTTGTGAGGTTTTTATGTTTATAAGAGAATATGACTTTTTTAAAAAGAAAAAATCATATTATGACCAAACAAAAACTTCATTTTCAATTAAATTTATTACAAATTGTGATTTCATATTATATGTCCTAACAAAACTTAAAGTAATTTCACAAAGATATTCTTAAATTTATTGATCAAGTTTTTTGTAGGAAGAGTTGAAATAATTTTAATAGTTTTACAACTTATGAAGTTTTTATATTTATAAAAACATACGGCATAAGAGTTTTAAATCTATTGTTCAAACAAAACTTCAATTCATCTCATAATTTCATATCATGATTTCAAATCACATGACCAAACATGTCCTAAATTGTGTTATTAATTTAAATGCAATATTTATTTTTAAAGTTTATTATATTATATCGTTAAATGCATGTTAGATATAGTATTATAGTCGAAGAGTCTCATTGTATTGTAGTTTTACTCGGTATTCTATTTTTTTTAGAAGTTTATTCTTCAAATAATTAATTATAATATTATACAAAAATAATAATAACTAAAAATACAGTGTATACACAGTATACACTATTTGTAGCATTATCCAGTTGTACCCTGAAACACAAACAACAGAACCTTTCTCGCTCAATGGATCTTCAATCTCCTTGTAGCGCTTGCACTTCCCTTCACCGGAAACCTCCACTCGTCCGGCGACTATCTTCTCTCAATTCCGTCAACTTCCCTTTGAATTCCGTCAAATGCCGCCGGAAAACTACACCGAAGGTTCAAACTCCCGTTGCTGTCGCTGTCTCAGGCCAAAACGGTAGCAGCTATTCTCCCTCAGTTCCTACTCACAAAGTCACTGTTCTCGACCGCCAACGTGGCGTCGTTCACGAATTCCTCGTCCCTGAGGTATTAATTCCTAATTGATTTTCCATTTCTGCTAAATTTCTGTTTTAAAATGTGTTTGTATATGTACAATACTACAGCTATGATTAAGTAAAACTGATGTATATATACAATTAAATTAGCGATGGCTAACTGATAAAATTGATGTTGAGGACACTAGTCGTGCACTTATTGTGCTTTGGTGATGCAACCACTTCTGTTAATTATTAGTATCTGTATATTGACAAGCTTATGAAGAGTTGATTTTGGATGCAGGACCAATATATACTTCATACAGCAGAGGCTCAGAACATTACGCTACCGTTCGCTTGCAGGCATGGTATTGATTCATATACATTAGATAACCAAACTTTTGTTTTTCTTATTTATATGTTTGTCTATTTGTTCTTACATTTTAAGCTGCTATTGCGTGATCTAACTGGTTTAATGAGACTTCTTTTTTGGAAGTGTGAAATTGTTACCATCTTGAAATCCAGAATCTTGACAAAGAAGTGATGTCAAATTGAACATTCATCTCAAATATCTAGTAGAACTGGACAAAATTCTTGTACTTTAGCATCTTAGAGATTTGAAATGGGGAAATATTTTGAAGCATATTGCAGTTTATTCCTTAATCCATGCTCCTAATGAACCCTGTCCAATATAAAATAAAATCTGCTAATGGCGTATGAACCTCTATATTTTCTTGTGTCATCCACTCATGCTATACTCCCTTGAATAGTAAAAAGCTAAGGAAATTACACAAGCTCTTTTAACATTGAAGAGAAGTTTCATGAATTAAACCAGCTTCATACCCCACTCCACAACCTTGTTTCCACTCTATCTCTGTGTCCACCTCATGCTATATTTCATCAGCAAAATGATTCTGCAATTTTATTTCGCATCCCTTTGAAAATGCAACAAAAAAGGAACTTACCCCCTATCTGTTATGCTGTTCAACTACTTATGCAACAAAGACTAGAAAGACTAAAGAGTACTATGAATCTTGAAATAGAGCATCAGAGCTTTTCCAATGGTCTGACTAAGATCTACAAGTAAGTTAGGAGGAGTCAAGACTCAAGAAGAGGCAGTCAAAAGTAAAAGCTCGATCATTCATCTAACTATACTCCATACTCTTCCCTTCCATCTCCTTACTTAAATTTCTTTTGGTGGTTCTTTAGAAGATAGATTCTATAATTATTGCTTGGACTTTTCAACAAAGAGAGGATTCCTTAAGAAAGTATAGGTGTTACGTGTTAGCAACAACTGTTTATAGGTAAAAACCGTAATTACCAAAAGTTGAATTTTGAAGGCATAGTTTATCACGGAATTGGGGGCTTTTATTAGAGAAACTTAAAGAAAAAAGTGGAGGCACTAGACATCTTTTAGTGTTGTAAACCCGCTGTCCCCCCCCCCCCCAAAAAAAAAATTTTTTTTTTAATTTATCTAAGGCATACAATGATACAAACCCAAAGCTACATATTTTTCATGTCGCATGATGGGATGGGACCATTTTCACACTGTTAGCTTAGTGATTTAGGCCACTTTTGAGATGAAGGAGAAAGCGGTAGTGACCTTTGCTTACAATATTTGGTCACAATCCTTCTTTCTCTTTGGTCTGAAGTTCTATTTTAATGTCTGAGGTGTCTTTCTTTGTGTGTCGTGTCCACTGAAATTGTAGTCATTCAAAAAATTTTTAGAGTTTTTCAAGAGAAATTTAAGAAGCAGTGTTTCGAAATCACTTTATGGACCTTATTCAGGGTATTGTGATTTTATTTTCAGGTTTATTAGGAGTGTTATTCGGATTTTCTTTCTCTTTGTACTGTATCCACTCTAGTGGATTGCTTGCTTTTCATCGTGACCTATATCTAGTAATTGAACCTTATGAATCTTTGTGTCTTAACTCAAGTTCAGTTCTAACATCTAACAGTAGTAATAAACATCTGTGTTGAAAAATATGAACATCGCCACAGTTTCAAATTGTGGCAATTTAAGGTGGAAACTTTTGTGGAGAACATTTAAATAATTCAGCCAATTGGAGCTTCTTTAAACAAGGTTGAGCAAATTCAGTTCATTGAGAATTATGTCCAATAAAGTAGAGAAAGTTTAATCCATTGATGAATACGTGGACAGATTTCAGCTCATTAAAGAGTATATAGAGAAGATGGATCAAGTCTTCTATATCCACACTATAAAAGATATTGTAGATTATATATTCCACCACTTCTTTACTTGTATATATCAGGGGTTTTGCACACTTAAACATATTAATGAAGCTCTCATCTCTCTCTAAGAACTTCAAGATAAGGAGAGGCCTTAATTTTCTCTAAGCAGCACAATGCACTTCCTTTGTTGTTTGTTTTAACCTTAAGGCTCTCTTTCTTTATTTCTAACAAATGAACCTTCTTTTCGATCTAGGGTCGAACATATTCGGCTTTGGTTGTTTTTCTTTAACTTTTAACCATTAACTTTTCATCAGATCTTCTCCATATGAAGGTTCTGTTTTATTATATTTCTCTAATTTAACAATCCACTATGTTGAAGGATGTTGCACAAGCTGTGCTGTTCGTGTTAAATCTGGGGAACTTAGACAACCCGAGGCATTAGGGATATCTGCAGAGTTGAAGTCCAAGGTATTTTAAATCATGTAGTGTTTCTGTAGATGCAATCCTTATTGTCTTTTATTTTTAGACTGTTGATTTGTGGGAGCTTTAACTGTTTCTCCCTTTTTAGACCTCTTAATGTGATTTTCTTCTTTTAATGATCATACATGTGATAAATTAACAAAAATGATAAATCTTATCTATGACATGACCAGGGATTTCTTGGTCTCAGACTGATGAAGCCTGCAAACCTCGTCTGCTTTTTATTTGTCCACAAAACAATGTTGAGAATTTGTTCAAAAGGTTTTGGAATGTTATGAATTCCTATGCACATCATATATGTGATGTGATTAGGGGATATGGTCTTGAAACTGATCAAGCATGCAAATGAAGTTTGTATGTTATTGTCCACAAAACAATCACAATATGTTGTTCCATAAGATCTTGGAAGATGGAATTTATGAACTTCCATCTCAAGCTAGTGACTATGAGGGTGTTTAGATAAGCTCATAAGCACTTTTTGGCTTATCGACGCGTCAAACACCACAAGTGCTTATACACTAAAATTAGCCAAAGCCATCAGTTATGTTTTTTAGCTTTTAAGCACTTTCGATTTGACCAAGTGTTTTACTATTTTGTTCTTAATTATTTCTTTTCGTGCTTCCCGAAACACCCTTCTCAAAAGAAAATACCCAGCCCCATCTCAATTATAAATTTGCCATTCGTCCTTTTCATGTGCAAATTTAAGTATTACTTTTTATAAATACTTTTTAGGACATTTCAGTCACTTTAATAGAAAAATTTCTTATTTACCAAACACCAATGTTTGTTAATAGTTCAATACTTTTATCTGAACACGTCACTTCTCAGGTATAAAATCAACTTTAGAACTTAAAAGTGTGTGTCGACACTTGATTCTTACCAGCTACTTGTAATCCGCTAATGCAAACAGGCTGTGTATTCCACTATGTATAAGTGATAATGACAAAAAAATTCACAAATTGTTTTGTCAGTTTGTCAATAATGCCACTTTTGCAAGTATTTGGCCATGATTTGGAGCATTGCTGCAGTTTCCATGCTCATCTCCTATCTCCTCGACTAAATAACTGATCTTATCCTTAATCCTTCTTTCTTTAGACGTTTAAGAGATCTGATGGGAGGCATACTTTGTTAAATCCTATGAGCCAGAGTATAGGCTCAGATCGCGATGATTTATACCAATTAGTTAAGGTTAAAATATGAGGACACAAGGTGTTCGCAGAGGTCCTACTGATAAGTAAAAAAACTGTTTTTTACCCTGTATCCTGAATACTAGATATAAGTGAAGTGATGATCTCTATTTTATCATGTCTTATTCTATTCTTATTTTATTTTCACCTTGATTAACCGAGTATGTTTTAATTTGTAGGGTTATGCGCTTCTCTGTGTGGGATTTCCGTCATCGGACCTTGAAGTTGAAACACAGGATGAAGATGAGGTAAGTAACAACTTTGAATTGCAAAAGTTTGAATTTGGGTGGCAATAAAGACTGCGGATACTTACCCACCCATCACCATCTAAGTAATCATGAACTTAGTGGTGAATCAAATGCAGTTTGCAAACTATTTGGTCTACTTCACACCCACTTTTCACGGGTTCAGTTTGGGCTATGAAGCATGGGTATGAAATATATGGCCGTATACTAGTATCATGCTTGTGTTAGGTATCAATATTTGATGACAATCTTTGGATACTTACTGATTATGTCTATGTTTTTGTGGTTTCAACATGACACCCTTCAATTATGCAAACGGAAGGGCATCCCAAGGTTTTCAGATCAGGCTTATGCCTAGTGCAAAAGTTTTTTTTCTTTTGTATCAACAGCTATAATATTGCCATATCCATGCATCTCACACCCTACCACCAAGATATTATGTGTAATGCACATTCTTTACTTTTCTAAACTTCTTTCTCATTTTCTCTTATAGAAAATTATCCTTGATTTCATGGAACTAGGACGTACATGGTTCCTTTGATTAAGAAGATCTCTCAAAAAAGAAAATGAAGTGAAAGGTTCTCAAAACTCATCATGCAAACATATATAGAGAAATTGCTGCTGTTTTTGGAAAGAGATTGGTTAAAATGGAGTTAACGAAATGCCTGGCCCTTTTAGCCCAATCTATTTTTAGCCTATAAACAATAGGTCTTTTTTTTTTAAAAAAAAAAAAAAAATCTCTTTTGAGTTGTTTTGGTTTCATCTCATGCCATTCTTGCTCAATCTGCGCATTGGTCAATTGAGCCTGGCCTCAAATCTATACCCTAATTTATGCTAAAAAAATATGGTAGATACATAAGAGTAGTCCTCTTAAGGACTAGTCAAGAAGCAGAAACAGGTTCGTGACTCTGATCCTACAGGACAAGATACCAGTATAATATAGAGTTCCAATAGGGTAAAAATGCAGATACATGCTTGTTCTTTGGCCTTTCAGTTTCTTTTATAATGTGTTGCTTCGGCATAATTTCTTTGAGAGATGTAAACTTTTCATATTTCAATTATTATAATAACCTTTCCATCTACTTTATTTTATGTGGAGCACTGAAGTTGTGAGTGTTGTATTCCAAGTATGAGATGTAATTTATATTTCCTCATTGAACTTTGAAGAAATTGTAGCTAATGAATTACCTGCAGTATTTTCTTAACCAATGGAAATGAAGCTTTGCTTAAATTTTGTTAGATGAAAGGGTGGGTTTACAGAAAAGTTACCGAAAGGAATTTTTGGAACTCCCTTATGAACTTTATTCTATATGAACAATCTTGTAGTTTGATCTAGTATGCCACCGCGGATATCTGACAGCATGATATATTCAGGTATATTGGCTTCAATTTGGGAGATATTTTGCTCGAGGACCTATTGTAAGTCTTATATTCCTGTAATCTCCTATTAATTTAGAAAAGCAGTTGGAGAGGGGATACTGATGATGTTAGAAAGGATAATAATCAAGTCAAGTTCCTAAAGGTTAACTTTTCTTTCCCTGTTGCAGGAGAGAGATGACTATGCCTTGGAATTAGCTATGGGAGATGAGTAACCTGTCAAGAGTTAATTTGAGAAGACAATATGGATCATAAGCAACATGTACAATTTTCTTGCCTCTCTTGCTATATCTGTGTGTAATATGCTCTCCGTGCCTTTTCCTTTGTGGATTGGCTTTTCTCTTGTACCACTACCATATTGAATAAAAAATTATACTCTCTTTTCTTGTCAGATAGGGGCCTTCTTGATGAAATCTTGTTATGCCTTAATATACTTTAAAGTTTTGAAGATCACATCAGCATGAGGTGCACTTTCATCTCAATTAATGAGAACTTTCTAGTTATTGAGCATTATTGAACACTAGCAAAACTTCTAATTCTGATCAATTAATGGATGAAATCTTTTGGAATTGGATATTGTCTCACTACAGAAGCTCTATGTTGCTCACAGCATATATTATGCAACAGTAAAGTAATCTTTGATGCATGCCAAAGACTGACCTTTTCTTACGAATACCATGTTGTCTAATAGTATTTGATCTGGAAAATTAAATGAAACTAAACTATATTTGCAGCAGAAAGTTAAACATAATTATCATTTAGGATAGCATGTTCGGTGAGTCTAGTGACTCAGTCATTCTCCTCGGGTAGTAATGAAAATGGCCATTACTCTACTGCATGAATTCAAGGCTGAAATACTCTATGTTGTTCAGCTAGATTCCTTACCGGTGCACCATGTTAAATTGTAACCCATACACCATCCTGCTAGTAGTTAGATGATGTGGGAAATAGTATAGAATTACATTCCACTGTATGGTATCTCTTTTTCCTTTTCTCAGATTTTGTAGATTGCATAGTATACTAACTTAAGATATTTATTCTTTCTTTTTAAATTCACCTTGCAATGTCAAGGGTGGAAAATTGGGAAGATCTACTAGTACTTATTCTTCCATCCAGAAGGGATAAGAAAGGTAAACAGGAAATAGAGAATATAGTTATGTGACCCAAATTGCATATGCCCATGTTGCATCTACAATTTGATCCATAACTCATCCGATAGGAAGATGGTGACAACTTCGTGAAGTAGATAAGAATAAGCAAAAACTAAACAATCAAGACTTCTTTCAGTGATGAAAAGATGACCCTAATCTTTGCTCATTTTGAAAGGTCATATACATAGCCTACTTGAAGGAAAACTAAAGAACCTTCTAGAAACCATTTCAATTCCATCATATGTCAACATATCATTTTCATTTTGAGGTAAAGGTATTTTCTGCTTAGTTTGATTCTCTTTTAAATCAACGGTGTAGCTGTCGGAGAACAAAATATCTAGATCACCCATGTGAAAGGACCATATTATGAACAAATTAAGGTTTTTCTTGTGATCTCATCATGTGATGGAAAATCAAGTGCATCTTTTTCATCTAACTGGTCCTGAATATTAATGAAAGTTCCCATTCATGTGGAAACCATGTATTTAGTAGATTTCTTTCTTCAATATCTTCATTTGGACAGAGACAGAATGTTACTGAACATCCACAGGCTACATACCTTGTTAGCTAATTTCTGCAATGGTGAGATGAATTGGTTAGTGGTTCTGGGCATGCCCTGTATATTGTCTGTGGTTATAGTTACTAAGAAAAGAATATAGTTTCCAGAGCTTGTGGTTACTGATATGAGCAAGAGAACTCATGCAAAAACTAAACAATGTGGTTGAAGTGTCTAATTTTTTAACACGTGCATATTGAATTGACATGCTTACTTCAGTTCATGGGACGAAAACATGAGATATACCCTCCTCTTTTATAGCCCACGGCCTTTCGTCTAGTGGTAAGAGCGCAACGTGTGATGCATGGATTAAACACAGATCACTAGTACGAGAATGCCACAGAAAGAAGTTGGGTATTTAACTGGAGAAGGGTATAGGGGATGAGGCCATTATACCCTCCTCTTTCTGGGGGTTCTGGCAAAGGAAATAGTGGCAGAGAGAAACCAGGCTGGATTACCTATTTAATACTAAGAGCTGTACCTCCTTTAGCCCTCAGCAGTTTTTGTGGTTTGGTTGAGGCATTGATCTACTTCTGTCAAACTAAAATATCTGACATTGACATTCAGGGCTCATAATTCAACAGTTGTATCTGGAAGAGTCAATTTTCTAAGTCTTGACCAAATGACGGAATGAGATGTTGATATCTCCCATTTGTTTATCGCTTCAGTCAAGACATTTTAAAATTGTATTTATGGCATCCCAAGATGAAAACAATATTATGGTAGGTGAAAAGGAGTCTTTGCTATCCAGGATCTTTCAACCAGACTTACAAACGCAATACCATTATATGCAATACCTTTTGTAGGCTCAACATGCAAAACTGCTTATTCTATTACAGATACACGAGGGAAAAAAAGCTCTGTAATAGCTCTATACTAGTAGCAACTAGAAATTTCCTCCGGTTGATGCAGCTGCAATGCCGCTGACACATAACACGACAACTTTAGTTGTAGAAGTTTCTAGCACTGGCTCAGCAGCTTTAAAGTTAGCTGTTAAACTTTTGCTCAGCTGTGCTCGTTGCAACCTGTATTGTCCAGAGAACATTTTGTCAAGTATGATGAAAAATGAAGTAGGAATGCTATAAAAGGCCTCAGAAAATTTTTATGATTTATACAGTAATTGGAACAATAAATAAATTTTTTTAACAAAGTTGGACAGTATAATTACTAAGTGTGGGTCTCCGAACACTACACTTCGATGCTCCAGGGGTGGCCAAATAAGGCTTAGCTGATCGTATCACTATGGAGTCAACTTGGACAAGTGTAACTTGACCCGATTTGAGGGAAGGAGAAGAAAATTGTGGAACTAAATCCTTGCTGGTTTTGTTGCATACTTCTTGTATTGATAGGTTTTACTAAGTTTCATCACATTGACATGTTGATATAGTGGAATGATAGAGTCACATGAACACATAGGATTCTTATAGCCAGTCCGAACTAATTTGGGATTGAGGCATAGTTGATTGATTGATATTTGATAGACGTATTGGACTTAATACTATGGAGCCTTTAATCTTTTGTAGTATAACAGACAGTTGTGTAAGAGAAAGGAGCACTAATATGCATATTGTTACTATCACCGCTGAGACTATGACTAGTGCTATTTCTGTAACCTTTTCAGGGAAGAAGAAGAGAAAATGACACTTCCCTTATGAGCATCAGGTTATACTGGTCCATGTATTATTGGAGAAAACAAAAGCTGCTTGAACAAAGGATATTGTCTTGATTTAATTTGCAGGAACCTTTTGCAGGCATTTTATATTTGTTTACATTCTTAGGCCTTTATACCAAGTGCTAAATTGGAGATACTTTTAGCAAACCAAACTGCTTAAGATTTTTCAATCGGCATGTAGTTCATTAAAGTTAACATGTTTGTAGTGGCTCCATTGGAGCTTTGTTATATCATATTCTGAATATTTGAGAGAAGGGAGCAACGAGAATGAACCTGTGGTGCCTCTTTTAAGTAATTTGCTTGGAAGGTTTAAGGTGCTTAGGCTCAGTAAGAATACTAGTTTTTATGCTAACCTTCACTATATGATTCTTGCATAAAGAAAATACAGGGCAGGCTGTCTTTGAATAATTTGTTTGGTCGTCAAGTCCTGCTCTTGTGAATCAAAGCTTAACAGGTTACATTTTCATTCTTTTTGGTTGTTTTTATAAGCTACATGCCATATGCAGGTCCTGGTTGATGTTCTATTTTGAAAAGGGAAGTTGTATAAGATTTTATTAGAAATTCACTCTACTATTAAATGTTACAATTCAATATCTTCTGTGCTATGTTCCAAGATGAACAATGAGACTGTTACTGTTGAAGTAGGATTAAATTCTGGTAATTTAGTATTTGAACTGCAGAATTTTATCAAGTGTCGGAATACCGGTTCATCATTGATCGCAACATGAAAGATTGAAGGCTTAATACTAAAGAGGATTTTATACTTACCCCTACCGATGTCACAAAATTGCAAACTGCACATTTCACTGATCGTGCCCCGTATTGGTACATCAGCAGCATGCGGCAGTTGCCACAATTCACATGTGCTACCTGATTTGCTGTGACAATACCATTTTATTCTTACTTTGACCAGTAAGGATGTGTAACTAAGCGGATTATATAAAATATCTCCGTACATTCAAAAGGCTGTAGTGTTACTTTACCTTCCATAGCTAAATTGACTGTGTGACAGCATGAACATTGCACGCTTGTTGCTCCACGAATGTACATAAGTAATGTGTGGCAGCCTCCGCAAACCAACTGAGCCATCTCAGTGCCTGTTTAAGGTTCGTAACATGTAAAGGGTCTGTTGCTTAAGCCTAATACAACTTAAGGAGCTTAAATAAAGAGTTAAAAATATTCTCAGTCAAGTCAGCTTACAGAGACCCGAACAGATCGAACAATTTAGTGGAATGCTGGCCACGGAAGCTGATATGGAGAGTCAAGATTCCATGCTTTTGTATGGATACTAGCTAAAGGGGCAGTCCTTACTCAGGACAACTTAGGCAGGAGGGGTTTCCAATTATGTTCCAGATGTTACTTTTGTGGTGAGCAAGCTTAGAAAATCAATCATCTCTTTTTACACTGTAAATGGGCTGATCAGCTTTGAAAAATTTTCATTAATCTAAGAGGCATGTGATGCCACAAGGATTAACTGATGTTCTAGTTAGCTGGTACAGGAAAGGAAGATTATCCGGTCAGAAGGAGATATGGAGGATTGTCCCAGCATGTATTTGGTGGACATATTTAAGGAAAGAAATCAGAGATGCTTTGAAGACATAGGAAATCCCTTGTAGAAGTTAAAGATGAATTGTTTAGTTCTTTACTATTTTGGTGTAAACAAGAAGGTTTAGAAGAAGCAGAATCAGTTTTTGATGTTCTAGTAGATTACCTGTTTGGATTGGCTTATTTTGAGTGCTTATAAGCCAAAACAACTTTTAAGCACTTTTGGAGTGTTTGGACAACTTAAAAAAGTGCTTATAAGCACTTAGTTTTAAGCTAAAATGGTAAAAATAAGCCAAAAATAAGCCATGAGTTAGAATTTCAAGGGTCATAGAAAGCTATTTAGGTCTTCCGATTGTAATCACTGTTGGTCTGGGTGACTACACAGCTTGTGTAGGCATCTTATATTGATAATACTGTTTTACCATTCTCAAAACAAAAAAGTTCCAAAATGTTGAGGCTGTCTAATAACGTGCATACCCGGAGGTGGTACTGCTGTTACTGCATTGCAAACTGCACAGCAAACAGATGTTGCTCCAACTGGATAGAGTAAAAGATTTCTGCATCCAGAGCACACAAGCTGGCTCTGCGTACCTGCTAGCCACCATATTTCTTCGTAAGATATATTGTAAAACAAGGTAATTTTGGTATGTTGTTATTTGCACTATTTTGTCAAGTGGCTTGATCCTCCTGGGGCTGTTTCACTAAAAAGCTGAAGTTGAATTCAGATTTATTGAGCAATTAACAAGTTACTAGTCATGGCTGTATCTGTAAATAAGGTATTGGTGTCCCTGACCTTGTCTTAATTGATTTGGTCTATTTTATAAATACTGTTTGATTTATTTTTTACACTTCATCTACAAATATGCTAAATTGAACTTTGATTTGGATTTTAGGACTGGGATTTAAGATATGAACTCTTTGATCTGCCGGCTGTAACCATTAATCTTAGCTCATTGTTATGCATGACCATCCTTTTCATTTCTTTCTATGTATTATTATCAGGCAGAAAAAAGTTAAGGAAAAATGCTGTACCGTTAGAAGGTGGTGTAAATGGTGTTGGTGGTGTAGGATATGGAGCAAGCGGGACTGGCATTGTGAAGCTAACAGAGGTAGTCCTCTCCTGAGATCTCAAAAGCCTAGTGCTTCAAAAACTTCTAACAGAGCAGCTGCTTCCATCTTTACTGTCTCCTGAAAAAAACACGGAAATTTATACATGATTGAGTTAGCAACTGAAGGACCTGAAATTTCTGTGATGAAAGATGGATTTGAATACAAAGTATAAAATAGGATTAGGAAAAAGGGGAATAAATGGTGAAAGCTATAACAAAGAACTTTGCATATTCATCTAGTAGCATATTTAGCATTTGCTACTTCAATTTCATACATGATTTGTTACTGGTTCATCCTCTGAGCATTTGAAACATAAGAGGAGCTTAGTCAAGCATTAGGAGTGAGGCAGACACAGACCTTTACATATGCAGATGTAAAGAGAGAGGGAGCGTGGGGGTTGGGGTGGGGACTGATAGGAGGATGCAGGGGATAGATGATTTAAAGAGTAAGAAGAAATAGTGGTGTTAAAAGTTGGTTTTTTACCATGTTCCCTTGCATACTTTTTTTTTTCTTTTAAGGTGCAGTGTAGCTTTCATTTTCTTTCATGGTTGGCTAGATTATGGTGAATTTTCTATTTCTCTTGCTGGTATATCAAGATCAGTTTTGTCAGGAAATTTTTGGGCCCCCTTCCTGTTCTCTATCTTAGTTTCTCTTTCTCTCTCATACATTTAGTGCAACTCACTGCATGCATGTGAGTGATGAGTTTTTGCCAGGTATTCCTTTCTTCTGGGGCATTGGACAACTCAGATTGGGCCACGTAATTCAAGCGGCGTTTTCTTTGGTGTCCCAGCATAAACAAAAAAATAAATAGTAAGGTGGTTTCTTCCTATCCGTCTAAGTTTTGTTTTTATGGACAGAGTTATTTGATAATTGTCTTGATGGGAGGTAAAAGTACCCGGTGAAACAGACAGGGTGCAAAGGATAGAAAGAATTGTGATACTTTTCGTAGGTGGTGGTCCAATTTGTGCTGTCATTCCAGTGTGCTTGTCCCTCTCAACTTTCCATTTTCCACCTCTTCTCATTCCCTTCTTTTTCTTCTTTTTTTTCAACTATGGTAATTGTAGTAAACTAAAATGAATGATTACTGCCATTGAGATGCTTACAAGTAATGCAGTCTGTTCATGTTTGCTATGCACTTTCTATCAAGTGTATGACAGGACCCAAGATCTACGTGTAGTTCCAAATTTTGTTAATCAAATTTCCTCTATATGGTGTTGGAGTAGGGCCATTGATAAGTGACTGGACATTATGGATCGGCCCCCTCAAAGAGTAGTATTCTGTGGGAGCACACAGATTTGCAAGCAACCCAGTTTTCATGATGGTTAGGTAACCATTCATTGACTTTTCTCAACATCTTATCTTATGGTTTTGGTGGTCAGATAGATGCACCAAATGAAACAGTTCTACTGGAGATTTAATTAGTTTCTGAGCTGGGAATGCCCGCACTTACTATGTGTAGTGATTCACTTTACAAGGTGGATATGAATTTGTGGCCTCACTAATTTGGAGGTTGGTGGTCTTCTTTTTAGGACATGTATAACAGGTTCACATCAATCAGAAGTTCAAAATACAGTAGGATACCTCATTATGTGTATGATACATAGAAGTATTGGGGTCCCATATTGTTTTTTAGTGTCTTAAATACGACCGACATTATACATGAAGAACTCTTTATTTTGATTTTTGAACAGGTTTGTACAGCTTAGTGGTTTTCGTTGTTTCCCTTTATGGCATGATGCGGGATGAAAATCATAAAAGATCAATGTTCAAATTCCAGCAAAGAGCAAAAGGCGGTAGTCGATACACGATACACGGGTAAGAATATTATATCTCAATCATCCTAGCTAGATTCTGCTTTATCAAATCATATCTGTTGAATGGACAACTAGAGACATAAAAACCAGGCTTGCCCCTTGTTTAATTAATCCTAATGGATAAACAAATTTTAAGACAAGCATAGAGAAAGATATTTTGAGTGAAGTGTAGGGCAACTATATGATGCACACATATTTAATCTACATGTGCAAAGTCACAAGATATATGAGTCACAATTCACAAAGGAGTGTTAGACATTTAATGAAAGGAGTGTTAGACATTTAATGAATTTTGATTTATTTGATACGCGTGAAAAGGAATAGAGCTCTTGTAAGTAAATCTCACTATTCAACACTTAAAAAAATTTCCCAACTTAAGTAGCAACATCATACATCTTCAAATTCATTTCTTCTAGTTCTAGTTATAGAAATGTTTGTGTAAAGTGGAAAAAATCTAGTATCTTTTTTCTCAAACTGTGATGTTTCATTACATAAGAAAGGTTGAGTTTGGTTATTTCCATTAAAAAAAAAATATGTATTGCCCCCACCCCACCCCCCATCCCCTCAAGGTATGGGAGTTTATTAGTCATTTTCTTTATGATAACAACAAGAGAATGTGGTCCACTTCACAGAATCTAGCCAATCTGAAAAATCAGAAGGTTGCTTCTTAGAAACTTTTCTTTAAATAATTATTGTCTAGGAAATCAAGAACTCCGTGGCTAGAAGAATTAAAATATAGTTAAAATTGGAGAACCATACGTTTTATTATAAAAAATATAATTTAAAAAAAAAAGAGGAAAAATTTGATAATTGAAACATTATAGTGTATTCAATTACCAATACCAGCAGTTCAGAAGTTTCATTAAAAATATTCTTCAGCATCATCCGTATATGAAAAAAATACACAAAATAAAATTACTGTGGGCCAGCTTCTAAATAATATTATTTTAATTTTCCTATTTTAATGGTAATAAACCAAAAAAAAAGATCATTTGTATTTTTTAAGAGTAAATTTTAGGTTTAGAAAACATAAAAATCATATTTGTATGTTATAACTACAATTTGTATAATTATGTTCCATATAAAATTTTATGTTTGCTATGATTATTAATAGGTATATTTTGGTATACATATACAAAAGAATCAATCGTATAATCTATTTTGATATACATATACAAAAGAATCAATTGTATAATCTATGTTTGTATAAAAAGAGACAAAAGAAAACTAGACAGGGGAGGATCTGTGTTTGTATAATTATAAGCGTGTAAGAAGAATATATATGTATTTGTGTTTGTATATACAATCTGCTCTCGCAATATACAAACACAAATGCAATTTATACATCTGTGTTTGCATAAAGTGAGAGGTGAACGAGATTCTTTGGAGAGAAAGGCGAACGAAAAGTA
Source organism: Solanum pennellii (assembly GCF_001406875.1). Classification (NCBI taxonomy): domain Eukaryota; kingdom Viridiplantae; phylum Streptophyta; class Magnoliopsida; order Solanales; family Solanaceae; genus Solanum; species Solanum pennellii. The sequence continues at coordinate 65,437,310 of NC_028644.1, forward strand.
TGTATATATACAATTTTCTTCCACTTTATACAGACACAAACACATTATATACATTTTTATTTGTATAAAAGTGAGAGAGGCGATGGTGACACTGCCAACGAGAAAACGAGAGTGGCAAGTGAGAATTTCAGGGAGAGACGAATGACAACAGATTTGCTACGTATTACAATCAAATCTAAATAGTTTGCTATTTTATATTTTTTTTAAAAATTAATTAGGAGATTAGTTACATTTTAAGCTAGTTTATATTAAGTTTCGTCTCCTCAAATGATGTATGTGTTCTTACAAATTCCAAAAATATGGTTGCCATAGAAAGCAGAGTGGTATACAAATTACAATAAATTTAAATTTGAATGTAAATGAATTTAAAAGTGTAAGGGTTGAATGTTGATTAATGAAATTGGGAAAAGGTCAATAGGCATTGGGTCCAAGCCAAACTTCTCACCATAAAGGTGACATAAAAGGGTGTCTGTGTGTATTTTGTGTGTGTAGGGGGGGGGGGGTCGTGGAGTAAAGTGTTGATTTTTAGCTTCTTTGGTGGGTTGGAGTTGTGGGGAGGTGTGTGAAAGATAAAAATGGACCACTCATGAGGTAGTGATAGGGTGTTAAGTACTTATTAATTTTTAATTAGAGATTTTAAATTTAAATTTAGATAATGAAAGTCGATCATATAGGGTGCTTTATTTTTGAAGTAAATTTTTTCGATGTAAATCTAAATTAATTAAATTTCAAAAAAATAAATATCAAACATAGATCGAAAAAAAGCACAAATAGATATTAGAAGTGTTTGTGAAGTAAAATAGAAGATTCTAAAAGTAGACTTGCTTTATTATCTAGATGTATTTAGAAACATACCGACAATTTCAAGTTTGTGGAGAAGTAGAGAGGAAAAGGACAATACTTCTGCAGCAATGTGAAGAAGTCCATCAAGTCTCAAAGACTTTAAAGACTATGGGGTATGGGCAATGAACCTTTTTGCAGGTATGGTTGGAATTTAATAAAGCATGTTCTGGGTTGGATTTGTTTTTTTACTTTCAAGCATAAATATGATTGATATATTTTAATATTATATTATTAAATTAATTATATTTTCCATTATTATATAGAAGTATGAAGTTAAGGACCACCAGCGAATATGGTGCAATAAGTATATGCCAGATTCATTTCTTTCTTAATTAGAGGTCTTAAATTTGAGTTTTGAATATGCAAAAATTCTTTGAAGAAAGTAGAATCCTATATGATAAAAATTCAAAATAATCAAATTCTAATGAAGTACACTGACAGATAGGGCTGTGTATCGGTCGATTCGGTTTGATTTTGAAGTTTATCGGATTGGCTTATTGGTTATCGGTTTATAGTGCTGCTAAACCATTATAGAACCATTAAGATATTGACTTATCGGTTATTGGTTTATCGATTTTTGATCGTTATCGGTTTAACCGTTTAGATTTGACTCAAAAGAAAAAATATTGAAAATCACTTAGAAACAAGGTGACAAATCAAATAAACCATGTACTTGAGTTCACAAGTTACATCTTGTTCAAAAAAACACTTTTACATCATAGAATAATCAAGAAAAATCAAAATTATCCGTTAAGAAAAAATTTTAAACCATTAAGAACCGATAATCTGATAACAAAAAAAATCAAAATTATTATCAAAACCACTAAATCAATAATCAAATACTATAATTCAATAACTTTTTTATCAATTTTAATTCGATTTTGAACAATCTTACTGACAAATAAAGTTAAGGACGAGCTAGGATATAATCATAATTTCACAACTAACATAATGATATTTTAGATATTTTCCTATGACTTCAATGTATGTTGGGTCCATTTATCTCATCGTTCTTGACGATTTATAGCCTTTGAACATAGTTATCCACGTGGCTACGATGGGCCAAACATTATTTGGTGACACATTTAGGGATAGTTTAGTACAAAAATTAAAGATTAGTAACATTGGGATTAATAGTATAAAGATTATCTTTTATCAATTATTGATTTATTGCTTTCTATCTTATCTTGTGTTTGAATTAAAATTTTATAATTTTTTTTTAATTATACCATTCAATTATTATGAGATTTTTCATTTCATGTAATTAGTTTAGAGTAAATAATTATCGGACAATATATTTTTTATGGCTTTCTAACTAACTAGTAGAAGAACAATATTATTATCATGTTTCTATTTGCTTAGTTAAATTATTTGAGGGTAAATAATTGATCACTCACGAAATCGTCAATTTTCTATTTAAAAAAGATAAATTATCTACTTTTAAAATTGAAAAGACGTTAAAAAATAGTAAAATTGAATAAATTATCTACATTTATATGTAGAAATGGCAAGGTGTAATTTTAATTTGTTGCAACTTTATAAATTATTCATAATACAAATAATTAGAAAACACACACACACACACACACACATATATATATATATATCAACAAATAATACATCCAATAATTAAGATTACTAAAGTCATGTGGTGATATATTTGCTTTTTCAATTAATAAATGTTAAAATAACTCATGTTTCAAAAATTGTATTGATTTGTATTGAATTTATTTAGCAACAAATAACTCTAAATAATAAAATTTGTAAGATAAGTTATCTAAATAAATTTATTAGTACAAATATAAACTAAAAAATAAAAAAATAAACGTAATGATTAAAATGATGGGGGGTATATTTTTGTTAAACAAAATTATTATTTAAACTATCATGTCTAATTACTATTTTTTCAATTTTCAACTATGTTATGGGCCGTAAGCAGATCTTTCCACATCTAATTTTTCCTTTTAAAAAGGTACACCTAAATAAATATGAAATCAAGTTTCTTTCATAAAAAATGACGCACATTATTTTTCAGAATTTAGTTCTTTTAAAAAAAATATCGTAAAATATTTTACAATATATATTTTTTGTGCAAAAATTGTAAAGATCTTGTTGTGATACACTAAGATATCTTAATGATGAAGAATAATTAAAAGAACTCATCATTCTTGAGATTATTAAATAAAACTACAAATCTAACTAATAAGTGAAGGCAAAGAAGCTTATAACTACGGAAAAGGGTCATATTGCCTTAGTATTTTCGGGGAAAAAAATTATATTTACCACTCATCAGATTTATCTATCTATCTATCTATCTATCTATCTATATATATATATATATATATATATATATATATATATATATATATAATGTCGAGTTTTCTTGTTCAGTTAATGACACCCAACATTCAAATGCTAAACCAAATTTTGCAAGACTCTGAAGGAACTTACAAACATGTAGACCATTGAAGAAATGTAGATGAACTTGAGCTTAATCATCTCAAGGGAAATGAATTTATTGAGTTAGTTGGGATGAATATGATGGAAAATTTTAATTAGGATAAAAATATATCTACTTAGACTGCCACATAAGATAATATGTGAGAACATTAGTGTTAATCATCTAAAGAAAATACGTACTCAAAATTAAATGATAAAGAGAAAATATATTTAAAAAGTATGATAAAGGGGTAAATTTAACTTCTTTTTAGATAGTATAAAAGCAAATATAATTCCTTTTCGTTGTAATATAGAGGCAAACACCTAGATTACAAAACAAGAATACAAAAGATTCTGGAAAAATTTCAAAAATATACAATTACCTAGCTTACAATGCAAAAATATAGCCCAAAACATAACCGGTATACAATAACATTTAATATACAATAAATTTCATATTTTATTTTTCTACAAAATATTGAAAACTTGATATGTCATATTATACACTCAATATACATATGAGATCATTCATTTCACTTCGTACAACCAAAGCAAATAAACTAGACTATCTCCACCACCACTGCAATAGTCATTGTCATCTGAGAAACCACCCATGACTTAGTTATTATTGAATTTCTACAGTAATAAAATTGTTATTCTTATAATAACTTGTATTTATAAAGTTAATAAACAGAAACAGAAACAGAAATAAGATGAAGCAGAAAATAATATAGAATACAAGAATTAATCCGAGTCCACAGAAACTACTGTGTGTCCTTAAGAAATTTAATCCCCTCACTGTACCCAAGGTTATGGATTAATTTCTCCCAAGATAAAACGGATTAAACCTGTTAAAGAAATAGCGGTACCTCAAACTTCTTTAACTTCAACGAACTTAAGAACAGCAACAAGTCACACAGACTCAGTCGATCGACACTTTGATTTTATTTGAGAGAAAAATAAATGCAGAGAAAGAAAAATTTTCAGTGATTAAAAATTCAAAAATTGACTTCCTTTTATAGCCATTTTCAGCAAGGAACATGTCTGTTCAGTGAAATCTGTTCAGACCCATTTTATCCAGAAAGTTGTGTCTTTTGGAAAAAATAACAACTTTTCAGAAAATTGTGTCTGTTAGGAAAATAACTACTTTTTGGAAAGTAACGACTTTTCGGAAAGTAACGACTTTTCGGAAGGAGTAACAACTTTTCGGAATGTTACTGTTACCTGCAAATTTATAAGAAATGACTTTTCATTTGCACTTTGCAAATGACTTTTCATTTTCCCTCCAAAGTAGTTCCCTCACTTTTCATATTCTCTCTTTTCTTTTCCCATTCACACTTGCTAAAACCCAACAATCCCCCACATGAATGGGGAAGGCTATTGTTAAAACATAAGCATGAAAAGACTTGTGTGTCTTGTAGGTAAAGGTTAATCGCATCTGGATAAGTAGGTTTCCCTTTAAACTTTCCGTAGTGAACATGTATCGGATATACTCGGTCAATCGGTAGATTTGATATCTTTGAACCGTCGAGCTTTGATGTATACCTAGACAATATATGTCACACAATCAACCCTTGAACTGTTCTTAGTTCTCATTGTTTTGTTCGTTTCAGCCATGAACACATCTTGGATAGTAAGTGCTTAAAGAACTGGCCTTACCGGATTCTCCTTGAAGCGGCTTACACTTCACACTTACATAGGTGATTTCTAAATGTGTTATCCCATAGATACACCATTTGATATTCAATCAAAGTTAGAAACCATTAAAAAGTCCTTATGTCTTTATCCTGGTTACTAAACATTGTCTCATCATGAGAATGGACCATAAAATAATAAAAATATTTTTTTTTCCTTTGACAATGTTGAACCGTCATCAATGACTTTGTTTTATCTCCTTGAACCTAGATCTTGGGATCTCCAGTCTTCTAGGTAGAGTTACTGCCCCTATGACTTGTTCTCGGCCATAGTCCCATTCCCGTCGATGATTTCTCAACTCCCTCTCTATTTAGGCCTTTTGTAAGTGGATCCGACACATTATCTTTTGACTTCACATAGTCAATTGTGATAATTCCACTAGAGAGTAGTTGTCTCACAGAGTTATGTCTTCGTCTTATGTGACGAGACTTGCCGTTATACATAATGCTTCCAGCCCTTCCTATTGCAGCTTGACTATCACAATGTATGCATATAGGGGCCATTGGTTTGGGCCAAAATGGAATATCTTCTAAGAAATTCCGGAGCCATTCAGCTTCTTCACCTGCCTTGTCTAAAGCAATGAATTCAGACTCCATTGTAGAGCGAGCTATACATGTTTGTTTGGATGATTTCCAAGATATTGCTCCTCCACCAATAGTAAAAACGTATCCACTTGTGGATTTTGTTTCAGTTGACCCAGTAATCCAATTTGCATCACTATATCCTTCAAGAACGGCTGGATATCTGTTGTAATGTAAAGCATAGTTTTGAGTGTCATCTAAGTATCCCAAAACTCTCTTCATTGCCAACCAATGATTATGATTAGGATTACTTGTGTATCGACTCAGTTTACTGATAGCGCAAGCTATGTCTGGTCGTGTACAATTCATGACATACATTAAGCTTCCCAATACGCTAGCATAGTCCAATTGAGACTGACTTTCACCTTTATTCTTTGCAAGATGAAGATTTACATCAATTGGAGTCTTTGCCCTTTTAAAATTCAAAAATTTGAATTTTTCAAGTATCTTTTGAATATAATGAGTTTGAGACAATGCTAGACCGTTAGGAGTTTTAAGAATTTTAATTCCTAATATCACATCAGCAACTCCTAAATCTTTCATATCAAACTTACTAGCAAGCATACGCTTTGTAGCTTTTATATTAGCAATGTCTTTGCTCATTATAAGCATATCATCTACATATAGGCATAAAATAACTTCCTGATTTGGAGTATCTTTAATGTAAACACATTTATCACATTCATTGATCTTAAATCCATTTGACAACATGGTTTGATCAAACTTTGCATGCCATTGTTTTGGTGCTTGTTTTAGCCCATAAAGTGACTTAATAAGTTTGCACACTTTCTTTTCTTTACCAGGAACTACAAAACCCTCAGGCTGTTCTATGTAAATTTCCTCTTCAAGCTCTCCATTTAAGAAGGCTGTTTTCACATCCATTTGATGAATTTCAAGACCGTATACTGCAGCTAGTGCAATTAACATCCGAATTGATGTAATCCTAGTCACTGGCGAGTATGTGTCAAAATAATCAAGACCTTCTTTTTGTCTAAAACCTTTGACAACAAGTCTTGCTTTATATTTGTCAATAGTTCCATCGTCTTTCATCTTCCTTTTAAAGATCCATTTTGAACCCAAGGGTTTGTTCCCTGGAGGAAGATCAACCAACTCCCAAGTATGATTGCTTAAGATTGATTCAATTTCACTATTAACAGCCTCCTTCCAAGAGGTTGAGTCGCTAGACAACATTGCTTCCTTGAATGTTTGAGGCTCACTTTCAAGAAGAAATGTTACAAAATCTGATCCAAATGAAGTAGATGTCTTTTGACGTTTACTGCGTCTTGGACTTTCTTCATTTTGTTCATTCTCTTTTGGTTCTTCTCTGGGTTGTTTAGATCCCCCACTAGATGACTCAAGTCTAGTTTTATACGGATAGATATGTTCAAAAAATTCAGCACTATCTGATTCCATTACCGTATTATCATGAATATCCGGATGTTCGGACTTATGAACCAAAAATCGACATGCCTTACTGTTTGTGGCATATCCAATGAATACACAATCCACAGTCTTAGGTCCTATTTTTACCCTCTTAGGTATAGGAACTTGGACTTTGGCTAGACACCCCCACACTTTGAAATATTTCAAATTGGGTTTTCTACCTTTCCATTTCTCATATGGAATTACATTTGTCTTTGAGTGAGGCACTCTGTTAAGTATCTGATTTGCTGTAAGGATAGCTTCCCCCCATAAGTTCTGTGGTAAACCTGAACTTATAAGTAATGCATTCATCATTTCTTTTAAAGTTCGGTTTTTTCTTTCTGCAATTCCATTAGACTGAGGAGTGTAGGGAGCAGTAGTTTGATGGATTATTCCATTTTCTAAACATATTTCTGCAAATGGAGATTCATATTCTCCACCTCTATCACTTCTGATCATTTTGATCTTTTTATCTAACTGATTTTCAACTTCAGTTTTATATTGCCTAAATGCATCTATTGCTTCATCCTTACTATTTAGCAAATAGACATAACAATATCTAGTGCAATCGTCAATAAAAGTTATGAAATACTTTTTCCCACCACGTGATGGTGTTGACTTCATGTCACAAATATCAGTGTGAATCAATTCTAAAGGATTTGAATTCCTTTCAACAGATTTATAAGAATGCTTAGCATACTTAGATTCAACACAAATTTGACATTTTGATTTATTGCACTCAAATTTTGGCAAAATATTTAAGTTAATCAGTTTTCGCAAGGTTTTGTTATTAACGTGTCCCAAACGTTCATGCCATAAACATTTAGACTCAAGCAAGTAAGAAGAAGCAAAATCTTTATTCATATCAACTGCAATTACATTGAGTTTGAAAAGGCCATCACTAAGGTAGCCTTTTCCTACATACATATCATTTTTGCTTACTACTACTTTATCAGAAACAAATACACATTTAAATCCATTCTTGGTCAGAACTGGAATTGAAACTAAATTCTTTCTCAATTCTGGAACATATGAGACCCTATTCAAAGTCACCACCTTGCCTGATGTCATCTTTAATAGGACTTTGCCAGTTCCTTCCACCTTTGCAACAGCGGAGTTTGCCATAAACAATTTTTCATCTGTAAGTGCTGGAGTATATGATGAAAATAATTCTTTGTTGGCACAAACATGGCATGAGGCACCAGAATCTATCCACCATTCTCTTGGATTTCCAACCAAGTTACATTCTGAAAGCATTGCACAGAGATCGTCCATTTCTCCTTTGGATTCAGCCAAGTTTGCTTGATCCTTCTTTTTCTTGTCCTTCTTAGGACCCCGGCATTCATTAGCCCTATGACCATGTTTACCACAATTAAAGCAGTTTCCATTGAATTTCTTCTTAGGAGGATTGCTTTTTGGACCAGATGCTTTCTTTCTTTTCTTTAATTTTGTGGGATCTTCTTCAACAAAATTTACTCCAGATATTGCTGAATTACCACGTGACCTCTTTTCTGCAGCCTTATTATCCTCTTCGATTCTCAACCTTACTATGAGATCTTCAACAGTCATCTCCTTGCGTTTGTGTTTCAAGTAGTTTTTAAAGTCCTTCCACAATGGAGGTAACTTTTCAATAATTGCAGCCACTTGAAAAGCATCATTCACAATCAATCCTACATTAAAGGTTATGTGAGTATTAAGGGAAAACTTAATATTTCTAACATAGGCATTAAATAAATTTATACCTTCAGCAAGGAGATCATGGATTATGACCTGCAATTCTTGAACTTGGGTGACGACAGTCTTACTGTCTATCATCTTATAGTCCAGAAATTTTGCCACAATGAATTTCTTCATTCCGGCATCTTCTGTTTTGTACTTCTTTTCTAAAGCATCCCAGAGTTCTTTTGAGGTTTTGGCATTGCTGTACACATTGTACAGATCATCTTGCAGACCACTCAAAATATAATTTTTACACAAAAAATCTGAGTGTGTCCATGCTTCTGTTACCAAGAATCGTTCATCAGCCGGAGTTTCATCTGACATAACAGGAACATTCTCATTGATGAACTTCTGCAGACTCAACGTAGTGAGATAGAAGAACATCTTTTGCTGCCATCTCTTAAAGTCGACTCCAGAAAACTTTGCAGGTTTCTCAGCCGGTGCTAAGGCAGCATTTGAACGATTATGTGCAACCGTTGTTGTTGCAGCACTTACTGTTCCAGCATTTGTTTTACTTGAATTAGTCATTTTTTTTCTGTCACAAATGGCAGATAAGTTAAGTATTTAAAATACTAACAGTAAAGAACAAATCTTTACACAAACTGTTTCTGATTTAACGATAAAGTTTTTATGTTCTTTTAATCGTTAATCGAATGAATTTTAAAAATTCAAGCAGAGTAGAAAACCATAAAGGTTTTAATCTCCAGAAACCTCAAATACAGAAACTGTTAAATTTCTTAAGATTGTTATTCTTACAATAACTTGTATTTATAAAGTTAATAAACAGAAACAGAAACAGAAATAAGATGAAGCAGAAAATAATATAGAATACAAGAATTAATCCGAGTCCACAGAAACTACTGTGTGTCCTTAAGAAATTTAATCCCCTCACTGTACCCAAGGTTATGGATTAATTTCTCCCAAGATAAAACGGATTAAACCTGTTAAAGAAATAGCGGTACCTCAAACTTCTTTAACTTCAACGAACTTAAGAACAGCAACAAGTCACACAGACTCAGTCGATCGACACTTTGATTTTATTTGAGAGAAAAATAAATGCAGAGAAAGAAAAATTTTCAGTGATTAAAAATTCAAAAATTGACTTCCTTTTATAGCCATTTTCAGCAAGGAACATGTCTGTTCAGTGAAATCTGTTCACACCCATTTTATCCAGAAAGTTGTGTCTTTTGAAAAAAAAATAACAACTTTTCGAAAAATTGTGTCTGTTAGGAAAATAACTACTTTTTGGAAAGTAACGACTTTTCGGAAAAGTAACGACTTTTCGGAATGTTACCGTTACCCGCAAAAATAAAAGAGATAATATTAACAGGATTTATTTGATTTAACAAAAATTGATTAAATAAATTTTGTCCAAAAAATTTATCAATCAATCACATCATTTGCCAAATCCAAATCCAAATCCAAAGAAATGACTTTTCATTTGCACTTTGCAAATGACTTTTCATTTTTCCTCCGAAGTAATTCCCTCACTTTTGATATTCTCTCTTTTCTTTTCCCATTCACACTTGCTAAAACCCAACAATCATATATCTGTTTTTCAAGAGTGCATCAGCCTCGAACCCTTGACCTAGTGGTATAGAGAGAACTCTTCAATAGTAAACCACTGTGCAAAGAAATAGCAATATGTTAGTGGCTAAATTTGATAAAGTTTAAATTAAAAACCTCGCACATTTTAACCATGTGCTTAAAATTACTAAGAATATAATGCTACATGATTAATAAGGATCGTTTTATATCCTTTAATATACTTATTTTGATACGAATTCAAATTAATCAGACTAATAGTTTTCTATGTTTGAATGCCTAAAAAAGAAAGACTATAGCCTAAGGAATGGTAATGGAACTTTATTCAAACCTAAGCTACAACACTATAAGAGCCCCTTTACTTTGTATTGATAGATGCTAGCACATATTGATTTCCAAAGGGACCACCCTCTACTCTATTCTTTTTTTCTACTTTGTTTTTATTTTTAGATCCCAATTTTTAATTGGATATTCTTATCCCAAAATTTATTCTTTGGGTTAACAAAAGCCAATTCTATGCCAAGATTTTCAATGTTTACAATTAGCCATAAGAAGGCTCTGAGGGGGAGACTTTAAGGCCAGAGAGTTGTCATAGGGCAACAATTCCCTCTAAACCTAACAAAAATTCAAACTCATATAGCAAAATAATATATCTTGATAAGAAAAATTAAATACATCAAAAATTGACTCAAATTTTCATTTATGACTTTGAAAAATTGTAAATTATAGCAAAAATCACAAAAAGCAACTGCCAGTAATTTTAAAAATATTTCTCAATCAAATTCTGTTGTAATTCATGAGATCTCACCTACTATGGATGATAGGTCATCATCAAACCTACCTCTCCACAAATTTTCAGAAAATTCCATCTTGTTTTTTTTTAAAGTAATCATCAGATGAAGTTTGACTAAATTCATATTTGTATAATAATAATGTATGTAATATTGTATATTATTACATATCAGTATATAAATATCTCTTGTAAATTTGTATAATCTCATATATTGGGTGTATAATATCGTATATCAAGTTTTAAAATATATTTATAGAAGATTAAAATGAAAGTTTGTATATCATGGTATACGAATGTATATTGTATATCGGATTGCGTTTTGGACTAAAAATGTGTAAGGTAAGATTTTGAACTTTATTTTCTACAATGTAATTAGATAGTTGTACTTATACAATTTTTCTCATTTTAATTTTATGAATTCGTGACTATATTCCAATAACTGAGCTCATCACCTTATTTAATTATGGGTTCATAGTTAACTATCTTCAACATATTAGTGGGTATAATACGAATAATAAACATAAATCTACTTTAAAAGTTATTATTTTAAATAATTCCGCACCCTAAAAATTTAGATCTACCCTTGAAAAATATTTATAAGTAGGTCAACGGATAAGTTGTTGATCCGTTTGAACACTAATCATAATCAAAATATTTGTAGTCTGAAGTGAAGTTGGATATGCATAATATTTATAGTTTCTATTTTTCATTTATGGATGATATTTTTTTAAAAGGAAAAATAACGTCTTTTGGTCTATATTTCTGTTTGCAATAAATTTTGAAGTGACAGAAAATAAATTGCAATTAGAAATAAAATACGAAGAAACGTGATTTTATCGATAAATATTGCATGTACAATTTTGTTCCTCCTCTAATGAGATTTAATTACTGATTCAAGGGCCATTAGTGGCGTATTTCTCGAACTTGGATGATTTGTACTTGATTTCTATAATATGAGGACCATTAGTGGCGTATTTCTTGAACTACGATCTTTATGTGGAATACGAGATTTGAGGAACTTTGAGATTTCGATCTTTATATGGAATACTTTGAGATTTCGATCTCTTTATGAAATTTTTGAGATTTCAATCTCTTTATAGGATTTTCGAGATCTCGATCTCTTTATGGAATTTTCGAGATGCCTTATCAAGGGAATATAGTACCCTGTATATATGAACTAGACTTATGGTTGAGTAACCTCCAAGAATGCTAATTGGAATTGAACACGCCTTGTAGAATCTCAACTTGAATTAAACGCATCTTGTCGATTCCCACAAATTTTAATGTCTAGTCCTACAAATTTCAATGTCTACAAATGCCATGCTTTAAGGATTGTCGGAGTGTAGACTTGATGAAACTCAAAGATGATACTTAAAGTACTCATTGGTCACCTTTGCGGCTTCAGATTTGCAAATTTAATTTGACAGAGAAGAGATGAAGGACAAATTTGGTCCCACTAGGCGTCCCCACTTGTTTGTAAATTTTAAAGTGACAGAAAATAAATTGCAATCACAAAAAAATATGAAGTAATATAATTTTATAGTTTGATCTTCATAATTCGAGCGCCGTTAGTGACATATTTCCCTAATTAAGATAATTTGGATTTGATTTCTTTAAAAATATTTCATGAATTTACTAAATATTTGAGATTTTGGTCTCATTATGAAATTTTACATGAATTTGTGGTGGAATTTTCAACATTTCGATCTCTTTAAGGAATTTTCAAGATGACTTTTCAAGGGAATATAGTAAGGTTCGATTAATTATTTTTTAAAAGTTATACCATCTAATTTTTTGGATATTTTATAATATATAATTAAAATAAGACTTTCTAAAATTATCCCAATCATATCGATTTCTCTTTGATATCAATATAATTTAGTTAATTTTTTATTTTTTTACTCTTAAAATACCATCTCAAAATATACTACTATTATACTTCTACCTAATAATCTTAAAATCGATTGTTCCCAAACCACCAACAATAATATTCTGCTTACATTTATATAATATTTTTATTGTAATCTTTTGTTAAAAGCATATTGATCCGTGGTTAATAAATTACCTAGAGATAATCAAGCCATTTTAACAAACTAATTTCAATTTTATAATAAGATTACGAATACGGTGATACCAGTACATACGATAGTTAATTATAGTTTCTATACTTCTATTCAGTTAATTAGATAAAAAGATTATTTAAAAAAATCTTATGTATAAAAGAAATTTAGAAGGAGAATCTTTTTTCCTATATTTATGGACAAGATAATATGTTGCTAAGGTAGTTTTATTATAATAATTTTTTATACTTAATATATAATGTATTATATTAATTAAATCATGGTTAGAGATTTATTTTAAAAATTAAATCTTAATAATTTATTTTAACCTACGCATGTGTCACTAATCCAAATAGAAACTTAAAAAAAATGGAAAGAAAAAAAATGGAGAGGAGCCGGATCCCTGGTATATACTGTCAGTTTACCATAAAAGTATTGTCTTTATTTAAGTTGTACTAACTAGTACGTACATATTAGATAGACTATGATTCTTGCATGCATATTAGAAAGACTAAAACTTTAAAGTGTTAATCCATGATCTTCAATGAGGAAGAATTAAAATTCTTGATATCATCAATGAGAGCACTGAGATTGTTCCATGAAGATCCACCTTCTTCCACCGCATTTTTAGCCATCTTACTCATACTCACTGCTTTATCTCTTATTTCCGAATTTCCCATTAACCTCTCAATGGCGTCTTTTATCTTTTCTCTCCTTAACACAGGACTTGATATCTCAACACCTCCGTTGGAGTTATGGACTTCTGCCCCTACTTTCACTCCTAGCCCCATTACTTCCACAAGCTTTTCATTGTAGAATTGTTCAGCAAACACTGGCCATGTCACCAACGGCACGCCTGCGATGATGGCTTCCAGCACCGAATTCCATCCACAGTGTGTCATGAATCCTCCTATCGCTGAATGGTCCAAGATGGTTAGTTGCGGCGCCCACCCTTTAATGATCACACCTTTTTTCTCATCCAACAAACTCTCCGGTAACCACGTGGCTTTTGCTGATTGGTCCTTCTTCACTACCCAAATGAAAGGGACGGCAGAGGCTTCTAGAGCTTTTGCGATTTCAGCAAGTTGCTCCTCTTGGAATCTAACTATGCTCCCGAAAGAGACGTAGAGGACCGATTTGTGCTTCTGTTTATTCAACCACTCTACAACAGATGAGTTACTTTCATCAGCCGAACTGATAAGCTCTTTTCTTTTTCGACAAGAAAAATACGAAATGGGACCAATTTGCCAACATTTGGTTTTCTTCATCTTCTGATAGTACTCAGCATAAGCAGGTTCTAGCTCGTAAAAAGTGTCGTGAACGATACCATAGCTTCGATCCTCAGATTCTCTGGTTTGATCAAGCAATTCATCAAAAGCATTCTTCTCATCAGCAGGCTTAATCAGATCGTCTGTAAGTTGCGATAGCTTGAACTCAATCTTATCAGGTAAACCCGGAACCGAGAAATTAGTACTATTGGATTCCATTTGATTGATGAATTTTTCATGAGGTTTGTAAACCCTAAGATTGTAGAGGATGGAATTGTACATGTAGCTGGATTGATTGAACAATAGCCTGGGGATTTTGAGTTCCAACGCGATATCGACGGTCCATGGGAAATACATATCAGAGAAGATACAATCAGGATGAATTTCACGAATTTTATCTTCCATTGGTTTCTGCAGAAGATAAATTCCGTGAAATACTTTGCCCGCGATTTCAGTTGAAGAGGCGGAACTGAAATTCTCGATCCCTTCAGTCAATCCAACTTCAGTGGATGGGAAGTTGAGAGTCTCAATAGAGATAACGGAATGGCCTTCCTCTTCGTTTTCGTTGTTAATAGAAGATCGGAAGAGGGAGGCGTTGTGGTGGGTAGTGAGGATGGTGACTTTGACGCCGCCATGAGAGGCGAATAGCCTGGCGGCGTTAACTAATGGAATGATATGACCAGTGGCGAAGTAAGGAAGGAAGAGGATGTGTAGTTGCTTGCTCCCGTTATCCATGGCTACCACAATAGAAAATGAAGTTTATTTTGAAAGAAACTACACTTATAAATTCTTAAAGATAGCTATATACTACTCTTCCGTTTACTTTTACTTGTCATGTTGCGATTTTTTAAACAATTTGAGGAGTTTACAAAGCTAAATAAGATTATACTAATTCAATGAAAAGTACTATACATTGCTATAAGGTTAGTCAAAGTTTTTATACTTTGACTCTAAACATGGAAAGTATGACGATTAACGATCAAAGTTTTTATAGTTTGACTTTAAATATAGAAAGTATGACGATTAATAGTCAAAATTTTCTATCCTAACTTACTTAACACATTTCATTTCAAGAATCAAACAACTAAAAATTTGTACATAAAATCTTTAATTATTTTATAAATGAAATTTATATATTTGTGAACTACTTATATAACTCACAATAATTGATTATTCAAAATATTTAAAAAATTTATTTAAAAAATTACGGTTAAAATTAAATTTATTTGAATTTTAAAATTTTAAAAAATGTACAAGGACGGATGGAGTACTAGTTTGGTAATAAGAGTTACTGCACTTTATCGGTCAGTTCTTTCAGAGAGAACTATTTTGGGAATACACATGATTTTCGTGAAGCACCCCAGTTTTCACAGTGGTTTGAAATTTACTGTTTACATTATAGGTAAACAGTCAATCAATTTATCAATTAAATTATTAAGATTATTTATTATTAAAATTATTCATTAAGATAAAAGATAATTTATTAAAAATTATGTTCAGTTTTCATAGTAGTTTGAGATTTACGGTTTACATTATAAGTAAACAGTCAATCAATTATTCATTAAGATAAAAGATAATTTATCAAAAATTATGTTCAGTTTTCATAGTGGTTTGAGATTTACGGTTTACATTATAAGTAAACAGTCAATCAATTTATCAATTGAGTTATTAAGATTATTCATTATTAAAATTATTCATAAAGATAAAAGATAATTTATCAAATATTATGTTCAGTTTTTTATTTTGTGTTTACATGAGGATTCTTTTTGATATGTTTTGTTCAATAAATATTTATTTTGAGGTTTAATTCATCAAAATATGTTTGGTCAAACTTTTTAAAGTTTGATTTATTGAACAAAGTTTTTTAATATAGAGTAATATATTTTAGTGAAATATAATTTATGTGTGACCAATAACTTTATAAAATCACTTTTGAGCATTTGACCAAGTTTTTAAAAAATATATTTAACTATACTTTTTTTAAAAAAAAATGCTTAAGAAAACTCATCACTTTAAATTATTTTTTTGACCAAACACATTATAAATATCTTTGTTATTTAACAATATATATGATCTGGATTTGGATTGTGATTTGTAACACTAGCCGTAGAAAACAGACTAAATAATTGAGTTTACTTCATCAACATACATTAGAATATGACTTTTTTAATATCTATGTATTACTTCGTCGAAAGCGATTGATTTTATATCAGTTCATTTTTACTTGTTCACAATCAATTATAATTTCTTTAATTGATATTATTATATCACTTTTTGTAATATTAGTTCAATGTTAATAAGTTGAGGGTATAATAAAAATAAAATTATTATTTCTTGATTTGTCAAAAGATGACAAGCAAAAGAAGAAAATATTCCTCCATTCAGTTTCATTTGTCATAATTATATTTTTTTAAAATTAATTTGACTAATTTCAAAATTAATTAGATTACATTAGTTCTAAACTATTCAAAAATCATACAAAAAGTACTATAAAATATAAATTATAACTTTTTACATATTAATATAATGAAAACATACATTACAAAAATGTTAATCAAAATTTTTATAGTTTGATTTTAGAAAAAGTCATAGGAGGAAAGATGTAATTAGGATTAGATAAGTCTTAATTATAATTTATTGAATATTGAACAAGACTTATAAAGATGTCAAAATAATCGAATTATTGCAAAAAAAATTTATGAATGCTATTTTTTTATTTGTTTGTTTATATCAGATACAGATATTGCAATCTGTACTTGAGATATTCATATTCCCTTTTGAGCTAAACTAGCTGTTTATTAGTACGTCACAAGATTTGATATATCCCAATTTAAGAAAATATTGTTAGGATACGTTATCGTGTTTCTATTTATTATTTCAGTAGACTAAACGTACATGATTTTTTTTTTTTAATTTTCACCTAATATTTAAATATCAAATTTATAATCCGATTCATTTGAATTTATAAGAGAAGCGTGTATATGTATATTTTAGTAGACTAGATGTACATGATTTCTTTTTACCTAATCTTTAATATCTAATATATAATTTGAATCATTTGAATTTATAAAAGAAGCGTGTATATATATTTTATCAAAGAAAATTTCACTTTCATAACTTGAAATCCACCATAATTTATTCCGCCAAAACAACTCAACCATTTATGAACTTTTAAGAATATTTATATTTTATTTTATAGTTGAAGTAGGTGGGGTTAATGGTGGTGACGGGTGAGGGAATAGTTTGACTATTTAGGCAAAGCGGTATGATTGGTTTGTGCTTTTAGGAAGGATTTTTTTTATATTATTTGTCTAATAAATATTTATTTTGAGGTCGGACTCATCAATAACATATTTGATCAAATTTCGAAAGTTAGTTCATTTTGGAAAATACTTTTCATAAAAGTACTTTTCATTGAAAATAATCTGCATTTGACCAATACATTTTAAAAACAAATTTGAGCATTTGACCAAGTTTTTTAAAAATATTTTTAATTGTACTTTTTTCAAAAAATTCTTTTAAGCTAAAAACATTAGCTTCTGGAAATTAGTTTTTTACTGTTCGCTGAAAAAATTTATTCTCTCGAAGGCTTAGGAAAACTCATCACTTTTTCTTGTCAAAACATATTTAAACTATTTCATTATTTTTTAGTTTTAGACCTAATTTATTGAAAGTATGAGTTTCATATCTAAATTATCACGTATTAATTTGAGAAACACACCTCTTTTTTTTATAATTCTCTCATCAATACTCTCTCTTTAATTTAAAAGAAATTGTGACACTCCATCCCACTACACATGAACAAACATATCACGTTGACAAGAATCAAATAAATTATTAATATAGTTAAAATAAAAAAAAAACATTATTTCAAAAAAATAATATATTTTCTATAAAATAAAATGTAAATACTTTTATTTTAATTAACCCACCCTCGCAATCCCCACCCCCCTACACACATTTTTTATTTTATTTTGTTTCACTTTTTTTTATAATATAA
>NC_028644.1:65456389-65513028 GCF_001406875.1 Solanum pennellii
GGGGAGGGTGAAGTTAAAAATATTTATAAGATAGTGGAGTGGGATAAGAAAAAAAATTTAATTTTTTCTTTGATCATTAATTTTTAATTAATATTCAGGGCCGGAGCCATGTAGGCTTCAGGGTGTCCAATTGCACACCCTTTGTCGAAAAAAAACACTACATATATACGTAAAATTTTAATTTATTATTGGTATATATAAAAGTTGGACCCCCTAAAATGATTAAGTAAGACACAATAGAGTTGGCAATAGCTAGCACATCCCTTTGCCCGGGTTCGATTTCCTGCCGGATGTTTCATTTTTCTTTAATTATTTATGACAATTTAATTATTAAAAAAACATGCTTAGTTTTAGCATAAACATTTAGTAGTGTGTTGGTCAATTGTATCATGAATCCCTCCGGAAATCCAAGGTCAAATCCCCTCTAACACTAATTAATTTTTCCAATTAAAATTTAATATTTTTTACTTGTGGATTTTTTCAATTAAAATTGAATTATTTCCTTAAATTTTAATACCTTTTTCTTGTAGAATAAGATTTCCTTAAAATTTTTTTAAAAAAATCTTATGGAATAAGGTTTTCTTTCTCTATAAATAGGAGACACAATTACCCAAATTATATCACCATATTATTAAAAATAGAATCTCAATAATTCTCTCTTTTTTTTTTCTCGTTCTTTTATTTTATAACAAAATAACCAACTTAATATTTAGTTTTAAGTTTCAATGGACATGAGGAATTATTATAATACAGTACCAAAAAAAAGTTCGACTTCTCTAAGTCAACCAAATAAAGAAACAACGATAAATCAATTAGAAATGTTGTCACATTCTTCTAAAAAACAAAGCATTGATTCAAAATCAACTTACCAATTACATTATCGATGTACGCGATACTGATAAAAAATTCTCTGATTTAGGTGGACTTGGTGAACTTTCAAGAAAATTGATAGAGACAAAGAAAAACTTAACTTATCTATTTATATTTCGCTTAGTGAAATTTGTTTTGCTTTTGCCAGTTGCTATTACAACCGTCGAAAGAGCTTTCTCGGCAATGAAGTATATTAAAAATGACTTGCGAAACCGAATGGATTATGAGTTTTAAGACGTTTGTATAGTGCCTTATGTAGAAAAAAAAGTATTTCGTACTATATCTAATGAGTCTATTATAAAAACATTCCAGGATATGAAACCTCGTCGAGTACAATCATAAAAATATTTTTGAATTATGTTCAATAGTAGTTTATTTTCTTTATGTTAGTTTTGAATTATACACTTGTAATTCTATTAAAAATATTCTTATATTTGATTAGATATTGTTTAACTTGATTATTTGTTTTGGTAGTTTAAATTATCGTTTTATTTTTAAAAAATACTATTAAAAGTTTGGACACCCTTGATGAAATTCTTGACTACGCCACTATTAATATTAATAGTTTATTGTTAAATTTTCTTAAGTTGAAATATATAGCTGTTTTTCTCAAACTAATAAGTAATAATTCAGATATGAAACCAAAACAAAATAGAATGGTTTAGGTTTTTTTTTTTTACACTCCTCTTCTTCTTTTTCTTTTTTTGTTGAACAAACTAGATTATAAATATTTTTTATTTAACAATATCTATTCAAGTAAGGTATTATCGGATCAATCAAAAATATTATCGGATCTAGATTTGGAATTGTGATCTGTGACACTTGCCGTAGAAAACAGACTATTCGATTGAGTTTATTTCATCAACATACATTAGAAAATGATCTTTTTAATATCTATGTATCACTTCATTGAAAGTGATTGATTTTACATTGATCCTTGTTTCTCCATTCCTGAATAGAAAAGATAATAAAGATGTTATCCATTCATTTTTACTTGTCCACGACAAACTATGATCTTACTGATATTTTATCATAATATTTATATATAATCTCAGTGGACTACGGGATCGTTTGGTTGGAAACAAGTTATCCCAAGATTATCCTGAGATTAGCAATCTTATCCCACCATGTATATGGATAGCTTATCCCATCACAATGGTATAAATGGTGGGATAAATTATCCCAAGCATGACAATCAAACAAGACACAAATTTTTATTACATCATTATTTTCTTATCCCATTACTATTTATGTATATTCCTCACACCAAACGACCCCTAATTGTATTGGTTTTATAGGCCATTTACAACCCTACGAAACCTTACAGCATAGCCAGCAAGACATTATTTACTTTTTCTAGCCGATATGCATAGATTATACATGAATTATACGTATATTATACATCTTAGCCGTTGAGCCATAACAGAACAGACTAAAAAAGCAAGGAGTCATTGAGAAGTTCACTATACAGACATAATTTAGAGGAATTCTCTCATTGTAAAAATGACTTTTTTTTATAAAGAGCCTTCACCAGTTTATGTCAAAGTGACTTTGTTGGTGAAAAAGCTATTGATGCATGAACTGAAGTTTCTCAGTAAGCTACCTATTAACATGATCAATTGCCAGAAGGAGCTAGTATATTAGTTATCTTTTTCGTCATTACCATACACAACGGAGAAGTAGTGGCCCAGATCCTTTGGTGTTAAGCCTGGAAACCGATGAAAACTGCTAGGCAGCGGATCAATTTTGACAAATGGCCATCTCATACTTTCTGCTGCTTCACATTCTTCCCATCCATCTCCGATAACACAAAATTGCACGTTTGCACCATTGAACCGCTCCTTTATCCATGAGAAGCACTGGAGCTTGCCCACTTCCCATGAGCTATAAACTGAAAAAATGATGATAGATGCGTTAGAGAATGCTCCCAGAAGTTGCATTATTATACGCTGATAAACATGGGAGAGGAGGAACATTAACTATCAGGGACATGGATCGGTGGTTGTGCCAGAATATGCACGAGCTTAGGCATAATTGATTTGAAACATACATGTATCCAGCTCCTAAAGGGAGATGCTGTTTTTTCTTTGTTTTGGCACGAGAATCCACTATTGTAACTTCAAAGCTCAGGGATAATGGGGCAGACCACCCTTATTTCTGAAGGGAGAATGCCAAGTTCTAAACACAAAAATACTAGCTGGAGACAGCAGTGATATTTTCCAAAGTTCATGTAATTTATATGTCATAGAACTCGACCACGGATTGTAACTTTGTTTAGGCCACAAACGGTGAAAGGTTAATTTAATGAAAAACAAACTACCTCAATCAAGATTCTAAACTAGGAGTAGTCAGAAAGGTTAAATATTATAATGACAAAAAAAACTAACCATTTTCGCTAGGGAATAAATCACCCAGGCGAAAGAGCAAGCATTTAACTAAGCTGGGTATCAATGATCCTGAAGTCACCAAGATATTCACATGCTGGATTAAAGTATCTCCTGCATCATTGGTAGAAACAGTAGAGGAGGCTAAATCTCGATCCCCAACTGCACACTGTTCCAAGCAAGCCCTAGCTGCATTGGAAGGAGAAGGAGAGCATTTAAGCAAGCAAATCACATCCACCCTACGCATAAAAGTATCATCATTTATCTGTAGAGAACCCAGAATAGAAGAAAAACACTTCAAAAAGTGTAAACACAAAAAAAGAGCAGAAAGTAACTGGAATTAATGCCAACGCCTAAAAACTAGCTTGTAATCAGAAAAGCTGAGGGCCTCAGAGAAGAATATCTTATTTCCAACTTGTATCTATCAATGATGGCTCCAAATATGCGTCCATATCCAAAGTTATCAAAATAATAAGAGGGCAAGCCTCAGTTTGACCCATTAACTACGAGATGAGACCACTATGACCCCCTGAGATATATTTACTGCCTGATAACTTCCCTAACCAGTATCTCTGGCATGTATAACTATTTTCTTCCTTGAGGAGTATCTCAGGCATAAATAACTAATTTCTTTCGAGTGGAGCAGGCAAAGAATAAGCCTTCCCTCAGAGACAGGTGAAGTCGCTCAAATGTTAAGGCATTGACTAAAATGAAAGTGGAAACATCACTGCAAGTGGGAGTACCAAATAAGAAAACAAGAGAAGCAAATCTCTCTTGCGAGTCTCCTGTGTGCACAATAGACAGAGAGAGAAGAAAAATTAAAATTTTTCTTTTTAGAAGCAACATATGAAAATGTTTTTTAAAAAATAGAAAGCGGCATTTCATCGATGATAAAACAGCACTAAGTGCTGGTATGTTTACAACATCAACAGAACAGTGAGCCAAAAGTAAAAAAGGCAAGTAGAAGAGGCAAAAGAAAGATTTGGCAGATGAAAATGATACTAATGCACTTTGCAAAAAAGACGGGAGCTGCTTTGAGAAATAAGGTAACAAGAGGAAATTAGTTTAGAATTTTAACCTCATGCGTTTACTTCTAAGTTGCTGACTAGCACATTTAGCATTTTGCCAACTTGCATATTTCTTATATGTATTTATGTGTTACTCTTATATAGAATATCAGAATGCACAACTGCTCTTAATATATTTCTATCCTCTTCTCTTCAACAATATTATCTCACCTCCTCCCACGACAACTGAAAGGTGGATGGAAAAGTACGGAGAAGTAGTAGAATAGTTTTATAGTTTTTGATGCCCCAATTGCTTTAGAAAAGAAAAAGAAAAAGAACAGGACTCTAAAGTTCTCAAATTGAAATAAGGGCAAGTTTTGGAAATTCAAGATACTAGAAATAGGTTAAGATTTGTGATTTCTAGAGAACTAGGAGTCTGGAATCCCTTTTGAGGTCTTCTCTAGTACGCTGAAAGTAATGCATGGATCTAACATAACTGATAAAAACCTAGAAGAAAGAAGATAGATTTTCGATCACCTCACATAAGGGGGCAAACAGGAGAGACAGTATCATGGGAAGTCTCAGTTTAGTTGAGGTAGTTATAATTATCTGGTCTTATTTGATGATTTCCAATGAAGGCGTCCTTCCAGCTATTAAGAATACAAAGTTTGGTATATCTGTTAAATTGTGCATTCAAAAGTTTTATTTCACTGCAATTGATTAAAGTGCTTTTTACAATAATTTATATCTGTAAAACGGATTAGGAAGAGATGTAAATTTATAGACCTGCAGTTCACCTATAGTAAATTAACTTCTTCGGCGCAGTTTTTTTTTTTTATAGCATTATGTGCCTATACAAACACATGAATACATGACACTCCAAAATACACAAACACAGCAAAAGAAATATGTTCTATGCCTGTCCACATTAGTGACATTCTATCCTCAGTCCAAAATTAAAATCCATACGGCAAGATGATTCACTATAGTGATAGAATCTAGAGTAACCTACCTGCTGAGAACCACATGTCAGTATAACTATCAGTGACGTCATAAAGCTCGCTCCACGATTTAATCATGTCTTGGTCAAGAATACTGGGCAACCCCTACAACAAATGGTAAATGAAGGTTGTTATAGTTATTTTATGTTATACTCAAAATATTCAAACATAAGCACATCTTCTAGTAACAAAGTTAAGCTGCTTTCCTTTGATCAAAAGCGAGACTGTTGAGCAGAGTGGACTACCATAAGCAGTTTCTTTCACGATCGATACATCATGTATGGCCCAGGCCACAGTGTGAAGTTAATGACCCCAACACAAATAGAGATCATATACAACCTCTAAAAGCTTCGTCTTAGTACTAAGATCTATAAAGTTCTTGGTATGGTCTTAACATTAACAACAGTCAGTGTCATGTCTTTTCAGAACAACCGGTCGGTAGAAAAGAGAATATTTAATTTGAGAAGGAGAAAAAACTCTTCCCTCTTTAGTCAATTCGAGTAGCTATTTTGTAGATTACCTACATATCCTCAGGTAATGGATGCATAACTTTCTTGAATGCAATTTTCACACACCAAAATCATGAGCATTCTTGTTTTAGCCAAAACTAGGAACAAACCAAGTTAGAGACTCAGCCATGCTATTTATAACGTCTTTTTTCTATGAGTAGCCATGCTATGTATCACGTATCCTAGTTATGAAACGAACATAGAACATTAGAAAAACTAGAGAACCACATCAACTAACACAAAATCTCGTAAAAGGTGCAATATTATGGTTGCTATCAAGTTGGTAACATCAGAGTGGAATATCAATGATCTTCACTACAAAGTACCGAACAGAGTAGATATTTCAGTCTGGCACCATTCGTTAGCCTCCTTCAATCAGAAAATGGACTTTTTAAAAATAGTCAAACAAAAAATACAATAGTACCTTTTTGTACTTCTGTGCTACAGCCCGATGACGGTATGCTAATCTCTTTTTATTAAGATCATCACTTGGCGGACCAAAGCCATCTTTATTGAAATCATATTCAGCGAGATCTTTACCATCATCATATTGTTTCAAGACATCTAAATATGGCATATTACAGTTTTCAACCTGAAAATCCATATAACAGAGTTAAACAAGCATTAGTCCATGATCAGCAGGATTCATGAAGACTGTGTATTAGTTCTCTGGTCCAATATATTATAAGAAGATTAACTAACCTGCTCATAAAAGAAGTGATCATCACATATCTGAAGAATATGATTCTCCCACATCTTCCCAATTTCTACACCACTCTGTACATTCTTGGATCCATTGAATGCCTCAGCATATGTCCCATTTATCAATGACTTTAGTAATATGAGGGTTTCATCCATGTCCCAGATATATACATTCATTTTCTGATCCATATAGTTCCAGCAGAAACCAATTGATGAAATTTAACAAATCTCCCGAGACAGGTGAAACAAATGTATGTATAACCTAATAAATGACAAATTACTTTTTCAGATTCTATGTACTATATGTAATACAAATGTATGAAAGTCGCAAAAAAGTATAGCCACAAACAACATCACACAGACAACAAGTCTGAAATTCGCATAAACCCCAATATACACAGTTTAGAGTAAATTGTCACAGTTGCCTCAACGAAATGACAAATCAATAATAAGTACACAGATGCTCTTCGCACGAAAATCGACAGTACTCTATCATCTTTGGGCACACAAATGTTACTCAAAGTATATGATAAAGTCGCTCAACCTTTTGCTGCTAAGCTTTATTAACATTTCTTTTTTTCATTTTGATTAGTCCAAACCTTCAATCGTTTCGTAGTCACCACAATCAAGTTTTCCAACAACAAAGACAAATTCTTTACCATTCTTTAAATTGAACACATTCACATGCACAGTAGTGCCAAAAATCAATGATTTATCAAATTTTTTTGATAAATCATGATTATCTACTTTTCTATGGTGCAGATAAACAACTCCATTCATTTTTAATTATGTCCAAAGTTGAAAATTTCATCTCGAAATTCCAAGTATAAATCAAGGAACAACAGAAAAGGAAACAGCAAAAAGGGATCTATGAGCCTTCGCTATAATAAACCATCGGCAAAATTTTCAATTTTTATCATAAAACTGTAAAAATAACTGAATAAAAATGAAAACCCATGTCCCTTTATCCCCCAGAGAGAACAAAAAATCTGGAAAATCATAACAACAAGACGAATCTTCCATTAACTATAAAGCAAAAAAAAAAAAGGAAAACTGGGAAAAAATAAATGGCAAGAAATAGTGCACCTAAGAGTAGCTAGAGAATTGTTGAAGCACTCGAAACTACAATTAATTCAGAGAATTTTCTGTTTTGTTAATGGCAATGTTTGACTGATATTTGATACTACAAAGTTGGAAGAAGAAGAAGCTGCTGAACAACTCAAAGCTTCAGTGTGGGATTTTGGGCCAGCCCAAACAATTGTTGGGGTTGGAGCCCAATTTGTTTTGGGCCCAGCCTATGAAATCCATTTTAATAGACTAAAATTTATTAACAGAAAATTACGCGTATAAGCAAACATATACTAGTTAATTAGTTAACATAACTATAGTTAATCTTAATTACAATTCGCGATCTACTTTTTAGCTATAATTATGCGGCTCAATTTTTTAATCTTGTATAATTTGAACGTTTTATATAATTTAATGTGTAGTTCAGAATTTGTATAACTGTTTACACTTTTGATGTTTGTAATTGTATAAATACATTATTTAGAGTTTATACAAAACTAAATGAATAATACAAATGTACCCGCAATTAAAATGTAGCTACAACCCGTAAATATGCTAACTATAGTTATGGTTCGGTTTGGTTTGGTTATTGATTAAAATCAAAACCAAACCAATCTAGTCGGTTTTTTAAATTTCTAGAACCAAACAAAAAAAAATAACCATCGGCTTGGTTATAGTTGGTTTGGTTCAGTTTCTATGATTTATTCGATTTGAAAGTAATAATTTTTTTAGGATGTACATACCTCGATAGACATAACACGTACATGAACAATCTACATAAAAGTTAATGTCGGTTGAATCAAGCAATTAAGCAATATTAGAGTTATCATAACACGAACAAAGTGATTCATTTAAGAGAAAGTGCGACTATTTTATCTGAAATACAGTAAGTAAAGACTAAAATGAATTTTGATGAAGTTGAATTTGAGATTGTTATACTTGGGTTAAAGTGTTGAGCTTGAGAAAATGGTAAAGTTAAAGACTTCATTAATTGAAATTTAACAAAATATTTTTAATTTATTTATGAATAATATATAAGTAATTATAAAATCTATATATCTAATTTCAATTCGGTTTGGTTATTTTTGCGGTTGTTTTTTAGTAAAATCAAAAACAAACCAAATAGTATCGATTTTCAAAATTCAAAAGCCAAACCTAACCAAATTAAATCAAATATATGTTTTTTTTAATCGACTTGGTTCGGATTGCGTTTCGATTTGGTTGTTAACCATAACCAAGAACAACCCACTTATGAAGCATAATTAAGTTTACTATGATGGCTATTGCGAAGGTTCCCCTTATTTATAAACTGTAGACGATTTCACTAATTATGTTAGAATTTTTACTAGATAGAAATTTATCCTATCATTTTTTTACATTAGGGCAAAGTGCACATAGTTTTTAAGGTGTAGCAAAGTTAAATTATTTTTTGTAATATATGGAAAACTTACATAAATTTCAATAGTTTATAAATTAATTATTTAGATACACTATAGTTTGCAATATTACTTATCTTACTATATTTGGTGCATTCATATATGTCCAGGTACATGTATCTCAGGGTATATGGGGTCAAATTTGTTTTAGATATATTGTATCCAAACGGATTCGCATGTATCTAAGATACCTAACCAAACATTCTCACCTCCCTCGCATCTCTCCCATTTGTCTCGCTACTTTCTTATGTATTTAGTTTCTCAAATACATGTTAATCATATCGATCAAATTCATGTATATAGGTGTATCTAGTACGATCCACACGTATCTCAGATACATAACAAATATTGCTTGTCTACCTCCTCATCTCACTCGCAACAAAAATACATGTATCTAAGTATATTTTTCTCAATATATGGAAGAAAATTCTTAGTTAGTAGTAAGATAAGTAATATTTTAAAAGTATATGTAATAATAGTATATATGATAGTGAAGTATATCGAATTATGTAATTTCTCCTAAATATATTCACTTAGGTATCACTTCAGATATATCTAAAATTATTTTCAGATTTTGAGAATTCAACCCATCTCTATTCCTAACTAGGTAATATATAACTTTCATTTTAGAAACATCTGCAGTTTCAAAATCTCTATGTCGAATGACTTGTTCTCTCACATCGGAATAGCTAGTTCAATTTTTTCCATTGGAATCGTATTTGAGAATTTCTTACCTCATATAGTTCTCCCCATATCGAAATAGGTAGTTCATTTCCTTCCATTGGAATCGTATTTGAGAATTTCTTACCTCATATAGTTCTCCCACATCGAAAAAGTTAGTTCGATTCCTTCCATTGGAATCGTATTTGAGAATTTCGTACCTCATACAGTTCTCCCAGATCGAAAAAGTTAGTTAAATTCCTTCCATTAGAATCGTATTTGAGAATTTCGTACCTCCTACAGTTCTCCCACATCGAAATAGTTAGTTCAATTCCTTCCATTGGAATTGTATTTGAGAATTTCGTACCTCATACAGTTCCCCATCTCACTCTCATTCCTCTCACTCTTGAAGTCAATCTATTCAACATTTTGAAAGCGCGATAATCACAAAGTTGTAAGTCTTCCTTTTCAATTTGAATCCATAAAAAAAAATATTAATTTTTTAGTTAAAAATATTCAATAATTTAGAATCTTGTTGGTGTTGACCCCCCCTCCCCTACCCCCCTCACCCAATTTTTAGGTTTTTATGAATTCTAACATTGTGAAATAAGAGTAAAAAAATAGAGTCCTAATATAAAAACTGAATTTATTATCATTATATGCACATCATCAATTTCAAGTTTTATATAGAAATGTTATATCTCAATTTGGAACAAAATCTGAGTTTTTGCTATTAAATTCTTAGATGGAGCTTGGCGGTTCATCCAAAGATCATGGATCTCCAAATAGGTTCAATCTCAGTCCTTCAAAGAAAACATTGTTGAAGAGAAACATCGCAACATTTAGTGCTGAATTAAGGAAATACTCCGGGGACGTTAGGAACTTGTCTAGTGAAGGTATGTCCAGATCTGAGTGTGGAGTTAAAAAACCTGATGAATCTGACATTATGGAAAATCAAAATGTGGTTAGTGCCAGCTTGAGTGAGTTCCATCATTTGAATTTCAATGAGAATTCAATGCAAGTCCACGGGGAAATGGATGAGATGAATTCGAGCTTGATCCATCAGACAGAAGAATTAGAAAGACAAGTGAAGGAGCGCAGAGATTGGGCGCACCAAAAGGTAATGCAAGCTGCAAATAAAGTTAGTAATGACTCAATTGAGCTGAAGATATTACGGATGAACATGGAAGAGACGCGAAAACTGAAGAATGATAAGCATTTAAAAGAAGGAAGTCGCTTAGAAAGACTCGTTTATGAGTGTGAAAAGATGAAGATTGTCGTAGAAAAAACAAGTGGTCTAATTGACAGGGGAAACCTGATAAAGGAAAAGATTGAGAAGGAAAATGATGAATTAAGGGCAGAGATAGAGGCCTACAAGTTAAGAGCATCAGAATATGAAATTACTCAATTGGAGGCTCTAAAGAAAGAGAAGAAGTGCCTGAAGAAACTTAAAGTTTGGGAAAAACAGAAAAAGAAGTTGCAAGACAGTATCGCTGCAGAAAAACAGATGCTCTTCGATTTGAAGCAACAATTGCTTGAGAGTGAGAAAACTGAAAAGGAAGCTGAGGTATGTACTTTCTTCTCTTTATCAAATGTATAATATATGTGTGTAATAGGTAAAGAACTATACATAGTTGTATTTTCACTTGGGTAATTGAAATGTACATTCAATTTTTTGCTCATCATTATTGTTTATGTTATGATAAAATCGCGATCTATGTCTTCCTTTTGGATAATGGTTTCTAAGTCCAACTTTTGACAGGCAATGTGGAAGCAAGAACAAAGGGCTAAGGCGGAAGCCTTATCGCTACTAAAAGAGGAGACGCGCCTCAATGAAGAAGTTAAAGCTACTAACAAAAGAATGCTCATGGATATGCGGCTTAGCTTTGAAATAGAGTCCCAGCAGTACAAGGATGAGCTCGAACGTCTTCATCAAGAATTATCTCGGCTTAAAGCATCTAATGAGGCTCCGGAAAGAGATATTGCAAAGTTGTTACATGAGTTTGATACATTGGAAGTTTCTTCGTCTAAGAAGGATGCTAGCAATGATAGGCGATGCGTTATTTGCAAGAAAGGTGAAGTTTCCGTTGTTTTCTTACCTTGTGCTCATCAGGTTATCTGTGCAAACTGCAATGACAATTATGGTAACAATGAACAAGCTAAATGTCCCTCATGTTTGGTTCCAATTGAACGAAGAATTCGAATCTTTGGTGCAGCTTCGTAGGCCCTTATGCTCCCTATTGGCTCGGATGTGGTAGAAAGGGAACTTATCCTTAGACTCTTGAAGCTTTTCGTTTTGGTTATTGTATCGATCTTTCAGACTGTCTCAATAGGGTTTTCGCCAATCCTATTGAGGTGGGCATGCTTATGAATTGTCTCTTAAGAAGACAAAAGAAAAATTATGTTTTATTTCTCTCTATAGACTTGAACAACATGGTAGATTGAACAATGTAATCCTAAACAATATGTCATATGTCTTTGTTGAATGTTGAATTTCTGGTGTGAACTTAATGATAATTACTATCTGGTTGCGTATCGATCGGTTATGTTAGGGTTTTAAGCATATTAGTTCAACTTATTGATTAACGTTTTCTATATATGTTAAATCTTTATAAAACTATTAAAATATTTGTCTATTGGTCATTGATTTATTGATTGCTGATTGTTATTGATTTTAGTTCTTAAGACTTTTAATAAAAAAAATCATTGAAAATCACTTATAAATAAGGTGACAAACCAAACGAACCATGCGCATGAGTTGACATATTATATTTTGCTCAAAAGTAAACACCGATACACGAATGAGTAACTGAGAATTTTGAGACACCCAAAAATAAAAGTACGAAAAATCTCAAGTCAAAGACTTTATATATCAAATGACACAAATAATTAATTAATTTACTATCGGATTGTCGATTGACCCATCAAGAAAAAACCTCAAATTTTTAAGAACCGATAACCTAATAATAAAAAAAATCAAAATCATTATCGAACTTTTTAACCAATAACTAACTCATTGTAAATTAACCTATAACCTTTTATATCTGAATTTTCAATTTCAGTTCGATTTTGAACCACCTTTGGATCTTTCAATTGGTGGTTCGAAATTCGCTAAGCGGATATATTTGAAACACTTGTAATCATATAAAGCACAAAGATTGAAATATTGACGATACTACGTATTACTAATAAAGTCATTTGAAAATTAATTAGAATAGATAAAATAGACCGTTGATTAATGTAATCTTACTTTTTTAATTTCATAATTACTTAATTGTATAAATATTTTTCTTTACTAACTATTTAACTTTTTTATATGTTACTTATCAATCAATTTAAATAAAATAAATAAATAAATACACTCCATATAAGTAAACTTTTCAATGAATTTTCGGTCATTTCTTTATTATTATTTCTCGTTTCTTTTAATTGGTCTAAATTATAAAATGGTTATAAATTATTACTTTTCAACCTAATTTCCCTTTTGACTTCGAAAAAGATTATTATTATTTTTTTATGAATTTACTTCTTCTGCACACATCTTCGATTCCGTAGTAAAAAATAATAATAATAGTAGGACAAAAGAACCTTTTTAAGGTTTAAAAGCACAGTCCAAAAAGAGTAAAATCAAATAAAATGAATTGTTGCAAAATTAATTATTCCCTAACCAAAAAAAAAAAAAAACTCATATTTTGTAGTCCCTATGCTAATTGGGTTATATTTGAACAATTAGGGGGTGGAAAAGAAGAATATTTGTATATAGTCCATTTCTTTAATTACTCCTTTTTCAGCAAATGGATTTGAGCTTTTTGTTACACTCAATAACTAAAAAAAATGTTTTGTATTGGTCGGAAAAATAGTTTAAAGTTGTAAGAAATCAAAATTATTTAGAATTTAGTATTGTCTAGTTATGATTTGTAGTTAAAAAGTGAGAGAAGTACGAAAAATATTTTGAAGTTGACACAAATTATTAGATTCGTTTCTGAACTATTAACAGCTTTGAAAACACTTATCTACTAACATAGCAAGTGATCTCAAACTCGAACATGAGACTTATAGTAAAAAGCTGAGAGAAGTGTTGAAAACACTCCTAAATTAGTGATGTATTGCATTCATATTGCAAGATCGGGAATGTATTTCATCCTTCAGGGTTGCCCAGTGCAGTTACCTCTCCTATTTAGTTTGTGCTGTATTGTGTAGAGCGGAATTTTACCTCTGCGATCTTAAAAGTTAGCAACTACGGATTTTCATAAAAAAAAAATCATAGATATATTTTACCTTTGTATCACCAAAGAACAAAAATGTTACTTTTGAATTTTGCGTTTAAAAAACTTAAAAAGCAACAGTTTTTAATTCTTCACTTTTTTGTAATGGGAGTTGAATTTGAAAGTTTTCGTTGAGCAATTTAGTGCACAAAGTTATCTCGATTATTCCATCAAGTATTCTATTATATGTATTGATGGCAAGAAATATTAATCATATGTAGTAACTTTCTAGTATATATTTATTAAATATAAAATATTCTTGAGTTATTCCTTACTTCGTCATTTTAAAGATAGAAGAAATTTTATCTTTTTAATCAGTCTATCTATTACGAATTTAAATTAGTTAAGCAAGTGACTTTTGAACTATTAATATCAAAATAAAAATTATTCAATAAAAAAGAATAATAATAACGAAAATTGCTCAAATATATTTGATCCACTTTTTTTTGGTAATATTAATTCGATGAAGAAAAAAGACTTGTATGTTTAACTCAATAGAAAAAAAAACATTTTGAAGCTCAAACTTCCTTTGAAAGAACGAAGCTATTTGATCATGTTAGTTTTTGTTTGGCTATAGATTTTCTAAGAGTAGGTATTCAAAAAATAAAATAAAATAGTACACATTGTTTGGTTAAACAATTTGGTGATTTTTTGTAAATATATCTTCAAAAATTATTCGAACTTCAAAATCAGGTCGTGAAATATCAGTTTTATTCATAGAATTTCAATTTATTTCCAAAGAAAATGTAGGGATAAGGGTCTGAAAAATATCTCAATTTTGATCGAATTTGTTCTTGCGATACTAAACTCTCATGAGGATCTATTACTTTCTTAGACTATTTAATATCGTATTTTAAACATATATATTTGTCCACGTGGACATAAAAAATAATGCAAAATTATAAATAGTAATGTGTCCACGTGGGCACATATATACCTTTAAAATACACTATTAAATAGTTCAGAGAGGTAATAGGTCATCATGAAAGTTTAGTATTGCAATAGCAAATTCAAACCAAAGTTGGAGTATTTTTCAGACCCTTATCCCTAAAATGTATTTCAAACACAACTTCAAGTTTCAAAGACTATTTTTCAACCAACTTCAAAAAAAAAAACTTTATTGTGATTTTAACTAAATCTCACTATAAAAACAGTGTGTATTACATGTGAATTTTCTTGGGGATTAGTATGAAAATTAGCATGAAACTTATTTTTCTGCGAATTTTCATACTAATTTTCGAAAAAAAATTCACGTAATTTACAATTTTCTTATAGTGGATCTATGGTCAAACGCTAGCTAATTAAACTAAAGTTTGATAGTGAATAATTGATCAAATGATGAGCTATTTGGCATAATGAACACATTATAATTGGAGAGATTAAAAGTTAAAGCCCTTAATCTAAAGCTCAAAAGTTGAGCCTAGTAAAGTTTTCACAACGTTTCTAGCTTACTTTCTTATATCCTTTGCTTGATAGTTACTTATAGTGTCCTCTTATTCATCATTTTACCGCTATCACTAGACTATAAACTTTATCAGTACAGTTAGTTATCGCGTAGTTGGTGGTACTTAAAAAAGTACTTATTTTGTTGAAATCATTGGCTAAATATGTTGACATTTAACCAATCAATAGTTGCTTTA
Source organism: Solanum pennellii (assembly GCF_001406875.1). Classification (NCBI taxonomy): domain Eukaryota; kingdom Viridiplantae; phylum Streptophyta; class Magnoliopsida; order Solanales; family Solanaceae; genus Solanum; species Solanum pennellii. The sequence continues at coordinate 65,471,932 of NC_028644.1, forward strand.
TAAGAGACTTAAGTGTAAAACAAATCATTAGAGATGTGACAAATAATTCAAGGTACAACACAATGTATTTCAACTTTGCAAATTAAAGCAACTCAAACATTACTTTTACAAGAGATATTCTGGTAATTTATACTTTTACAGACATTTTCTTTAGCTACATTAGCTTATAACATAAACCATGTTCTATAGTGTGATCTTTAAATATGATCAATCACTAGATACTTCATTCTTCAGTAACAATGTCAAACGTTTATGCTTAAAATTGACTTTGCGAACTAGACTCAGAGACGTTGTAAAATCGAAGGACTCTTAAGACAAACATTAAAAACCATTGTCTCAGAGAACACAACTCTTTAAGTTATTTCAAACCATAACATATTGTCTTGCTATGATCATTTCGTCTTCAGAAGAGATTTGGATTCCTGTTTGAGTCGTTCTGATTGAAAACTTCATATGTCATGTCCTCGTTGCCATATAACCCCACGTAGCTTCCATGAATCGAGTAAGGAGACATGCAGCCAAAGCTACTTAAGTCACCAGAAAGTTCAACCTCCCCTCTAAAACTCGGGAAAGTTGAATTTGATGTGAACTCAGATTGATCACTAGGCTGCCACGGGGTCATGCTCGGGAAGTCATACTGTGGACAGTAATTAGATACATTCTGTCCCTGAGGACATTCCTATATTCATCCACAAAATAGTGTTAGATTGTTAGTCTCAACGTAACAACAGGACAGAAACAGAATTGAATGAACTACGAATGATATAATGTAGATACCTTAGATGAATCAAGAATCATAGCGGAGGACATCCAGAGGTTTGCAGAACTAGCCCCTATTGCAGACTCATAATCCCCGAATTGTGTTGTCTGATAAGGAGAAGTAATAGGAGTCGAGTAGTTGCTATCGTTGCTCATGTATGCACTTTGAGTTGGCGTTTCATCAGAAAGAGCATTTGGTGGTTCCTTTACTAAGGTAAATGCTCCACTTGTTGTACTTGTACTACATCCAACTTGCTTAACTCCTCCAACATCTTTCGTCTTCAATGAAACATCGTTTCTCTTTATGACACGACAAAGTGCAAAAGGCCCCTAGAGACGAAGCGAAATATGATTCATTTTATTGTTTACTAGTAAATCAGAAGAGCCTTTTTAGAAATAAGATAGATTCTGTTTACCTGAAAACTAGGAGTACCCTGAGTAACATCATCACAAAGACGATACTCGTGCATTACCCAATCCGTTCTATCCCCAAGCGGAGCTCTTCCACGATAGAAAACCAATGTTTTTCGATAGCCAACAACTGCTGGATGACACACAACTTTCCTGTCTTTCCCTGTGGCTTTCCAGTATCCAGATTTAGTTGCTCGATTAGTTCTTGACCCATTCGGGTACTTCTTGTCCCGAGGACAGAAGAAAAACCACTCGAGGTCACGTTTAGGCAAGAAAGATTTCTCTACATTCAAAAACAGAATATCAGAACCCCCAAACTCTTAATTCTCGTTGATAATTTAAGTAATCATATAACTTTCTCAAACGTAAAAAGAGATATGTCCCCACAGAACAAGATAATCAAATAAAGCGACAAACTTTGCAGAATCAACACATTTTTAGTACAAAGTGCCAATGAAAACAACAGATTACAACATTTTCTTCAAACAGACACAATTCTAACTTTCCACCTGACACGTTTCACATCACAAGATTTATTACATTCATAAACTTTTGTGACCGTATCAAGCCAAAATAAGATTGAACAAATATATACCTGGAAGTTCCCATGGATCAAATTTGTACAAATCAATTACTGGAATAACTTCCAATTCGATTTCAAGTCCATCAGTTTTCCTTTTCAGGTAATATCCAACTAATTCCTCATCAGTAGGATGAAATCGAAATCCCGGAGGCAATGATGTTCCTGCCATGATGAAGTAACAGAATTTCTCCCAAAAAAAAAAACAACAAACAACTAGCTATACAACAACAGAGCAAAAACAAGATTTTCAACACAATATTAATTAAGTACCACAGCTATATCTGTTGAAAATTTGGAAAATCCAAAAATAAAAACTTTTTGCAACACTGAACTTTGTTTCAAGATTTACAATAAATTTCCACAAAATGTATTCTTGTAACAACAAGATCATCTTCCTTTGGAAAAAAAAATGTTCAAAAATATTTGATTTTTACAAGTATCCAAGAGAAAGATGTGTACGAACGAGATAACCAGAATTAGAGATATTTTTAGTTTAAAGAAGAAAGAGAAGTTGTGTAGAGTAATAACAAAGGATTGTGAATATGCTTTTATAGGCTATGGAGAATCCAACAGTACAAAAATATGAACACCGAAAGAATTGCAACTTGTCTGAAGGTACCAAAAATTCCACAATAATGACCCCACACATACAAAAAAAAACTAGAATTCAGTTCACACTTGTGAAACTGTTATATCCTACCTAAGCAAAGCACTAGTGACAGTTAAAAAGACTTTAGTCGTACTCGATATTTATATTAAATTAATATAATAATAATATTTATAATAATCTAACAAAATATGATTGGAAGAAGATAGATTGTTTGCGAATATTATAATTACCTAAAAATAATGAGGTTGAGAGGCTTTTATACTAAAATGAATGAATACAAAATGGGGATAAGAGTCTGAAATATACCTCAATTTTGGTTAAATTTATTGTTGCGATACTAAATTTTTATGAGGATCTATAATTTTCCTAGACTATTTAATATCGTATTTTAAAAATATATATTTGCCCACGTGGACATAAAAAATAATACAAAATAATAAATAGTAATGTCCGCATGGGCACATATATACTATTAAATAGTTCAGAAAGATAATAGGTCCTAACAAAAATTTAATATTATACTAATAAATTCGACCAAAATTGAGATATTTTTCACACCTTTATTTCTATATTTGAATTAGGATTGATATATATTCTCACTTTAATATCAAGCGGCAAATGGATAATAGATACCTCATATGTGTTTATCTACATAATTTTGTGCGACTAAATCATCATTAATTAACACAAAATCAAATTATTCTATTAAGGTAAACTTAATGGTTTTGATGTGAACATCAGTGCTGAATAAGTATTTGTCCTTCAATTTATAACTCATAAAGTGAATTTATTTAATTTAGTCTAAATAGAAGGTGTGCACAAGTATTATCATTTATCTCTGAAGGGTTGTTTGATAGATGATAGAATAACGAATGTATTAGTAATGTTAGAATTAATAACGATGAAATATATGTATTACTAATTTTATATGTGAATAATTATCTCCTAACTAGCTACTGACGTAATATTACTTATACAAAATTTAATATTCGCATAACTCACTTTCAAACCAGCTACCCACGGACCCTTATTAGTTATGTAAATGTTTATTTTTTGAACTTTCTTAGTTGTGCTGTAGAGTCTTCTTCCAAATATTTTGATCACTTTTTCCCAAAGTATTGAAGCACTCTACAACCTTCCACATCATCATGAATAGACAAAACCACTTTTTTTTTCTTTGTTTAATGGAAGTGATTGTGTCATGCTATGGCCCAATGTTAAAAAAAGAAAAAGGTCCTTAAAGAGCTTAATGAGATTACTTACTTTTTTTTTTAATAGTGCAACTTTGTGGAAAACTCTACTTTGATTTTTTTTGGGTTCACATTCAATTATAGTAAAGTTGAAACCTTAAATCCCTAGGCCTAGCTAGCATGTTAAATTGCCACAAAAGAATTAGCAAATCAACAATGTTACCGATCAGAATTGTGATAGAGTGATAAATATTTTTCATTCTTAATAACTAGAGGTTTTGGATTTGAGCTCGCTAGAATACAGAGTCACTTTTATTTGGGAGTATTTTACTCCAGTAAGACTTTACGGCGTGAATCCAAATTTGATTGGATGAAAAAAAACAATGTTGATGTGATGGAACTAATTTGTTTTTCCAACTATTTATAACAAGTTGTATTCTACGTACTATATGTTAAGATACAATGATAATGTCAAATTAATATAAGTAATATCAAAAGAATAAGCATACAATTGACACTAAATAGGATTAATTAGCCGAAGGAGAGATTAACATACAATTATTAATAGGTGGCTTATGAGAGTTAATTTGTCGGATGGTTACTCAATTAAGAATTATTTCCTTCGTCGGGTATTGTTTATCATGGTTTCTATTTTTAGAGTCAAACTACAAAAAAATTGATTAACATTTTAAGATACATTTTTTCATCATATTAATATGCAAAAAATTATTATTTATAGTGTTTTTCATATAGTTTTAGAATATCTAACTTTTTTGTTTAAAATATCGAATTAATATGATCTAATTCACCTTTAAAATTAATCAAATTGACTTTCGATAAGCGTAACATGATAAACATTTCGGGACGGAGGAAGTAGTAAGTATTTCACAAACTTATTTAAATTAAAAGCAAAAAGAAAATGAATTTGGAGATAATAACTATTAGCAATTTGGGATCAACCAAATGACAACAAAAACTATATCAAAAACTTAATAATTTAATATAATTTGATCAATTTGTCTCCATATGAGAAAGAAATATTAAAAATTATTGAGAGAAAGATCTCCTAAAAACTCTTTAAACATTTTTCTATTTATAAATGTTTTATTTTCTTTTTCAAAAAGAAAGCATTGTGTACCAACAAAAACTGTTTTGAATTAAGATACAATTATGATAGAATTCAAATAATATATTAAAAAAAACTGTAGGGCAAATTATAACACTACTTATAACTGTTAGATTTAATAATTTGAACACGTCTTTTTATGAAGGTCCCCTAATCTATTTCATTATCCAAAAAGAACACACACAAAAAGATAGTTCAGATTATGATATTAATGTGATATAGTATAATTATTATAAAACCCTTTTCAAACCAAGAAATAAATAAACCAAATATTATTGATTAATGTAAATTATATATTATGCAAACCGTTTAATTGTTGCTAAAGTTACTTATTTAAAGAACAAATTAGTTCTTCAGTTTCCATTTATGGACAAGGCAAGTACATAAATACTGAGTTTGGCAAGTTACGAATATTTTTCTTGTCTACAACCTTTTTTTTTTCTAATAAAAAAGTTATACTAATGACGGCTGCTTTGTATTGAGATCTTCTACTTAATTTTATATAGAATTAAGCACACAAATTTTGAACAACATGTGTCTTTTTAGCCATTAAAAATATAATATAATTATGAAATGATCAAATTCATTTCAAACAATAAAATTATATATATAGGTAGATAGATAGATAATTCACTATTAACTAATTTAAGTTTACTTGTATCATTCACGTTTAATTTCTTCGATCAATGTAAAATAAATGACAAGAAGCACACAAATTTTGAACGAGGTGAATTCGATCTTTTAATCATTATAAACATGATATAATTATGAAGTGACCTCATTGATTTCAAATAATAATCTTTTACACTATTATAGATAATCCATTATTAATTAAATTAAGTTTACTTGTTCCACTCACTTTTAATTAACTCTTTAGTCATTTTTTATTTTTATTAAAAGATAACTATAAGGTGGAAATTAAATAGTTAACTAGTAAAATCTAACTAATGAAAAACATGTGACATGACCAATTAATAATAATATATATATATTATATAAAGACTATAAAAGAGGTAATTAATAATAATATATTAGCTACTACATACTTCTTATTAGGCAGACAAATAGACAATATAGGCCTGCAATTGTTTAGCCAGTGGACATTTTGTTCTTTGTATGAATATAAGAATAATATTTTGGTCATGCATATCACAAGACAAGAGATGCGAGGAAAATAAAGAGATTTGTTGGGTTCCACTCTCAATAATTATGTGGAAAAATCGTTGGGTTTAATTTTTCTGGCGTGAATAAAAAATGAAGAGAAAGAAATTAGAAATATGAAAATTTGAACTATTTATTTAAGGGATAATGCACACCTTAACTATACTAAAGTCCTATTACCCCCTGAACTTTTTTTTTTGTAATTTTATGCATCTTTTGTCTAACGTGACACACTCCGTGGCCGATTCAATTGAAGCGCATGGGAGATAATTGGATGTCACGTAATCCAAAAAGATGTACAAAATTACAAAAAGAATAAGTTTAGGGGATAATAGGATCTTAGTTTAGTTAAGGTGTGTCTCTGAAATTTCGATCATAGTCTAGGAGAGTACTTGTGCATTTTCCCATTTATTTAATATAGGAACTTTGTTTAAAATACTCTCTTTGTTTCTTTCTATTTGTTATTTTTGTGTTTTACAAGAATTAATTATTGACTGATTTTACAGTTAAATTGTATCACAATAATTCATATTATATAAGTTGATATATCGTATTTACTATACTTCAAGTTTTAACTATTTCTTAAATGAACTTAATGCTATGTGCTTTCTCCACTATTCTATAGAGATAAAAAGTTGATGAAAAAAAAGGAAGAATGAATGAAAAGAAATTAAATTAAAAGTGTAGTACGTAGACAACTCTTTTGGTTTTAACCAAGGGACAAAAAATGAGAAGGGGACACTTGAAATTGTACTAAAAATATTTTAGAGTTGGAATTTCATATAATAAATTTTTGTGTGAATGAGGGATCCAACGTAGAATAGAAAAAGTTTGGTCAATTCAAGATAGAAGTGATGTCATTGATCATCAAATCATATTGGAAGAAAATATTAAAGCATCAACAATAGTAGAAGAAGCACACGAGGACGGAGCTATGGTAGGGTAGAGTGTGTTAGATTCGGACGAATTCAATAGTTTAGGTTAAATTTTGTCTTATATTTTTTAAGAAATTGATTAAATATGTACACATAATTTAAGACCAATAATTATGTAACAGACTAGTCTGCTACTGATATTATTCACTTTGGGCTTAAGCTTGCACGGCTTTAAAACGTGTTACTAGTGGATAAGACATGCTTATTCATTTTTGATATATAAGTAAGTATGTCTTACCCATTAGTGACACGTTTTAAAGTCGTGTGGAATCTATAGGTAGAATAAACAATATCACTAGCAAATTGAACTGTTACAAATTATTTAAAAAATTTAGAATTCTATAAACTTCAAATTCTGACTTTTCTCTCAATACAACTATTTCAAAAAGTTAGTCTTGAGATTAATTAACCTAAAAAATAAAATAAATGATTGTTACGAACATAGAGTCTACGATAAATTTATAATTTTAAAAAAATTTAAATTATCAGCATATATAAATCAAACGCATGACGAGGTGATAAGATCCATTGGAAATTTTAGAATGGCTATTATTATTATTCATATGCCTTTTAATTTCCTTGTCGATGTTTGTCTCAATTCTCTTACAAGTCTACACCTTCTTTCGGCCATTTTGGATTTTTGTCTCATTTTCATTGTGCCAAATGGGAATTATTGTCTAAAACCAACGGCTACAATTTATTTACTTGGAAAAAAATAAATTCAGCTGTCATTTTTGTGCTTAGCTAAAAGAAATTGGGTGGTTGGAATATTTTAAATTCCAATATGTTGACACTATATTACTCTTTGATGCTGTTGTAATAAATACATATTATTAGTTGGTAATTGGTAAAATGCTTATGATTAATATAAATGAGTCAAGCTAAGAAATAATTAGGGTGTGTGTGATACGAAGGAAAATGTTTTTTTTAAAAAACTAAATATTTTTTTAATTTATTTTTTAATATTTGATAAGTAAGCAGAAATATTATTTCAAAAATTAATTATATATAATCTAAATAGATACTATGAATTTGGTGGGTACGTTTTAGAGTAGACATATTGAAATATGAAATGTCCAAATTGATTCTTCTTATTTTCACTAACTAGAAATGTCATTTTTTTTTTAAAAAAAAATCTCTATATTATTGCTAGGTGATAAATAGAATGTCCCACGCATTGGTGAATGAATTGAACTATGGCACCTTTATTAAGGTTCAGACAAGTTTTCTATTAAAATATGAGTTAGATTCAAGATTTAATTTAACGAGTCTGATTAAAAAGAAATTCAACCATTGCAAGGTGGAAATATGTCTAATCCATGAATTCGCACGTACCAATATGAGGTGGAAATGTGTCTGGTCCAAGAAAGTGTATGCATCAAATTTGAATTTAATCGAACTTCAATATAAGTATCGAATACCGAATAGAAAATTATAAAAAGGGTTCTTAAAATTTACAAGTTATATTGAAAGTTGTATTTGTGTTTTTAATCCAAAAGATCAACTTTCATTGAAAAATCATACCAATAATTAGTTTATCTTTTCTACCCTATGATTTCAACTTGTGAAATTAGAGTTTAGTCTAAGTGTAATTATTAATGCCAAAGACTTAATTAGATCACTAATCTCCTACACGTCATCCTCCATGTAGGCCACCTATGTTTGCCTCCTGTCGGCAAGTCAGTCTTCATTATACTATACTCTTTCTCTCTGTCGGAATTGTTTATCATATTGCGCTTTTCGAAAATTAATTTGATTAATTTTTAAAGTTAAATTAGATTGAATTAATTCAATATTTTAAATAAAAAAATTAGATATTTTAAAACTATATGAAAAGTACTATAACTTACAACTTTTTGCATATTAATATGATGAAAAATATATATCTTAAAATGTTAGTCAAAGTTTTTATAGTTTGACTCTAAAAATAGAAACCATGAGAAATAATACCTGACGGAGGAAATATTAAATTGATTAATGTGATTAGTCATAAAAACAATTTTGAGGTCGTTTCATGGAATTTTTAGAAAAATCAGAAAATATTATAATTAATTAATTAGATATGTCTAATGACAATTTGTTTTGTCCTTATATAGTCATCAGAATCAATAATCATGTTTATGCAAATCTTTGACTAAAATATCACGTCCTTAATTATTACGTTATTTAATTAATTACTTATTTAGTTTCTTTGAATTTGTATTTAAACGTGAGATTGCAACGATAATTTTTATAGCATTATAATAGCAAAAAAAAAGAACTACATATGATTATGAATATAATGTTGGACTCTAAGCTCTTTGCTTTTAGCAAAATAACGACAAAGGCCATTCAAAATTTAAAAATAACCTGATTTGTCAAACATTTTGAAAATGAAACTTAGTTATATTACCATTATTTTCACTAAACCATTCCAATTTTTTTTAAAAAAAATTATATTCATATTAGTGCTTTGATTATATTTAAATTGTATATTGTACGGCTCATATGGATATGACACTACCAATAAGATTTTTTTCATGTTCAAATCTCAAATTTGAAACTTCTATTTAAGAATGAGACAGTTTCATCATTGTACCACAAACCTACGTCGGCATAAAACCATTTCATGAATTCAATGATTCTTGTTTCCATTTGATTTTCATTGTAATCATTCTAGGAAGCTATGATCCAATTCGTAATACTAATGACGGAGTCATAATTTTTATTAAGAATACTTTGAGAAAAATCATTACATAAGAATTTAAATAAACTTGATTGTAATTAGGGCTGTCAAATCAAGAGATATCTATATCATTTGAATTGACAACATTACACCACATTCATGTAACTTTTTGTAGTTGCTTCCAATTAATTAATATGATGGCCTTTTTTTTAGTGATCATGATTGATTATCTTTTTGTCCTTTATTAAGAAAATCTTTTACCAATGTTGATCCGGAAAAACACAATTAACATAGTTTTTTTTTATAATCTAAATGTGCATAATTTATAATTATTAAAAAATTAAATATCATATTCACAAAAAATATTAGAGAAGGTTAATGATCGATAGTGCTGATTGTTCGATAAAAACTAACGATAATTAATGGTTGGTGGGTAATACTAATAACTTTTATTATATATGTGGTGGTGATACTGAATAGAGTTGTGACAAAATATTATCGTCAAAATGATTTTTAAAGTATCATACAAAATTTGAAGAAATCAAATCCATCCATGGATGAATAAGTGATTTTTTTTTATAAAAGAAAAAAAAGAAGGCAAACATACTTGATGAGCTAAAATTACTATCCTGACTTGGTCATTTTTAATATGAAAATATGATTTTCAACAAATAAAGTGATTATTGGGGAAAATTTACATAGATTTCACTAGTTTATGAGTGAATTACTTAGATACACTCTAGTTTATAATATTATGTATCTTATTAAATTTTGGTGCATCCAAATACGTCAAGGCACATGTACCTCGGAATACATGGGTCAAAATTAGGTTTAATTTGTTCTAGATGCAAGATAAATGGATTTGCATGTATCCAAATGCATAACAAATTTCGCTTGTCACTCTCCTATGTATCTTATATCTCTGATACATACAAATACATATACCTATTATGTATTCAGTATGATTTGCATGTTACATAACAAATCTCAATCACCTTTCTCCCTATTTTAGTGTTGCAAAAAATACAAGTATATAATGTATCCCTCTCAATATATGATAGAAAACTCTTAATTCGTGATACATAGTTATTTATAGTACATATAATAGTAGTATACTAGTGCAATGTGTCTAATTATGTAGTTTTTGCTCGTTCTTTTCTTGTAATTACATTTCAAAATGGCTAAAATATTAATAGATGATCTCAAAACCAGCCATCTAGGCTAATTTAGAGCCCAATAGAAAAACTATTAGCCCATTTAGTATTAGAAATCCAATCTACTAATTCCAAATTTATTTTTTTTTTTAAAAAAAAATGTAATTAGGGTTTTAGTCCTTTTAGGGGTTTTACCAAAAATCCAGATAAGGTGTCAAAATATCCACAAAATTCCTTATAGATGTATTTTCATTGAAGTTTCAAATCCAAATCCAAACTCTTTGGCCATGGCTGCAAAATTCTCTACTGGTTTAGACATCCATTGCAGCATACCTTATACTTCAGATACAAAGCTTCTTTATGGTTCATCTTCTTCCACCAAATCATCAAGATTGTCCATTAAAAGATTCACAGTTCTTTGCAATTCCACTTCAAAATCACCAAAACCAAATCTTGATTTAGATTCTTCAAGAAAAAAACCCTCTCTTTCTGAACAACTAAAGCCACTTTCCAACACCATTCTTGATGACCCACCAAACCAAGCAAGGATTCTTTCTAAGCCAAAGTCTACTTGGGTAAACCCCACAAGGCCTAAACCTTCTGTTTTGTCTTTACAGAGGCAGAAAAGGTCTTCTTACTCTTACAATCCTCAAATTAGAGACCTTAAGAATTTTGCTAGGAGGTTAAGTGAGTCTCATTTCTCTGATGATGCTTTCTTGGCTGTTCTTGAAGATATCCCACATCCACCCACTAGAGATAATGCTTTGTTGGTGCTTAATAGTTTGAGGCCATGGCAAAAGACCCTTTTTTTCTTTAATTGGATCAAGACTAGAAATTTGTTTCCTCTTGAAACTATCTTTTATAATGTTGCTATGAAGTCTTTGAGGTTTGGGAGGCAGTTTCAGCAGATTGAGGAATTAGCTTTTGAGATGATTGATAGTGGGGTTGAGTTGGATAACATTACTTATTCTACTATTATTACTTGTGCTAAAAGGTGTAATCTTTTTGATAAGGCAGTTGAGTGGTTTGAGAGGATGTATAAGACTGGTTTGATGCCTGATGAAGTTACTTATTCTGCTGTTTTGGATGTGTATGCTCAGTTGGGGAAGGTTGAGGAGGTGATGAGCTTGTATGAGAGAGGAAGGGCTAGTGGATGGACTCCAGATCCTGTTGCTTTTGCTGTGTTGGCTAAAGTGTTTGGTGCAGCTGGGGATTATGATGGTATTAGGTTTGTGTTGCAAGAGATGAAGGCACTTGAAGTGCAGCCTAATTTGGTTGTGTATAATACATTGTTAGAAGCAATGGGCAAGGCTGGGAAGCCTGGTTTGGCAAGGAGTCTGTTTGAGGAAATGGTGGATTCAGGGCTTACCCCGGATGCGAAGACGTTAACGGCATTGATCAAGATTTATGGTAAGGCAAGGTGGGCTAGAGATGCTTTGGATCTTTGGGAAAGAATGAAGTCTAACGGATGGCCTATGGACTTCATTTTGTACAATACATTGTTGAGTATGTGTGCAGATCTTGGGTTAGAGGAAGAGGCCGAGACGTTGTTTCATGATATGAGGAGGTCGGAGAATTGTAGACTTGATAGTTGGAGCTATACAGCTATGCTTAACATATATGGAAGCGTTGGAAATGCAGAGAAAGCTATGGCTTTGTTTGAGGAAATGTCTAAAGTAGGGATCGAGCTTAACGTTATGGGATGCACTTGTTTGGTTCAGTGCTTTGGTAGAGCTCAGAGGATAGATGATTTGGTTAAGGTGTTTGAAGTGTCAGTGCAGAGAGGAGTCAAGCCAGATGACAGACTTTGTGGATGCTTACTCTCAGTTGTGTCCTACTGCAAGGGCGACGATGCAGATAAGGTCCTTGCTTGTCTACAACAAGCTAACCCAAGATTGGTAACCTTTGTCAAGATGCTAGAAGATGAGAGCACTAGCTATGACATTGTGAAAGAAGAGTTCAGGTCCATACTGACTAATACATCAGATGATGCTAGAAGGCCCTTCTGTAATTGTCTAATTGATATATGCAGAAAGAGAAATCGCGCAGAGAGGGCTCACGAGCTTCTATACTTGGGAACTGTATATGGACTATACCCAGGTTTACATACTAAGACACCAGAAGAATGGCGATTGAACGTCCGAGCACTATCTGTTGGTGCAGCTCAAACTGCATTTGAAGAATGGATGAGAACACTAGCTAAGATTGTGCAGAGTGAAGAGCCCTTGCCTGAAGTGTTATCAGCAAACACTGGAGCTGGTACTCACAAGTTCTCACAGGGTTTGGCAAATGCCTTTGCTTCTCATGTGGAGAAGTTTGCTGCTCCTTTCAAACAGAGTGAAGAGAAGGCCGGTTTCTTCATCGCAACTCGTGAAGATGTAGTGTCATGGGTTCAATCAAAAGCAGCTGCAAATGCATAGATCATACTCTTTTACTTTTAGGATTATGGATTTAATTAAACTTGATTGATCATTGTAACTGAATAATTATGAGAAAGTACTGAAGTTATTATCTAAGTGTTTCATTCCCAATGCCCCATTTGTAAGATGAACTTTACACAAAGATATAAACAACATTTCTCTCTTCTGTAAGTGGAAATCCACCTCCAAAATACATAGATTCTCGCCTAAAGCTCTGTAACTAAGCCACCAACGTGATTACAAGGGCTCTAAAAAAGTAGAAATGAGGGGGGACAAAAAGAAGAAAAGAAAAAACGAACTTGAATGAATGAAAGTATCCTTCTATGCAAAATCTAGAAAAGAAGATAAAAAATAAAAGATCCTGTCTCTTTCTTCTACATAAGTTCTCTGCTTCCACGGTGTAGCATACGCGCGTAGCACTAGTTTAGGCTGTTTATCAAGACGATAAGCAGGCCACTGTGCTTATGTTGACTTCAAATGATCCTCAAAATCCCCATCCCACCACAGCTCCTCTTCTCAAGAAACTGGGAGATTACCCAGCTTCCCTACTTCTCCCAAGATCTCAACTCAGGATCAAAAAGGCAGCAGCATTACAACAAACGGATATCATTGCAGCACAGATGCCACCAGTTGTAAAAACTCAGAGGTATTTCCCTGACGACTTCCAAATTCTTCCTTCAAGAGATATCACCATAACAGTAACATCGTCATGGTACTTCCTGCGGTCTCCTTGAGGGATATCCAGCAATTCATGCAATTCCATTCCTGCAGACGAAATTAAATCTGCTTGAGAACAGGTATCTGGCATGTCATAACCAATAAAAAACAGACTTCTTTTTTATTGGTTATAAAATCCTACCAAGTAGAATGAAGCTACCAAGAATACTATTGTGAAAAACGGAGCCTAAGCAAATAGTAGTCTTCATATTCCAGTCATACACTCATAGAAAGCTTAGATAAGCATGTCATTGATCGTGTCCCAGAAACCCAAGAGTGCACGTGAAAGATGACTAAGATAACAACCATGGTAAGCCCGTAAAAAAATAGCTGCACATAACTTACAACAATGCCATATGTTCAAAACATGCATTTTTTTAAAATAAAGACAAAGGATGAAGGAAATTTTAAACAGCATGCTCTTGAAATAGCATGACACGTGAGCAGGGAGCATGCCTTCTTCCTTAACCCAAAAAAAGAAATGCAGAGGAGAAGAGAATTCTAAACAACTGCATAGAAAACACAGACACAAAAGCCAATATAATACACAAGCTTCTTAAATTTCCAAAAACAGCTAGACGATTCGCAGCAGAAGGAAAGGAAGGATAAGATCAGTTAGTGTACTAATAACACAAAATCAAGAATATAGTTTACTTGATCCCTTGTAATCACTAACAATCAGTTTTAAAGAAGAAAAAATCCAACTCTTTCAGCAAAAACAGGCCCAACAACGCTTCCTGAGAAGTCAAGAACTAAGTTGCAAACTATCTTTTTAAACACTTCAGAAAACGCAACCTAAAAGACCAGTATACAACTGCAAAAGTTGCAGAATCCAAGTGCAAAGGAAAAGGATTGAACTTCCCAGTCCTGAAATTGATTTATTTCTAACTATGCCTGGACTGTTGAGCAGAAGATATGAGTTTGGGCTTTTCTCCATGGGGTAAGGAGCAAAAATTGATAGAGATAGTTGTCTATGAGAACCAAAAATTATGAGACTGCATTGGCAGATAAAATTCTCATAGCAAAAACTCCAGTGGCTCAGAAAGATATAAACACCACGACCTCCAATGCATTGCAAGGTTGGAGAATTAACCAAACGAAAGGCTAGTTTACCTCTACCCCCAACAGGAAGAATAGACAGAAAACTTACCAGCTTTCTTCGCTGCACGGAACAGAAGCTCCTCAATCAGGTGTTGAGCAGGATCCCCATCTGGAAATTTCTCCATGAAATTCTCAACATGAGAGACCACCTCCTCATTGCTCAAATCTTGGTATAAGCCATCTGAGGAGAGCACCAAAAACTGATCCCCTGGACAGAGTCTATGGTGGCGCAACGAAGGTGTACAAGAAACGTAAGGAGCATTGCCAATGTACACATTCCGAAACATTTCTAGCAATACATCGTTGAATTTAGGCTGCACGAACATATATTCAAAATGTTAGGGGGGTAGCAACAAAAATGTTTTAAAATGTATGTAGCTCTTCAATTGTGCATCCAAAGAAGTACAACAAATATGCAAAAAATTATACAAGTCTCCACATTAAAGTGCAGTCAAATAGAAAGATATGTATCATACAGAACACAGGACAAATGAATGTAGTTGCACAAGATGGCAGTATGTCAAAGAGGGAATTCTGTTTAAGCAAAAATGAGACTCCAAAATGTGAAATTTGATGCAAAGGACAAGATTTTGGAATTAGACGCTAGAATGAAGAATGAGAAGTGAAGACTAACCTGTTTGAGGAAGCCAGCACCAAAGGCACGAGTGACCTTCAAACGACCTTTTACCCGACCATTGACAATGCAATTGCTGTCATCTGGGTGCTCACTCTTAATTCTAATAACTTCCTGAAATTATCAGAGAAAGATATCAATTTAAGAACCAGTTCTTGTTAAAATATAAGAAGAAGAACATATGCTATAAGCAATAGCAAGTAATATTATAGTAAACAGCATAAGAAGACTAGTTTCATCATTAATGTCTTGTAACCATAAATATACATAGCACAACACAGTCGAACATAAAACATACACATCATAGCAGGCAGCCAAAGGGAGAAGTCATCATACTCACTTTTGAATATATGTGAATAATACTAAGAAAGGTAGCCTGAAGAACCAGAGTCTATAAAAGCATACCATCCTGCTCCCTATATGCAAACCTTGTATGCTGTATCACTTTCTTAGCAGGATCAGCATGCAAGCCAACTTTCACGAGATCGCATCAAAAGGTCTATCCATCTGTGTACACTGTACAACAGATGAGGACTTCCCGGGGGTAACCCGTTCTATGACTAATCTCGCTCAAGCACAACTATTGTACAACAGATGCTCTCTAATTAAGTTGCACAAACACATGCTGGTTTTCTTGAACAGGAGTTCTCCTTTTAGTCCTTCAGACTCTTTTTAGTAGCTTTAAGTTTTCATATTAGTTAATTTGTATTGTTCCACAAGTAGATCAGTAGAGATTCACCATAAAATTGTTCATAAAACTTGAAGGTACATTCTGCAAACTGCTTCGATTTTAGATAAAGGAGTAATTTCTATAATCTAAGGCAACAGTAAACCCTGAAGCTGAACCCTTTAACTCACTATGGCCGTCCCTTGAGAGCTGCAGAGACTAAAGCTAATTTACATTGCTTACAAGCCATCACAAATAATTCATTAAATTTGAAATAGTGGTTTATCTCAGACTCAAAGGATAAGAAGTTGATTAAAAACCTAAATCCTAAACTACGCTCTCAATGTAATTGCTTAAATCAGCAGAAGACATAGCCATACTGCTTTGAAGTAAATTGCCGGTAATAGAGATTATATCAGTAAACACACAAATGAAACATGACCCAATTTGCAATTCGCAAGAGGGTATCTAGACTTCTTGTTCAGCATTTAACATGGTCAATGTACACATACTATTAATTTTCCAGCTTCCCTAATCCTTTTTCTTCTTCCAAGTAAACTAGGCATTAGCTGGTCTCAAAATGCAAAGTACTGGCTTCTTTAATATCAATTTATTATCATTAGAATGACATAAATCAAAAAGCAGCACATGACAAGAAACCACCCTAGTTATGCAGGCATTTCAGACCAACCATAAGCATCAGATTAAAAAAGTTCCCCTACATTGACACCAAGCAAGTTGTTCTAGCCATATAAAACTGGACACTCATATTCACATAATCTAAAATTGCAGAAATAGTCGCTAGTAATGGTCATCTCAGAGTCAAGGTGATCAGAACTCCAATTGAAGGTCACTGGATGTAATTTATAACAAGTGGTCTAGCAAATATCGTTGAGATAAGTGACTATAAATGTGGTTTATGATAACTAGCTCATTAAACAATCTGCTGAGTTGGTATGATACAACTTCAAATTGATCATCAGTTGATTCAGTTAAGAACAAGTGGTATGGCCAATATCTTTGAGGCAAGTGGGATAGATGTGGTTTACAATAACTAATTCATTAAACAATCTGTTGAGTTGGTTAGCAGAAACTTTAATTGTACCTAATTGAAAAAGAAAAGTGACTAGCACTTGAAGAATAAGTCAACAGAAGTCTTTATCAGATGGTTATACCAGCAAACCTTCCTAACATTTAAGAGTTGAATACACTTGGATCAAGAATTAGTGACCGACAAGATTAACAATAAGGCAGAGAGATGCATAATATATCTCCACAGTGGCAACTTCAAGACAAACCAGCCTTCAAAGTTCCTATTTGGAAACATATCCAAGTGAAATTGTATCGCACACTACATTAAAACAACCAAATTTCTTCAAAAGACAACTGCACATTAAATTTCAGACATTTAATCAAGCATCATAAGTAACTGATAAGGGACTAAGGAACCTTACTTCTTCAATATTAGTGCTGTGATCAGTGGATAATTGCAATGCAGTCAGCTTCATACCCTGAACAGGTGCCTCATTTGTCACCTTATTCTCCTCATTGCAGGCACTTGTTTCTTCAACAATGCCCTCAACAGTCAACCCACCATTACGTGGACCTTTGGATTCTGAAGTAGAACTAACCTCCTCAGGCTCATACTTTGCCACAATAGCACGACTATCTCCTACGTTCATTACATACACATCTTCGTCTCTCATTAAAGCAACCAACAAACAAGACCCCATAAGTGCTAGCTCCGGATATCGATCAAGAACTCTATCTGTCATATCCAGGTACGCTAACTCAGTAACTTCAAGAGCCCTGGACATTGCCCTCAAAACCAAATCATGATCAACTGGACCCGTCTTTCGTCTCTTCTCATTTCTACTAGTCCTTTCCTCCTCAACTCTATTCTCCTCCTCTTCAACTTTCTCCTTAGCTTCCAATCCAAATTTCCATGGGAACAGTTTCTTACTCTCTTTGTGCTTACTTAACAAACCGTGTTTCAATTTCGACAACAGCAATGACCTCCTATTCACTGCTGAACCAGCATTATTTACACTTAATGCATCGTCTACTGAAAATGCAAATCTAT
Source organism: Solanum pennellii (assembly GCF_001406875.1). NCBI lineage: Eukaryota > Viridiplantae > Streptophyta > Magnoliopsida > Solanales > Solanaceae > Solanum > Solanum pennellii. Next base: position 65,490,148 of record NC_028644.1, read on the forward strand.
CTGAACCCGAAAGATCAAGACCATCTTCTGGATCCTCTTCTGCTAAAAATTCCCACAATCTCCTCCTCCTAACTTCTATCTCCTCTGATTCAAAAGTCACCTTCTTTGACGGCCTTCTATCCACGTGCTGCAAATTCACCTCACTTTCACCTTCTTCTACTCCACCAACCCCGCTATTAGTTGCCCCCGGTACTAAATTAGAATCAGGTATGCTAGAATTCGCAGCAATCACTTCGCTTTCTGAACTTGGATTTGCCCCTTCCGGATTACTAGTATCTTCACTATCCCAAAATAAACCCTCCAATTCTTTATACATAGCTTTGTATAGATTACTCATCAAAAACTCCGGGGCATCAGGGCCATTAAACCCATCATAAATTCCAACAAATAGCCATCCATGTTCTTCCGATACAACAACATGCACACGATCCTCCCCCGCTTTACCCAATGCCCATTGAACATTGGATTCGCTGCCCATATCCGAATCATGTGTGCATTCCCCGGCGGCCGGAATGTCCTTTCTTCCGCTGACAAAGTTTCTCACCGGTACTACCCACGGCCGTTTCTTCTCGGAGAAATTCCGGTAGAAAGCTTTTTTAATTCCCGAAATGCCCTTTTTCCTCTTCTTTTTAACATAAACTCCACCCAGTGGAGCAGAGAACGGAACCCGGTTACCTACGCCGCCGCCGTCTGAGCCGGCGGTAGCATCAAGCGGTCCAGATAGTGCCCCACGCTCGATCGGACCAGACATGAAGAAGGCCCTCTCCATTGGACCGGACGGTTCGCCGGTAACTCCGCCTCGAGGCACCGGCTGAAGCGGCAAAGCACTAAACGACGACGTACTCTCGAAACCATTTACAACACTGCCCCTAACATTATTACCACCATTAAAACCCACAAGACCACCAGCAGCATCACAGCCAGTGGCATCATCGTAAAAATTGTCAAGTTGAAGGACAGTTCTGGGAGTAGAAGTGTTAGCACTGACAGAAGCTCCAGAAATGGCACGAAACCCAGTTTCCGATGGACCAAGCTGCCTCGACCTCAGAGGAGCTGGTTCATCAAACCGTAACGACTGAGAAGGTGAAACAAATCGATCTGAGTGAGTGGGAGATAAAAACCTCGCAGATGACCTCACATAACAGAAGGAATGGCCGAGGGTTTCATCAAGCGGTTCACCGGCGGTGAAGATCACCTCCGTCTCACCCCGGTTCACCGCCGGGTTAAAACACGGAAACAGCTGCGAAAACCCTCCTCCCATCACATTCGATTCATTTCCCCTCCCCCCACCCCCCGAAACTCTACACGCACAAATTTATCAATATCTGTCAAAGTGTTTCAAACTTTGACAACCGATATTCCAACCCCAGAAACCAAAAAGAAAAAAACAACAACTGCGTTTTGTAGAACTAGCTAAAGGGTACAAGAATTGTTTAAGTTCTTGGGTTTTGGTTTTTGAAAGAGAGAGATATATAGTGAGAGAAAATTACATGTATGCAACGTTTTAGAGAGAGAAAGAGAGTGGAGTAGTTTTTTTTTGTACTACTGTTTTTGCGGGCTGATGAAGTTAAAAAACGAATATTATTTGAAAAAAAAAATAGAGAAGAAGATGAAGACACCTCTGTTTTCTCGGGACGGATCAGAATTTTCATAACATTTTACAGATGGAGAAGCACATGAGCTTAACGTAAATTATTAATTTACCTCTAAATTATTAATGATTTTAAAAGTAACTTATTTCTAATTAATTTAACTAAGTATTTAGATACGCTTTAATATATGTCATTACATTATAAGAGTAATAAAATGTCAAAAAAAATATTAAAAACATTCATAAAATTGACGAGAACAGAGAGATTAGGAGCGTGTATATGTTCAGTTAGTCAAGCTAATAAACATTTCTAAAGTTATCAATAGTTTAAAATAAAATTAATAGTAATTCATATCAAATTTAAAAATATATTCGACTTAGGATTTTAACGTTTAGAATTTAGGGTTTACCAAGTATGATTACATAGTAGAACAAAAAGATGAGCATAGAGGGCTATATTTTATGTTTTTTTTATTATTATTAGGAAAAAGTTAGAGGTGACCTGGCAAATGGAGTCCACGTAGGTAGCCATGTAGGAAATATAAGGTGAAATGACGATAAAGGGTATGTGAAAATGGAAGAATAACGGATGTAGACAGGAGAATGTGTGAGTTTAAAGAAAGGAGGAGTAGGGTCAAGGTGGGGAATTGAGGGACATTTATGGAGTGCTTTTGTCTTTATCGTTGTTTTTTGGGTGACTGAATCTGACTATTGGTTTTTCTTTTTTTTGTTTTATAAAAATAATAATAATAATAAATCTCAAATGTCAAGTCCAAATTCATATTGTTTTTAGTCGATATCATCTATGATATTATAAAAAATTTATCTTTTTTTAAACTCCATCGGAATTTTTAAAATTTAAATAAAAATTTATGGTTATAAAAAAATAAAATGATACTGTATAAATCATTGAAACTAGTACTTTAGTTAAAGATTACGAGTAATTTTTTAACTTTAGAAATACGAGGAATATTACTAAATTAAGATAAAAGAGAATTAATTATTCAAATATTACTAAAACAAATGTTTGTTTTGGGGGTTTGTATAATATCGGGAAGTCCCACCAAGGACTTTAGGGAATAGTAGTCAAACAAACACACTTTAATTAATAATTTTAATAGACTAATATATTTATTTTATTTAAATAAATGAGAAGAAAAGGTAAAGTTTGCTTGTGAAGGCGGGAAAAAAGGTTAATGAATTAGAAGAAATATTTTTTTTTTAATTTGTTTTGATCAAAAAATAAAATAAAATAAAATGTGTGCAGAGAAAGTCAAATGAGTTTGTTGGTAGCAAGGAATTTCTTTTTAAGGGTAAAAAAGGACAAGGCAGCATCTTATTGTCACAAGCTTTGTGTGAACCAAAATTTTGTTAAATTTGGAAGCTAGTTACCCCTTTTTTTATAAATTCATTTTAAAAAATAAGAGACTTTAGAAGACAATTTTTCAAAAAGAAAAAATCACTATATTTGAATTAGATTACGAAATGTTCAAATATAATATGAAAGTTGTATTTGAAATTTGAAAAGTTGTCTGTTATCACTTTTTTCAAAATATAATTTACTACAATAACAATAACATACTCAAGTAAAATCTCACAAAGTAACACAACTAATTCTACGAAAGATACTACATTTTTTCCTGGCAAGACAATACTCTACTTCTATTGGTATTTGAATTATTCTTTCAACAAATTAAAGTAACAAATAATAAGATGGAGATTAAATAAAGGCCAAATACATAAGCAGATTTCTAAAGTTGTTGGATTTTTTCTCTCAGTACCTTAACTACGTCATTTTCCTATTGAATTATTGAACCCCTATAATTGTTCCATTTAAACAAACACTGTTGTCTGATGTGAAACCAGATTTGTGAGGGGTATTGATAGAGTATACATATGTTGTCCCAGAACTCATTAATCTAATTGATAATGAAAATGTTCGAGAATAATTGTGTTTTACTTAAGTCATTTGAACACATTAGAAAACAAATGAGACTAACACGATTTGTCTTTATTCCTTCAATCAAAATTATTACAATTCAAACACAATTGAAGACATTTACAATAGAAAAGCCGATCAAAATCAACCAACAGTGTTTTAAATGAACAAATTATGGATGGTTCAATGATTCAATAGAAAAATGACATAGTTGAGGTACCCGAGGGAAAAAACCCAACAAATTTAAGAATCTGTTTATGCATTTGGCCTTAAAATAAATCATGAAGGATAGGTTGGTGATATTTTCATATATATATATAATACAAATATTAAAGTATACACTAATTGAGTTTTTATGCCTTTCTAATTTTAGTCAATAGCATGCACAATGAAATCTACCTTAGTTAGATGTAGACAATTTGGAAACGGCAAGACCAAATTAATTAAAAATAAAGAATTCTCAACAAAGATAAATATAAACAAGGGGGATAGACATTACATTGTCAATGAGGTAATTACAAACCTCTACTAATTAAGTATTTTATGATTAAGCGAAAAGAATTAGCTACACAAAGATTTGCTTCTCACATATTAATTAATGTCTCATTCATTAGTCATTTCGTAAAATAATATTTATTAACAGTTTTTTCGTTTTTATTTGTATGTTGGTCGTGTTTATTTAACAAAGATGTTTTTTTATACTCCATTCATTCACTTTTACTTGTCACTTATTCCTAAAATAAATTTTCTTTTTAATTGTTATATTTGAGTTTTGACATATCAATAAAAGACAATAAGTAATATTTTTCCATGTTTTACTTTAGCATTAAATACTTATTCAGCAAATCACTAAACATCATTTAATACGAGATAATTTAATAAAATATTTATATTAATAATTATTTTCTTAATGAATGTGTTAACTGTTAAATAAAACAATAACAAGTAAAAATAAACGAATAAAGTACTTATCATTTTACAATTATCATTTTACAAAACAACCGCATAAACTATTATTCTTTATTTTACCCTTGAAAATATGTATTTCGATTCATTAATCAAAAAAATTAATTTTGGTCTATTCATTGAAAACTTACCTAAATAAGAGGACAGGAATAGTAAACTTACCTAAGTATCAATTATTAGAATAATAATAAAATTAAAATGCGTATTCCTCGTTGAAGGGGTCTTTTTAAATTCTAGTTCTTTGCCATTAATATTCCAACAATTTTCTTCATTCTTTTTATCATAAAAGAAAAGGTAAAAAGAATTATAAAATTATCATCACTTTTCCACGAAAAAAATATGATACAATAGATGAAATCGTTTCTTCTTTCACCAGAGGTCTTAAATTCAAATCTTATATATATATATATATAAAATCATTTATTCTTAATCGAAAATACTATTTTCTAAATTATACCTAATTTAACATGAATTTTTATTTCTAATCATCGAATTTTTTAATATAGATATCGAGAGTCGAAAGTGTTATTGAGTTTTAAAGATTAGTTCATTATGTCATGTTGGATAGTGCACGTACATTAGGAATATCAAATATGAAAGATGATTTAATAATGGGGTCCATAATGCATCTGTTGGTCAACGAACTGATGAAAAGAGTCTAAACTTGTGGGGTCAATTTGACAAATAATTTATGATTTTTAATGTTGAATTGGTCCCCTTCAATTTTTTTATTTTTTATTTTTAAGTTTGAAATAATCTCATCTTTGTTGGATTTTTTTTTTCTTTATTTTTTTCTTTGATAATGTAACGTCACATTGTCAATTCAGAAATTAGACAAAGTTATGTCTTTTTTTCCCCCTCATTTCTTTTTGTCGTTAAATTGTTTTTTCTAACCCTCATCTAAATCAGTGTAGTGGTTTAAAATAAGTTGATCATATTAAATTATTTATCGTATTATTCTTAACCTTATACCTTTAAGAAAAAAAGAGTCTGATATATCCCACAATTTTGTCATTTGGAGTTAATATACCCCTTGTTATGAAAGTGGCTCATATATACCCCTATTTGTAAGCAAATGGCTCGCATATACCCTTTTCCTCTAACGGAAATGAAAAAAAAATTAATCTAAATTTTTTTTCTAAAAAATATAATCCCATATGAGTAAATTTAATCCTCGTCAAATATATTTTTTTTGACTTTTTTTGTTTCAATGACTAATTTATAATTATTATTTTGATAATCAAATTTATTTATGTTTCACTAATATTCTTGTAAAACTTATTGTAGATGACCAAATTTTTTCTTCAAATACGAAATTAAATAACAATACACACAAAAAAAATAGTTTAATTTTTTTTCTTTAAACAAGGAATGAAAGAAAAAAACAAAATAAGAATAAGAAATTCAAATAATTATAATGAAAGAAGTCAAAAAATAATTTATGTATGAAATAAATAATTTTTTTTAAAAAAATTAGAAATAATAAATATAAATTTAAAACTAATTTTTTAATTTTCGTTAAATGAAGGGTATATGTGAGCCATTTTGTAACGGCGAGGGTATATGTGAGCCGTTTGTATAATGATAAGGGCATATATGAACCACTTTTATAACGAGGGGTATATCAGCTTCAAATAACAAAGTTGAGGGGGTATATCAGACCCTTTTCCCTACCTTTAAAATTACAGAATATCGATTAAATTACCCTTATTTATGTTATAATAAAAAGTGATCTAATTTTATTGAGATATTTGTAAGCTTTAAGAATAATTACTATTAAAGATTAAATTTTTTTAATTTAATCCTTAAACTTTTTAACTGAAAAATAATTTAAGAAAATTTATCTAAGTCAATTTATTTTTAAAAATATTACGAGAAGATAATTTGAAATAATTATATTTAAAAATTACGATAAATAATTTATGAACCATAGAGTGTGATCTTTCATGTTATTAGTATCTCCTTAATGATAAGGAAATTATTGTGCAATTATCAAGAAAAAGAATCGTTTGGTGATAAAATCCATTAGAATCTTTTGGTTGGTACTAGCTTATTAATAATTATAATTATTTATCTCCGTGTTTAATCAAATCATAATAATTGTTGGAATTGGCTTTAGTTTAGATTTTATCAAGTCATTTTGGTGAGAATTTGTGTTTTTATTTAATTTTAGAATGAGTCTTACTGTTGAATTACTATATATTAATATGTATTATGATGTGGTAATGTGATTGTTTAACCTATATTTAGAGATTTCGATTTTCGAATGAGCCTTGTAATGTTTGATTCGAATTTATTCGACGTTTCAACAGATTTCAAACGCCTAACCTGTATTAATTTGTCATTTTCTTTAAAAAATATTTGACACACTCTTTAAAAAATAATAAATACATAACCATTTATGTATAGTGGACAAAATTAAATAAATAAAGATAAAAGAAAATAATAAATTTTTCTTAATATGCTAAAATAAAAGTATCTATTTTTCGTATATAAGCTCGAGAAAAATTAAAATGGAGGAAGTATTTTGCTTTCCCAATTAAGAGATGGTATATATATTTACACCCACTCCTTTTACTATATTAGTTGAAAACTTTAACTTACCATAAAATCACTTTAAAGCATTAAATGCAAATTAATTAAGAGTAGGTAGTTTAGATTTGCTAAGTGGACTAAAAATAGAATTATCAAAGGGACAAGTGACTAAGAGCCTGTTTGGCTCAGCTTAAAAGTTGGTCAAACAGAGTTAAAAGCTGGTTTTTGACTTATTTAGCTGTTTGGCAATACTCAAAATAACTTATTTTAAGTTAAAAAAAACTTATTTTAATCCAAAAGTTAAAAGCTGGGGTAGGGTGCTTTTTTTTTTTAGCTTATAAGCTGTTTTAAGTTGACCACATTTTTATCTTTTTGCCCTTAATATTTTTATACACTCTCCAAATTACCCACATAACCCTAACATCTCTTTCTTCCATTTTTCCCTTTTCACGTTTGGCATAGCAACTTCAGCACTTTTATCCAAACGCATAACTGCTTATTTTAAAAATAAGTTTCAGCACTTTTAAAAGTACTTTTTTGAAACTGCTTATATTAAGTCCATCCAAACGGGCCCTAAATTAATGGACCTTCCTCACAAATAAAAATTAATCACCCTTAAATGTATACTAATCACATATTAGAAAGCTAAAAACACTTTTTTTGGGGTGGGGTGGGGGTTTTATGCACAGCTTAGGTGGAAGGTGAATAAGGCTTTCTTTTGACAGAGTTCATTAAGTGAAATATCATATAGAAAAGATCAAATTTCTAACTTTGTATCAACGTGAGTTTCATGCATATAACTCAAGTAGAGAAAGTCTTTCCTTCGCGCTTGACAATTATAAATTTCTACTTCTGTTGACATACAAAATAAGAAAATCATTTTTTTTTTGAGAAAAATATTCTTATTAAAATTTATACTATCAAATCTCATATACCTCTCAAATATATTAATACAATTTGTTTGTCCTCTTCTTTTGCATTATATTATATTTTCATTAACTAACAAACTTAATATTTTAAATTTCAATTAAATAAAAATGAAGTTTAATTAAAAAATTCATCAAATAATACTTATTTAAAAAGTCAAAAAAATATTTTTCAATATTAGCAAATTTTGAAATCCTGACATTATTCTCTCTTACCAACTATAAACATGTCTCATTTGTTGGCTATAAATGGATTAGGATCTAACAGAACATTTAAACTGTTCCATAAGATGCATTTTTTGTTAAAAAAAAAAAAAAAGGCAATCAAGGGGAAAAAAAGTAATTAAATTATATTCCACTATGTTGAAATAATAAATAGAGTTGACACCAACTCATATATAGCACAGTGGCAGACCAAAGAATCTTAGAATCAAAGCTAGTGAGTTGACTTCCTAACTCAACAATAACTAATGAAATTATAAAATGGGAATATGTTTTATATTATATGATGATAGTGCATCAATAAAATCATACTAGTATATTATATCTAACAAATCACTCTATCAATATTTAATTAATCAAGGCTCAAAATAGATATCAAATATTAATTTTCTTAAAAAAAATCGAAAAATAGATGAATTATATATGATGTAAAGATCTTGGATTTTGTACATACAAGAGAGTGTAGTATTTGGGGGAGGCATTATCTAATATGTATATATGTTTTATAAGTGTATTTACTCTTTTTTATTCGTTGTTTGAAATAAAATTTGAGAGTCAATCTGAATAATATGAATTTATCTAGAAGAAAATCATTTTGGGGCAAAATATTTTTATCGAAATTTATTTATTTCTAGAGTTTAAACTCGAATCGTTTTATTAAATATGAATATGTACTTAAACGGTACAACAAAAGTGACATTTAGAGGTAATATATTTTATTTTAGCAGTAATATTTATTACTGTGAAATCACTTAACGGTAATTAAGTTAATTTCTTTGTATCCAGATTCGCAAATTCTTTTGCTATATTTATATAAAATCCAATTTATAAATAACTATATTTATTATCGACGTTTAATATAACATAAAGATAATAATATCATTACCACTAAAGCCTATAGTAATACTCCATCATAATTATATTTGGTGGTCTTATTTTTAGGTTAAACACTAAGATGGGTGTTAAAGGCAACATATAAATAAACAAAAGAAGCATTATAAACAATTAATTAAATAAATCCCATTGTGGATCTAAAAGCTAAATTAACAATAGAAGTTGATAATGACTCCCAATTGTAATTTTCTCAAAATTAGAGCATTATGGAAATTTTACTTTCTTTAGACCTTTTTTCCCCTGCTTTTATGGGTAGTTTGACAATTTCTTATTTTAGTGTTTGAATTATTGCAATTACTTTTTAGTGTTCTTTTGGTACTAATAAAATAATATGTATTTGGTTGATTGAATAAAATAATTATAAAACAAAAAAAAAATCAATACTATCTTTATTGATTATTACATTGATGGAAGATTATTCAATTTAGTTTTTCCTAATATGAATTCGTACATCACACGGTTTATAGCTACGTGTTTGAAAAATGACTGTTTATATTGCTATATACGCATCGATCATTTTTATTTATCTTTATTTATCAAAAACACAATATTTTGAATTTTCATATTATTGTTGTTAGTAAGACCAAATATGTAAGCTTCTGATCTAATATTATCTTGTTTTTAGGAAATCAAATCTATTATTGCCTTTGACGCTCATAGAATCAACACCTTACACAAGATAATTATATAATATATATATATATATAGATAAATGAAGCTACAATTATTCGATTTAACTTTAATCCAAAAAAATATAAAAGATAATCAACTATGAGATAAATACTAAACACACATTTCAATTTAAAATATTTAAGTTTTAGATTACTTTTTTTTCCCAATTTCAATATTTTTTGAGTTGGGAGACTTTGATAGAGAACGTGGTTGACTATGGTTAGTAGTTAATTAAATTACGTGCCGTCAAAGAGTGGCAGTGCAACTACCACTAAAAATCTACACTCAAATTCATTACCTAATTTATTTTTTTAAAAAAAACTGTCCTTTCAATTTATATTTAAATAATATTCATCTATGCATTGTTTTGATATAAGAGGTACTAGAGTTTGTTGCGAATTGATAAATATTCCTTTCGTTTTTAATAAGAGATTTCGAATTTAAATTTTCCTGATATGATATCGAACATCGGAAAAATTAATATGAAGCTGTGCCAATTACTACACTTACCAAAGAATATGTTATCCTAAACTAATGTGAAAGATATGAATCTATACGTATCAAAAAATATGATGTAGTAAATGATGTTGTGTTTCTTATCTTAATAGGATGTTTTGATAGATTTGAGTTTTAGATATGAAAAATTTCTCGATAAGGAGCGTAACCCATCGAATAAGTTTTTCTAGATTTGAATTAATCGAACTCTAATATGAATACTGAAAAAATACGAATAAAAAACACCCAACTCCTTTTTCTACAAATGGCACAATTTCTATGTGCTTCATAATTTGGTCATTGCAAGTTGTGCCAATTCTTTCTCTACACATTCACATTTCAAATTAGATATTGACTGCATTGCTGGTTACCAATTTGGACTAACATATGTGAACACATACACATATTTTTATTTTTCAAAGCTATCCCCCCAAAAAAAATTTAAACTAAAAATAATCGACAAACATATAATATGTGTATTATTCATTTAAAAAATATGTATACTTGTGTTTAATTTATGTATATCGAAAAAATAAATAGTAAATTTGATCGGTTATATATTTATAAATATCTCTCAATTTAATTATTCAATTTTCCGATTCAACTTATTTAATTAATTTGAATTTGTGTCACAGAACCCCCACCATGATGGCTTTAGTATTCCTATCGATTAATTAAGAGGATTTTAGTCATAGGACAATTATGAAGAAAAAAAGAAATCAAAGGTGAGAAATTTCGTAATGTTAGAAGAAAAAGTGACTAAATGAGAGTAGATTAGTTCAATTTAAGTTGAAAATATGTGTATATATGGTTACATAAGGTCAACTACCTAATCAATTATCCAATTTATATAATTTAGGTTTGTTTCAATTAAAGGAAAACTTTTCAACTTCTCTTATTTCTTTTAGAAAATGGGAGGACAAGAAATGGGGGTTGTTAATTTTTATATATAGTTTGTTTTACTTTTGGAGTAAAATTTTTTTGATACAATTTAGTTGTGTACTTGTGTTATCAAAGGAAATATATAGACTATTATAAAATGAAAAGTGAATAGGTTATTTTATTCTAATTAGACAGTATATATCTACTGAAAAGAAAAAAAAGTGAAAACATATATTACATATGAAAAAGAAGAACGTATGAGATCGTCCTTTAATTTGTCCTTACAAACTTCATAATTGCATGAAGAAAGAAACTTGAAATCTATATGGATTTTGAATTTGTATATGAAATGAAAGAAAGGGAAGTTTAAAAGATTTTTTTTTTTTTAAAAAAAAGAATAAAAAAGGACTTTTCTCTTTACTTTTCAATTTCATAATTGCATGAAGAAAGAATCTTGAAATCAATATGGATTTTGAATTTGTCCATGAAGTTTCTTATGTCACTATCACTTTGAAAAACACACAAATCCTTTCCATATTTAATTTCCTTAGTTTTTGCTATAATTTGAGTTTTCTATCCATCATAATTCATAAATACGTATAATATATATAAAAAAAACTTATTCAAACACGCAAACTCTTAACTCTTTTTTCAATCCCAACAACTTCTACTTTGATTATTGACAAAAATTTCTCACTATTGTTTATTTGGTGAGAATTAATGATCAAGACATATTCTTTGCCTTTCATACGTGGGAGGGAGTGGGTAAAACACTCCCTAACAAAGGCGATTTTGTATTCAGGGGCTTCGAACTCGAGCTCTTTTGATTACGCATCACAAAACATGATTGTTATGAAAAATCATGTCCTTAGTTCTACAAAAAAAAGAAATTTCTAGAAGTAGTCAAAGAAAAATATGAAAGTATGTAATTTACAACCACAACTTAAATTATCATTTGTAAAAATTATCACAAAACATTTTTTTTTTCACATCTTAAACATCATTTCATAAGATGAAAATAATTTGTTTCACATAAACCTAGTTGTCAATAAAAATAATTCTTTATGAATGTACCTGATCAAAAATCAAGCTGACATATAATATATAAAATACCTTGTCCCCTATTGTAAATAGGAACTTAAACTTTATAAATATTTGATATTGATTTTATGTATTGATCTAAGAGAAAAAAGATACTATTAGAGAAATGATTTTTTTTTTTGACATTATATGTTTGTCTTGTATGTATGATATATTGACTCATAGAAAATCCAAGAAGAAAACTCATATATTGCTTTTATCAAAGGGAAGACAAAACTTTGACTTTGGAATATTTGTTATTCATATTGACACAAAAAATATCCAAACATTTGTTACATCACTTTCTTTGAAAATGAAATTGCCATATTTTACCCTATGCCCTCTTCCATACACTTGCAGGCCAAATTGCTTGTCTTTTGCTGTCTGTGTGGTCTGTTTCCTTTTGCTTTGCAGTAAGATATGGTCCAACTTAATGTCTAGGGCAGACGTCCGAGTTAAAATTTTTAATAAGAGAATTGAAAAGATTTACTAAAATAGTACGCGTTAGAATAAAAAAACATGGCATAGAGCAAGTTTTTAACCATCTTTGCTAGTACATTACTAACTTCTCTAATATTATACCAAAAGGGGATTCAAAATATTTATTAGAAGAACAAGAATCTTTGAACAATATTTGCTAGTATACTAATATATTTTTTGATCTTATTTATATTGTATAATTTTCGATGTAAAATTCATTATGTCGCTCTGCTACACCACAAGCAAACGCATCAATCATGTTACACTTAAACTATATAACAAAAAGTGTTACTTAATATTATACTTTAATGTATATACTTTATATACATAAGATTATGTCCTTTGGAAAGAAAAAAAATTGAAGTTCATATAATATTGTAGGAACCAAAATATTTTGTGGTCTTTAACTGGATTGGGCCTTGCATATTGTGGCCCAGCAGGTAGTGTTGTTGGGCTGTCTAATTCTTAGGCCCAACATAGCCAGCCCACCTCAACTATGAAGGGATATAACTAGAACATATTTCGACGATTGATTGCGTAAGTAAATCAACTTTAAAGTAAAATTTGTTAGTACGAAGAGTGCGTTATAATTTGTGATCGATTATTATTAATTGTATAACGTCTGTTCCTTTGTTGCACCCAGAGCCCAATATAATTTGTTTCTTCTTTAGAATTATGAAGTTTGTGAGTTTTCGTCCTAGTTTAGTATTTTGTTTTATTTTTGGGTGGTGTGTTTGTGTTTGATGACAGAATTAACTTATTATATAAGTTTGATAGTATAAACTAGTCATTGAATATTCTTTTGAATATACGATATAACTTTTATTCGAAGAAACTTAACAAGGATGATGATTAACAAAATCAATTGATCATAAGTAGGCTGATAAAATTGATTTGAAAAAGGCAAAAATCTGAGAAAGTTACATTTATTGTTGTTGAAAAAGATAAACTTAGATATATTTATTTTTGCTACCAGATACACTAAAATAGAAAGAGAGGTAAGCGAGATGGGGAGGTAGGTAAGTGAGATTTTGTTATGTATTCGACATACATGCCAATCACACGAGATACATATGGTATGATTCACATGTATTAGGGATATCAAATATACAGGAGAATGGTGACGTGATGGGAGAAAGGTGAGGAATACAAGAGAAATTTGTTATGTGTCTCAGATACAGAATCTATGCACTTGGATACAATATATCTACAACAAATTTGACCCCATGTAATGTATCTGGTAAGATACGTAATATTATAAACTAAAGCATATATAAATAATTTGCTCTTAAGCTAGTGAGATTTATGTACTTAAAAAAAGAAAAAAAGTTTAAAATATATATGAGGATTGTTACAATAATAATTTTGAATATATTTCTGACATTTTATCCGTTAAAAAATTAATTACCACCAAACTGATTCATTAGATTTGGGTCGGATAATTTTCTTTTTTAAAAATGAATTAAATTTGAATATTATTGATATTACCCACTAAAGAATGAATTTTCAGATGAATAATATTCATATCTATATTATCGCTATCTTTGTTATTTTCATGAACTCTTGAGTGTAATATGTCCATCAACATATTTACTGCAGTGATGAAGTCAACCTAGAATATTTAGTGAGGTGTTTAGTAATAAAGTCATGAATTTCATTAAGGGTGTTTAGAAAGAGCACAATAAAAGTTTTTTAAAATTAAATTGGTTTAGCGAGATTTCGAAAACGCAAGTAATATCTTATTTCAAGCGTCTGAAATCACTGTGCTACAATGGTTTATTGTATTAAATATATCTAAAATATGCTATATAATTATTTCATAAATTATTTTACTTTGAGAAAAGACATACAGTAACTATTGAAGTTGTCCCAAATTTTTAAAAAGACACTTTAAGAAGCAATTATGAACCGGTATTTTATACCATTTTTTTGATCACCCCCAAATTTTAAGAAGCAAGTGTGTTCACGCATTAATCAATACATGACACGTGTTAATTTAATTAAAAATGTATAATTTTTTTTCATTTTAAGTTTTTCCTTTTTTTTTTTGTTTCTCTCTCTCACTTTTTGAATTTTAATTTTGATTTACTTTAAATTTCATTTCATCTTCTACCTCTCTCTCTTTCTCACTTTTTGTGTATTTTTGCATGTATTTTGCTATAAAATATATTTTCTTTTTTTTCTTCATCTCTCACCCCACATGTCGAATTGAATCTCACTCCCATTTTTTTTCTTTTCTTTTCTTTTTCTTCTTCTTCTCCCGTCAAATTTTATTCATGCTATTATTTATATTTTAATAGATTATTGATAACGATATTAATTATTTTTCTAAATAATTTAAAATTTTGAAGTATCATCAACTACTCATTTTCATATAAGTCCAAAATTAGAATAATAATTTTAAAAGAATAAATTAATTTTCGAAAATTGAAAGAACTTAATTGAATTCGGATAAAATAAAAATTATATGATACTTCCTAATCATCTTATTAATTTAGCTCATTTTCATATAATTTCAAAACCAGAAATGATGATTTTGAAAGAATCATAATTCTCCAAAATTTGAAAAAGTTTAATTGAAATTTGAATTAAAAAAAACTAAATAATACCTACTAATCATCTTGAAATTTAATGTGTTTATCAAATTGTTCGAATGTAATAAAATATTTAGATATAGTTTTAAATTAAAGAGATCAATTAAACTAATATTAGTAAAAAGGGGAGATGAAAATGTGATAAAAAGTGACATTTATAATGAGGAGCTTCAAATAAGATGAAAATGAATTTTTGAATAACAAGGAAGAAAGAAAAAGAAAAAAATAATAAGGAGAAAAAGTTAAAACAATAAGAAAAACAAGAAAATGCATTTTATAGCAAAATACATGCAAAAATAAAATTATATTTGTTTTTTTTGTTCACGCTCTTTAAGAAAGTGCATACACTCTCCATGCCGGGTGGACAATAAATAATGTAATAATATCAATTCAGAATTATTTAGGAGGGTAATAGAACGCTTTCATAGTTTTTGAAAATTCAAAACAACTTCAAATATCACTTTATTTTCTTTTCTCTTTTACTTTTATATACGATATTTTAATTCGACAAAGGTATCTAATTGGACCCTATACCCTACTGCAGGAGTTTTCAGTATGATTACACGTGGAAATAATATCTATCTATCTATCTCTCTCTCTCTCTATATATATTTATTTATTTACTTATTTATTTATTTATTGTAAAATAGTTGTGGTCCAAATCTCCTGAACGAACATGATTTTTTCTTTTTAAAAAGGGGATATGAATTTAAATAGATTATGCTTACTATTTTTTAGTGCTTCACACGACTCATCAATTAATTCTTTTCTCTATCCCCAAAGATTGCATGTCAACATCATCTATTTATAAAAATAAAGATTTCAATTTTATATATATATATATATATATATATTTAGAATAAGATAATTATATATTATCATATCATTTTTACTTATTATAACAAACAAACAAATAATATTTTATTTCTAATAATGTTTTAAATTGTATATCTTTAAAAAGCTTATTTATACATATTTTTGAAAGTTCAATAATTTTAAAAAATTATAATGTACGAAAAGTTGAAATGCATAGATCGTTGTGTCATTATTGTAAGTTATGTGACATGATCCACCAACAGGGCAAGTCGAATAAGAAAAGGGAAATATTATGATAGTTAATGATTAATTCAAAGACTTTTAAACCCTAATAAAATCCCTCCAAACAAAATAATAGAGTAAAATGAGAAAAAAAAATTAATGAAAAATAACAGTTTTTTTCATGATAATTGGATCCTAATCAATTGTATTTTGATAGGTAGTGTAGCTTATTGTTGATTCAGACAGGTTCCTAATTTTAAATTCGGAAAATTCTAAAATATTGCTTCCTCATTTTTGAAAATAAACATTATTGTAAATAATTTTTATAGAAAATATATATTCAAATACACTAATGAAAATAATTGAAATCTATAATTAAACATTAGCTAAATATTGGATCATGAAAAGCAGAGCCAATGATTATATAGTAAATATCAACATGAGTGAATCTACTGTTTATCTTTAATCGAAAGTCTCGAATTCAAATCGAGGCTCGTGTCAAAACAAGGACAATAACAAGGTACGAAAAAGTGAGGTCTATTATATATATATATATATATATATATAATATACAAGTTGGTTCTAAGAATCAACAAAATGACTGGTGTATATCCATCTGGTCCCATTATACAATACTTGTTTAACTTTTTGTATGATTTGGAAAATGTTTTGAAAAATAAATAATTTTCGATATAAATATATTTCAAAGAAAACATTTGTCACTAGAAGTAGGCAAAGGACTTTCCCTAGCACAATCGATTCAAGCTCATAACATGTATTATTATTTTTTTGATTCAATATAGGTTTTACGAAATTATCTTTTGAACTATGTTATTATCAAGCTTAGAAGCGTAATAAACCTCTTTATTGTTTTTTCTCTCATTCTGGTATGAGATTTATCTAACATATTAATTGCATTCCTCATTTTTGGATAATTTTTCATAGTATTAAATATACCCAAAGTATTAAAAGGGAATAAAATAAATTGCTATTGCATTTCAGAGTCATTATGTTGTGTGTAAAATTTGGTTTTAATTAGTAAAACAAGAATTATTGGTTCTTGTTTGACAAAATCATTATTATTCAACAATTTAACACTTGGATTGTTTGGGGAAGATTCTGGATTGAATTTATTCTCATATATAATGTAATTTGTCAAATTAATATTAGAATTCAATCATATAATATTTTCTTTCATGTCCTAAATTGCTTGCGTATTTTAGTGTTGGAAAAAAAAACATGATGTTAACACACAAATTTTCTTCTTTTAATTTCCCCCATATATAACATTTCTTGTTTTTTCCCCTATGTATAGCCCCACAAACCAAAATGTTTGCGTTGATGGAAGCTTTTGTCCCTTAGTCAAATTTTTAGTAAATTTTACAATAAATAACTAAAATAATATTATCTCAAGAACTAACATTTATATGTAATTTTAAAAAAAAAAACATTGTTAGGTATGAATAAGGACATGGGTGGGTGGTCAATAGTGAGTACTAGGGTTAGGTATTCGGAGCATTGAGAGCGGGGGCCGAGCTAGTAAGGGTTCAAAGATTTATCCAAACACCTTTCGATAAAATATTATGCTTGGTTAAAATACTATTGTATATATATTTAGTAAAATATTGAGTTTTTTTTTTATTTCTTCATGTGTTTACTTCTTCATATTTTGACCCTTTTAATAAAAATCTTGGCTTCCACAACTGATTAAAGGTTTGAGAGGAGACGATGAACCTAGAATGTGTACTAATGAAACCTATTTCCCTTACTTTTAAGAAAGCCATTTTTCTGTTATTTTAATTAGTTTTAAGAAAGTCATTTTTCTGTTATTTTAATTAAGATGCTCGTATTTTTTTTTAGAGAGAAAATAGTTTCCAAACATTTTTCTACATTTCCTTCTTTCTTTTGAGCCAAGTGTTTATTAGAAACAGTCTTTTTACCCTACAAATTATGTAGAGATAACGTCTGCATACAATCTATCCATACCTTTCCTATATTTTATTTACATAAATTATATTGAATACGTTATTTTTCGTAAAAACATATAACACGGAAATGAATATGTTACTTAAATCCTGCCAAACGCACCCAAATTGTTTCTTGTTGGTTCATCCTAAAAAGTTGCCTTTGTTTTAAAAAAATGCACTCAAATAACTATAATAATGTATCATGATTCACTGCTGTCGTCTAAATGAAAACTACTTATTTAGGTTTTGTTCGTTACTAAGGAAAATATATTTTATGGAAAGAGTTTTTTTTTTTTAAAAAATAAGTTGATATTTTATTTTATTTTTTTATATTCAGTATATTTATATAAAAAAAATTATACTAAAAGAGTATATATAATCTAGACAAATATATGCGGAGGTTGGACACGTGGGAGGACCAAGATACGGTGTATTGAAGATTGAAAACGAAACAATCAATATGGAATGGCTAGTGAAACTTGTCGTAACATTTGAAAATCTAACGTTGATAAAAGGTTCTAACACTCTTTGTTAATGTATATATTTATTACCGCTAGTTAAAAATTGTTTTTATTTAGTTATGTAGTCCATTTTTTTTAAAAAAAAATTATTAAAGAAAAACATCAATATATCTGTTGGATTGATTGTTTGGTAATAGTCATGTAGAGGATATCTATAAATTAGCTAGCACCAAAATATGTGAATAAATGTCAATCACCAATTTCATATATTTGTATAATATATAGTAGTTTTTATGGCTAAGATAAGAAAGGCATCAATTTGGAATATTTAGATGTAACCAAATGTTTATTGTGTGTGCATGGATCCTAATATATATATTCCTCCATGTAAAGGTAGAACAACTTCAATCCTAAATTACATATGCTAAAAGATTAATTAATAGTATTTCTAATTTCGTAGGACCTCAGATGTAAGAGTCGTTTGGTGTAAGGTATAAGATATAATAATTTTAGAATAAAATGTACAGTTATCTTATTCTACGTTTTGATTTGAATGTATTAAACAGTTCTTAGTTATTAATTCCAGGATAACTTGTAAATAACTGATTTAGCAGCTTGGTTGGATGGTTGATACACGTATTGTATTGTATTACATTATATTACACTATGTATTATTTTGATGAATATAATATTTATGTAATTTATATCGATTTTCGTTATATACATCATTAATATGAACTATAAACCTAAAACATTATAAAATAAAATATAATAGTATAATTATTAACAATAATTATATTTTTAATAAAATAGAAAAATAGACTCTACTAAACTAATTTGCTTAGATATATGGTTGGAATAATATTAGGTATCTGGATAATCAAGAGTCCACTAGCTGAGTCAAATCCAAATTTGATCTGAATATCATGATTTGATAACGATATTATGTAGTTTCTATATATATTTTAAAATATTCGTTCTTTTCTTTATTTTTATTTGACAGTGTTTGATATTTATATTAAAATTTAATTAATTTAAAATTATATTACGATAAGATCCATTTAAAAGAAGCTCTTCTGATAATAATCAAGACTTGAAAATTAAAATTAAAATCTCTAATTAAGAAAAAAACAGTTCTATTTATCGTAGGACCTTCTTTGTGTATTTTGGTTTAAATTTGGCTCACTACTTTTTTTTAATCCTTTTTTTTTTTGTGTGTGTCTATTACATGTCATCCAGCTCTCATTTTTGTTCCCTATCACATGCATCTTTGAGCTCTTGTTTGAATCATTTGATATATAAATTAATCAATGTTTATTATTTAATTAATTTTTCAACATACTTCCTCAAGTATTATGGGAGGGAGTGAAGTAATATTATGTTAATCACCTATATTTAAGATCATTTTTATAAATTACCTTTTTATATGATGCTCAAAGTAACGTGTCTAAATTTGGCTCGTCTATGTTATATTTTCATCGGTTAATTTTGACATCTTTATACGTACATTATCTAGTTAATATATGCCGGGCAATGAATACCTATATAAGTAAATGATTCTTTATACATACGATCGTGTTAAGTCTAATTTCTATGAATTTGATTGAATTATTTGTAAAAACTATATATTTATAACGAAAAAAAATTGTAACAGGAAAAAGAAGCAAGAAGAATTTAAATATGCTAATTGATTGGCATCAAATTTTATTCTTTTGCATGGCTGTTGATGCGCATAATCTACAAGAAAAGAACATTAAAAATATAGAAAAAAGTTGAAAAAGAAAAAAAAAACTAGGAAATTATTCTTTTCATCAATTGCTTATTCATTAATTTAGCCAATTTCTTATTCTTGTTTTCCAATTTATTTATCAAGGTAGTGATATATATATATTTGGGGATAATATATTATCTCTTCCACACTAAAAATAGAAAATATATTGATTCGTTGTAAATTTATAGAAATCATTTTGTGTTATGAAAAAAGAAACATATGCCTTTGCTAAATAATTTTTCATCTTGTTACACCAACTTTCACTCTTACGGTTATTTTTCTCATTTTTAAAGAACTATTTTTCTTACAGGAAAAATATTTTTCAATTTTTTTTTATCAATCAAACTTTTAAAAATATTTTAATTTTTACTATTCAAAAATCAAAATGCTATATGAAAATACAAAACAAGCCTACATGAATGTTCCTCCTATATATGAACTAATTACTAATACCTAACTCTCTATGGCTGTATGGCATATGCAAATTTTGTTTGTTCTTTTTTTTTTTTTTTTTTAATCTTCTCAAGTGTGTTGAAGAAAAGCCCTAATAAATTAAGTATTCTGCTTCAAAATTTTGTGTATGTTCGGATTGACCTTTATAAAGTTATTGGTTAGAAGTATCGACTTATGAATTTGAATTATTTTTATAATATTTTATTATCTTTAAATTAAATATTTATAATTTATTCAAACACTTCAAAAATATTTTAAAATTATTTTGGAATAAAAAGACTTAAAAATAAATCAATTCAAACAATCTGATCTTAATCAAATGAGTAATTTCTTCTTAGGTATCATCAAGATTTCTTGTTTAAAAGTAATATTCTTATATTATTATTGATTAATCAGTTATTTCTGAACAAGAAATATCAATGATACCATAAAAATATACATATAATCTTATAGTATCATTGACTAATGAGTAATTTCTGAACAAGAAATCTTAGTGATACCACAACAATATACATATACTCTTATAATATCATTGACTAATGAGTAATTTCTAAACAAGAAATCTTAGTGATACCACAATAATATACACATACTCTTATAATATCATTGATTTTTGAGTAATTTCTGAACAAGAAACCTTAATGATACCAATATAATATACATATACTCTTATAGTATCATTGACTATGAGTAATTTCTGAACAAGAAATATCAATGATACCATAAAAATATACATATAGTCTTATAACATCATTGACTAATGAGTAATTTATGAACAAGAAATCTTAGTGATACTACAACAATATACATATACTCTTATAATATCATTGACTAATGAGTAATTTCTGAACAAGAAATCTAAGTGATACCACAATAATATACATATACTCTTATAATATCATTGATTATTAAGTAATTTCTGAACAAGAAACCTTAATGATACCAATATAATATACATATACTCTTATAGTATCATTGACTAATGAGTAATTTCTGGATATATATATATAAGTATCAGTTAAGTAAAATTATCAGTCTTAATGATGTCAATACAATACCAATTTAGTATCAGTTTAGCGAAGATTATCAACATTATTAAAAGGGGGTATGAGCTGTAATTATTTAGACAGAAAAGAGTATATATTTCTTCAATTACTTTAAATTTAGATATGTACATGTAACTATTTTAAATTTTATAACTCATTTACCTAGTTTTTCTGATATCAATCACAAAATTATGACATTTTAGGTCAAAAGTTAATCAATATTGACAAAATTTATGACCAGCACGAAAATTATCACAATCCAATCACAAATTTGTGACATGAAAAAGGATTTCATCAATTTTGAAGTAAAAATGTATTATTGAAATTTCTATACAAGATAGAAAAATTTTGATGATGGCCAGAAAGTATTGTTATTTGCACCATTTCTTTAGAATGAGGCCACAATTTAAAATAAAGAATTACTTTTAATGAATATGTTGTTATTTTTTTCAAGTGAAATGAATAATCAGTTTTTTTTTTTTAATTGGAATCTAATCCACTTCCAACATAATTGAGCCCCAAATTGAAGATGGTGCAAATCTAGAGAACTTAAGTCATTAATAATAGCTTAATTATTCCAAGAAAATATATACTTCAATTATCAATTACTAGAATCAACTTCTTATTCTCTTCACAAAATTGAAGCTCTTTCAAGAAGATTGTTCGAATCATTTCAAGAATAAAAATTATATAGGTGCATAATTAGCTCTATTATATAAAGAATATATATATAACAACGATGTTGTTTTGTATTTTACATAGTATATCCAAAGATAATATTATTCTTAAAAAATACCTTTTCATTCATCTAACGAATATTCTCATATATATATATATATATATATATATATATATATATAAGAGTTTCA
>NC_028644.1:65513197-65513975 GCF_001406875.1 Solanum pennellii
TCTCTCTCTCTCTCTCTCTATATATATATATATATATATATATTGTGTCTAGGGAGATAGCTTCTTAGATAATCTAATTTGAAAAATCAAAGACATAATTTAGCATATAGTTTCTAATTTACGCTTTATCACTAATTATAGTCATCATTTCTCAAATTATTGTACTCATGATATCCAAAGATGATATCGTAAAATTATTATTGCATTTATTAATTTTTTTTTATAAAAAACATGTCAAGTCGATACTGAACAAGTAAAAATAGAAGGAAATAAATTTTATACGGCATAATAAGTCTAATTTCGCTCCAAATTACTCAGTAATTAGCCCGTTGAGTAATTTGTAAAGATAGACCCTAAGCTATTTCACTCATTGCCTCAAAAATTCGAATAATCTTTAATGAAATATTCAAATTCTTTTCATATAATTAGTGAAATGAAAGCAAATTAACTTTTAAGATCTTAGGTATATAAATTAGTGAAATGAAAACCAATAATTCAAAGCGTATAAAAGGAATAAGAAAACACTAATTATGCACATGATGCTTAGTTTATATTTAAAATAGAGAGTCGATATTAAAGAATAGTCCACTTTTAAACTAAGGTAGTCAAAACTTTCAATAAATTAAAACACACACTATTTTATCATTGAAATGAGTGAATGTTTCATATGTCAAAATCAAAGCAACCATTTGAAAGACAAGAGGGATATAGAAAGGGACCCTAAAAATATTAGTTGTCATGTATAGTATTCAAATATCATAGAGAAAATTAAGCTCAC
>NC_028644.1:65514162-65540619 GCF_001406875.1 Solanum pennellii
TCCCACCATTCCGCGTGAACGGTAATCAGTTGAATACCTTTTATTCAAAAATTATCAACTTGATTTCTCCACTATTACTATCTTCGCCTCTTTAAATAGATCCTAAACAATATCTTGAAAAGAGTTTAAATCGTATACGATATAGATTAAATAGTACTTATATAATGAGACCACTTATTGATAGTATATAACATAATTACAATTATTTTTTTGATAAATAATAACAATTTGATAATTAACTAGCTAAATTGATATAACTCGAGTACATCCTTATAACTTAAATTCGTAAAAAAATCTCATGTTTAACTCAAACTCAAAAAGCAACGACACTATCAGAAAATAAAAATAAAAATTCATTCATCCTTAAAGGGCCAATTCGGGACTCTTTAAATTCTTGGGACTCAATCTGAATCTAGACTTCTAATACATAAACAATTTAATATAAAAAGTCCTACACCAAAAAATAAAAATTGAAATAATTCACTCTTGATACCATATTATACTATGATATAATATGTGATTATTTCGTCTGAAAATTTATACAACAAAATATATCTAACACATTTTTATTTACTTAATTATTAATTATTTCTCTATGACTTATTTTTCCACCACAAGTTGATCTACACCGTTCGAGACAATAAGTGCCTCAAACCTCTATAAATACAAATGTTTGTCACTCACTTTTATCCATACTCTCAACCAACTTACTTTCTCTCTTCATTTCCACTATCAAACATCTCCTCTTTCAATTTATTAATTTTTTTTTTTGGAGTCATCATAATTATCATCAATGGCTTGCTTGGAACTCTCTAAAGAGGTATAATATAATTTTTTTTTTGTAATGATCATTAATTAATTAGTTATATTAATCATGAATTTATCTCCCTCTTCTTTGTTCTTAGTGCCAACCATTTACCTATATTGTGTTGTAGAGAAAATCACATATCTTTATAATCTTCTCATGCAAAGGGAACACATTTTTTTTTAAAAAAAAAAATCAAGAATGTGAAAAGAGAATGATCACTTAGTTATAGTATTTATACACTAAAAAAATGTGAATTTTTTTTTTTTGGTTGGAAATGAAATCTTGATGATGATGAATAGGTGAAAGTGAAAGGAAAAGAAGAAGATTGTACTAATGATGGAACTGTTGATTTTTATGGAATGCCTGCAAACAAAGCAAAAACTGGAAAATGGCTAGCTGGAATTATGCTTCTATGTAAGTATTTTTTTTTTTTTTTTAAATAATTTTTCCTTGAAAAAGGCAAAAAAAAGAAAAGAAAAACTGATATTACAATGTACTTATCTTTACTTTTTTTTTAATATATAGTATAGTTTTTTTCCCCACATTAAAATAAGTGTTGAGATATGTCATAGTCTATATATATATGGTATTAAATTCTCTGACTTCATGACTGACTCTTTTTTTTCCCCCTTTGTTTTTGACTTGCTATGTGGAAAAGGTGGTTAGGACATAAAAAAAATATCTTTTTTTTTAAAAAAAAATATGATACATTAGACTAATTTTTTTTGTTAGATTTTGTGGAAGAGTTCTACAAGTTTGGATACTTAATTTCATTAACTTTTACCTATCGAAAATAAAAAGGTACAATTTACGTATATTCTATCTTTTGAAATCATTCAGATTTCAATAGTAAAGTTATACTTAATAAAAATGCATGTCTAAAACATAATGAATTTCAAGAAATCTTTTTTTTTCTTTCAAGTTTTCCTTGAGTTTCCAACTTCTTCAAAAAATATATAAAATATTTGCTTTCTACTTTTTTTTACTTTTTCTATTTTTAGTATTGAAATAAAAGAAAAAGATGATAACTATGGGAAATGGTGAGAGTTAGAGTAATAAATGGAGCCAGCTATCATATGGGAAAATGCCAAAGAGCTATAAGAGAAAAAGACTAGTTTTACAAGCTAAATATTAAGGACATGTGTCAAAAAATATTCACTCATATTGACAGCTCTACTTATATACTTACGTACATTAAATTTGTATATATATAAAACTTGGGGTTGGGGGGGTTTGAGAGTTCAAAGAAGAAACTTCCAGTCTTTAATTTAATGTACTTTTGTGATGAGATTTTTTGGCAGTAATAGCAAAATTTCAGTGGAAAAAAACAAGAGACAAAAGTGGGGTGGGGTAGGGTAGGGGGGTGGGGGTGATGACAAATTAAAACCATGCAATAATAGAAAATACATTTTCGACACGTAAAATTTATTCATAAAAATATGGGTGCCACGTCATATAATGAAAAAAATTGTTCTTGGTGGCCCCCATAATTGATCTGGATTTTTGCTTATCCTATTTTTTTTCTTTCTAAAATATAATTTGTGTTACATAATTACTAGAAACATGATTATTAGGGATGTAAGATGATTATTAAACTAAACTTAATTTCAGCGCTAAACATGCATGCATTAATTGACCTATTAGAATGATGACATATTAAAAATTGAAAGTATCAATGAATATTAGTGTCCTTATACGGCTTTTTAATTGGTCGTTCGACTAGTACGTAGAAGGATGGCGTATTGAATATCAAAACGTGTATCAATGAAAATGAAGTGTTTTCATATTATTTTTTGATTGATTGTTGGACTAGTATGTAAAAGGATGGCGTGTTAAAACCGAAAGGCATATCAATAATGAATATCGGTGTTCTTATAACATTTTCTCATTGGTTGTTGGACTAGTACGTAAAAGGATTGCGTGTTAAAAACTGAAAGGCGTATTAATGAATATCGGTGTTCTTTATTGTAACTTCTTTTGTTTGGTTGTTTGAACTAGTACGTAGAAGGATAGCGTATTAAACGTTGAAAAACGTATCAATAAATAGAAGTGTTCTTATCATTGGCGTATAGTGCGTAGAAGAATGACGTATTCAAGATATAAAGATGTATCGGTAAATAAGCCGTGTTCGTATCATGTTCTATGTGATTAGTCATTGGTCATATATACATGCCTTTTATTGAGAGTGTAGTGACAAGTTTGAAATGGAGGATTTTTACCTACCTTTGATATTTTTTAAGGGTAAGGATCGATTACAATATTTATTAATACTATTGGGCGATATACGCCTAACATGTCTTAAGGAGTACTTGAAAATTTGGTCACACATAAGATCTACATATCGCGTAAAATAATCAATGATTATAGTACTTCGCGCACAGAAAAAATCGCAAAAAGGGCATAGTGTTGGTAAATTTTGACATTAGGGCATATCATGTTGGCAAGTTGGTATTAGGGCATAGTGTTGGCAAGTTTTGACATTTGAGTGATTCCTTGTGTACTTGATTGATTTTAAAAAAGGGAAAAATTATAGAGGAACCAAAATATTACTATTTTTTTCTGTTCACTTTTACTTGTCAAAATATACTGAAAATGGATGTCTACTTTTACTTGTTTATATTGAAATATTATAATTTATCATTTAATTCCTAATCAATAGATAATTTATTACTTAACTTCTAATTTAACCTATGTTACTGAATATAGTCATTTCCCTAAACATTGTATTTATTACATTAAAATAACGATATAGTAAATACTGGATAAGTAAAATTGGACGGAGAAAAAGACACCTTCCATGGTGAATGATTCAAATGTAGTAGGAATATCACTTACTTGTCAATGTCATGGTTAAGTATTTTTTTAGGTGTACAATTATCACTAATATTAACCACTTACCTAAGAAAATAAAGACAGTTGACAATAAATTAAATGGAAGAGAGATAAATGAAATATTTGTTGTTACTACCTAATTATCAAACCTAGTACTATATTAAATATTTTGCCACAACTTGTGGTTTATCTTAATTACTTGAGAGGATAAAGTTGAAAATTCTCCACATTTTCACAAGTGTGTCTTGTACTTGATCGATCGAGTTACCTAGTTAACCATGCTAATTTCACGTGGATGTTACATTCCCCTAACTGTGTCTCAGGCTTGATCGATTGATTTACCTAGTTATAACCATGCTAAATCCCTCTATTTAGGGGAATGTAACATCCACATGACGAAATGTACTAATTCAACTGTCTCATAGACGACTCTCTCTTAACTTTGATTGATCGACTTAACTAGCTATGTAAACACCGATAAACCCTAAGTCAATTGATTCAACTATAATGTTATTTCCTCTGTGACTTTATACAGTGAATCAAGGTTTAGCTACTCTCGCATTTTTTGGTGTTGGAGTGAATTTGGTGTTGTTCCTAACAAGAGTGCTGCAACAAAACAATGCTGAAGCTGCGAATAATGTGAGCATATGGACGGGCACTGTCTACATTTTCTCTCTTCTTGGCGCGTTTCTTAGTGACTCTTACTGGGGAAGATTCAAAAGTTGTGCCATATTTCAAGTCATCTATGTAACTGTAAGTAACCATTTACTTGCCATACTTAGTATATTAGTAGTGTTTAGTAATGCTTTATATCTATTGAAAACAACCTCTCTATTTTTATGAGGTAAAGAGCAAGGTTTGCGTACAGTCTACCCTTCTCAGACCCCACTTGTGGAATTACCCTGGATATGTTGTTCAATATGATATTGAATTCTTGGAAGTAACTTGTAATTAATGCAACGATTACTTGTTTAACAGGGATTAGTACTATTATCACTGACGACACAACGTTACTTGCTCAAACCGGAAGGTTGTGGGGAACGAGAAATTTTATGTGGAGAGCATTCAAGCACGGAGATCAGTCTATTCTATGTCTCTGTATACATGATTGCTCTCGGATACGGAGGCTACCAACCTAACATTGCTACCTTTGGAGCTGATCAGTTCGATGCACGTGATCCTAGGGAGAAACAATCGAAACTAGCCTTCTTCAGCTACTTCTACCTAGCCCTGAACCTTGGTTCGCTTTTCTCCAACACTGTTTTAGACTACTTTGAGGATGAAGGCAAATGGGCTCTTGGTTTTTGGGCGTCTGCTGCGTCTGCTTTTGCTGGTTTGGTTCTCTTTCTTGGAGGCACCGCGAAGTATAGGCATTTCAGGTCTAGTGGCAATCCTATAATCAGGTTTTCTCAGGTTATAGTCGCTGCATCGAAGAAATGGAGTGTAGAGACACCAGACGAGTTATATGAAGGCGATGATGAGAGCGATAGGAAAATGCTACATACTCATGGTTTCAGGTGAGTAACATAACACTAATGTTCAAAGAACTTGTGTCTGTGTTGTGTATTTAACCCCGTTCTAATAAGAAATTGTTTTAAAACGTAGATTCTTGGATAGAGCGGCCCTGATTACATCCAAAGAACAGGACAATGAGAAAAATCGCAACCAATGGCTCCTCTGCCCTGTTTCACAAGTTGAAGAGGTTAAGTGCATTTTAAGGCTATTGCCAATTTGGCTATGTACTATAGTTTACTCAGTAGTGTTTACTCAGATGGCGTCAATCTTTGTTGAGCAAGGAGACGCCATGAAAACTAGCATCGGGAACTTCAGGATTCCTGCTGCTAGTATGTCTACCTTCGACATCATGAGTGTAGCAGTATTCATATTCCTGTATCGTCGAGTCCTTGATCCTATAGTCAAAAACATTAAAAAAATCAAGGGTGAGGGTCAAGGGATAACTCAGCTTCAACGGATGGGTATTGGACTAGTGATAGCTGTAATGGCAATGCTTTCAGCAGCAATTGTGGAGTGCTACAGGCTCAAGTACGCGAAAAAAGAGTGCAGACATTGTGAAGGGTCAAGTTCACTGAGTATCTTTTGGCAGGTTCCTCAGTACTCTTTGATAGGAGCTTCAGAAGTGTTCATGTACGTAGGTCAACTGGAGTTTTTCAACGAGCAAGCACCGGAGGGTCTCAAGAGCTTCGGAAGTGCACTGTGTATGACATCGATATCACTGGGAAACTACGTGAGTAGCTTACTAGTGAGCGTTGTGATGAAGATTTCAACGACTGATAACATGTCTGGATGGATCCCAGGTAACCTCAATGAAGGTCATTTAGACAGGTTTTACTTTCTTTTAGCTGGCTTGACAATCTTAGATTTAGTTGCTTTCATAGCCTGTGCCAAGTGGTATAAGGGTATAAAGCATAGTGGTGAAATGAATCAACAAGTAAAGGAAGATGATAAATGTGAAGTTTAATGTAACTTTCTCATATTTCTTTAGGCATATTTTGCCACATTAAAATAAATAAGAGGATGGACTATATCTCCTCAACTTTTGTACAAATTTACTTTTTAATACAAGTTATCGTTATTCTACTTATGGTTACAGTGCCTCTATCGAAGCAGAACAAGCCTAATACTCCCACCTGGTTTTGGGGGGTTCTATTTCGATCGAAATCACCTTTTTTCCCAGAAATTCCTTACCTTACCATCAAGTGAATGCAGTAGACCCATGCATAGAGGAAACTGTTTCCAGAAACCTTTAAATAGTTCCTGTTTTGCTTTGCCCGTGATCAACAAACATACTCAGTGAAATTCCACACGTGTTTTCTGATTTCTGATGTACCATGACATGTCCAAATGGAATTGAGACGATGTTACATTTTAAAATGATGCTAAACAAAGTTATCAAAATCTTAAGCTTCCATTCTCAGATTTGCTGAAAGTTCATACAAAAATGATACAAACAATACCAAAACAGATACATGTTTATCTCGAAATTGTGAAAAGATTTCTCCAATTTCATCAAATGCGGAACTGTATATAAGAAACTGTATCCTAGAAGTCTACCACTCAGCATGATTTCGACCAAAGAATACGAATACACATATCAACTTTGGACCTTACGGACTTGTATGTGGTGAGTAGAATGCCTACGCCAGATAGGTTGTGCTCCACTTTGGACAAGAGTGACATATTGCCCATCCTTCACCGAGCTTTTGTTCTGCAGGATAACGAAACAGAAGAATTAGCTATGTTTGGATGGGGCATCCGCAATCTCAAACAAGAAATGACGAGGGAAAAAACACATTAAAAAAACAGGAGAACGTCACTAACCACTAAAAGCTTGATAGCTCGGGAAAAGGTCTCCTCTGCATCTTCTGAAAACTCCATATATATTGGGACGACACCATGAAACAGAGCAAGACGCTGCTTCACCCTTTCACTGGCACAAAAGATAAATTCATGTCCTATGTCAATAAATACAGTACGTAAACACATCTTGATAGATGGATAAATAGAGAGAGATGGAGAAGCCACTTGCTAGAGGTGGCAACGTTAGCCTGTGAAAACATGACCCTAGTCATTGATCCGTCCATTTTTAGGTCAGCCCGTTTTAGCCAATCAATAAAAATGGATTGATATGTAGATCAAACTATGAGCCAATATATTAATTTACTTACTTGTTCGTGAAAGCAAATATTGTTGATGAAGGCCGCTTATGACTTAGAATTATTGCCATGGACCCAGTTTTTGTGAAGACAATGATGGGAGTGCTAAGAGTATCAGCCATTGTGGAAGAGTGGAAGGCAAACATTTCACCCATATGGCCCTGCAAAATATATCAAACAGATAAGCATTTTGCATAATGATAAAAGTTGAACGTGATTTCCTGGTTGTACAATACGGGAAATAAAAATAGACAAAGATCCGATAATACAGTAACTCTTTTGAGAGAAGGGTAATTGCAAAATGAAGTTAACAAACTACAATACATATAATCCGCACACCACATATACCTTATGGGCGACAGATTGGCTTGGAGAAGTAGTGCTGTTTTGTAGGCTTGACTCAGTCCTTAATGCCACAACATGCATCACGTGAACTGCCTTCAACGGGTACCTATGCATTCGTGGAAATAGATGGTTCATTATTTACAAATCAACTATTCCAGGTTACTAAATAACACACAATATAACAAACAAAAAAACACAAAATAAAAAGAGGATTCTAATTGGAATAGTTTGTGTCTAGAACAACACTTACTTCCCATGAGCGGTTTCCCCTGAAAGCATTATAGCATCAGCACCTTCACGTACTGCAATAGAGATGTCCGAGACTTCTGCCCTAGTTGGGGTTGGATGATCTATCATGCTTTCAAGCATGTTGGTGGCTACTATTACAGGTTTTTGCATGCTCCGACACCTTCTAATAATGTCTTCCTGTGTAAACATATGATAAAGAGTTTCTCAGTTTCTAAGTTCCTAAAGTAAGACACAAAAGGGTTTGGGGAGGAAGGAACTTCTCCAAGAGAAAAGATCATTGACGGTAGCCAGAAGGAATGCAGTTCAGTGGTCAATCCCGTTTCAATAATTCTAGCACTTACTTTTTAAGTGTTAATCAAGAGAATCAAATTGATTATGTTATTAGATAGGAACTTAGGCCTCCTAAACTAGTGAACATTTCCCTGTTGGTTTATTTCAATTTACATCAGGAATAAGAACAATCATTTCCTTGCGACAAAAATTCACATTAAGTAACTAATCTTTGACAAGAGTATGATAATACCACACAACATTCAGTTCAGAAAAGAGGTGTAAATGTAGTTTGAAAGTAAACCATGCTGAATGAAAGAAGAGAAAAAGAGTATTGAAGAACGATAATTCTCCTATACTTGCAATGGGGTTTTATTGCTGCTGATACACCAGGGGTTAAAAGGCTGAATGAACAGGACAGGTTTGTTTCAATGGGCACCACAGCTGTGTATATTGGAAAGACAGGCAGACAAACTGACACGGAGAAATAGTTCAAAGGTAAACAGGAAACTCCAAGCTCAGTAGATCGACTAACATGCAGATTTTTCATATGCATCAGTGCTACGTTTCTCCTTCCGAACTACTAGGAGCATTTGATTCCAAATCTATGCAATTGAGTGTTATTATAAAACATTCTTGTTCAGACTTCAGTTGCCACGGAAATATTTATAACTATAAACCTACTGATATTTTGAACATTCTGTCAACTTGCGATGGCGATTATAACAACAAAAACTTTTGTGAAATATCAACAGTAATACCACATAAATATATTCAACGGTTGCTCGCCTCCCTTCTATGATTTCGTAATATTTTGTTCGCCATACTGACCAAAGAGCACGGATTTAACCAAGATGATGTGATTTGTGATGGAACATAGTCTTCTTTAGCAAGAGATGGTATTATAAAGAACTAACCATCTCAGCACTTGATAAAACCTATTAAAAGGCTCATGAAATGTAGCTGTATGCATCAGCATTGAGATTACCTGCAGCAGTGGGACTTCCTCAATTGGAAGCTCAGCTCCAAGATCACCACGGGCCACCATCGCCTATCAACAGTTGCATAACATAACTTAGAAAAGCAAATTACAGATCAAATCCATTTTATTTTGCACCAACATTTTCACTGCATCATCCTTCACTCGATAAATAGAAAGAAGACAATAATAATACTGATATCATTTTCGTTACGGAGCCTTACCCAACACACTCAGTCACACACTGACATAGGAAAAACAGTATGAGTACTGAAGTTAATTAAATAGACAACATTTTAAACACACTGAACTAACCCCATCAGATGCAGTTAAGATCGAGTGGAGATTTGGGATGGAGTCTGCACTTTCTATCTTTACAATAACATGAATATCTGCATTACAACCTGCAAAGTAGCTCTTCCAAGTTCAGATAAAAAGAAGGAATACAACTATGAAAGCCTTTGACAAGGTTACATGTAGGAGATCCTTATCCCAAAAAAAACATAATAGGTCGTAGAAACTTTACTTTTAAGGTAATCTTTCAATTCATGGACCACCTTTGCATCCTTCACAAAGGAAACAGCATAGAAGTCAACTTGATTGTCCACGCCAAACTTAATATCATCCCAGTCTTTCTCTGTATAATTTATAAAAAAGGATTCAAGCTAAGTGTTGTCTTAGTAAAAAATTAGTAAGTAAAATGTTGTAGGGAGGTGGGGTTCCAGAAATTGAACAAACCTGTTATTGAAGGTAGGGTGGCACTTTTTCCTCTTACGTTTAGATGCCGTCTTGATTTCAGTTCTCCCCCATCAATAACTTCACATTTCACTACATCGCTGGTTTTTGACTTCACAACTAATGACATCATCCCACCTGGATGAAGAAGAGTAGGTAATTGAGATTCCGGGAGGTTTTTTTCCCAAGAGACAAAAATACAAATCTGGATTCAAAGAGCACTCTACTCGTTGATTTTTTTGCTTGAAATGCAACCCCATTCCAAAACAGTAACAAAATGATTTTTATTCTTTGCAAGAACAATTCACAATTGGATAACACAATCCCAGTTTTGTGTGCTCCAATTAGTTAATAAACCAAGAAAAATTAATTACATAATACAATTCCAGAATTTCACAGGAACTGTTAGACAAGACAAGTGCCTCTCACATTCAACCCAAAGGCGCTTTTTAAGTCCTCTCATACCAAAGCAAGTCCCAGATTTGTCTTTTAAAAACATGGTTTGTGCTATACCAATGTTTCAGCTAAAGAAATAGTGTTTATCAAGAAAAAATGAATTAGTATAAATTCAATTACCGTCAACGAGTAGTGTGTCACCGGACTCCACATCATTTATAAAATCGTCATAATTAACACTAACGGTGTCTTCTGTGCTGACTCCTCTTTTAATGGTAAAGTTGAATTCTTGACCCTCCTTAAGGAGTATGGGTTTTGGCACATCTCCACTTCTCACCTCAGGTCCCTGCAAGATATATAATATGCAACATAAGATTTTAACTGGAAGGGGCTCGTTAGCGTAGTGTATAGTTGTCCTAGAACTTATATTTCATCTTAAAACACTAAATAAACAAATTACATTAACTATCGCACTTGGGAAATGGAAGACTACTGTGACAGGTTTCACAGTTTTCATAATAGAACAAAGGTCAAGCATGAACATAGAACACATGGTAATATGCACATTGTAATTGAAAAATGGATAAATATCCAGAATGCATTAACTTGTCTATAAAACAACACGTGACATTAGCAATTCTTTACAACTGAAGATGACAATCTAGCAACAGAAGATGGATCTCAATTTTCATTTCTTTGTCGATTGCTCAGTTCCAACACGACCTTCATATCAGTTGGAAAAAAAATTGACTCACCCATTTGCGAACTTGTGAATCCAAAACAAAATGAACGGTATAACAGCTTTTAAGTCTATTTCTTGGTGATGCTAGTGATAAGTGGTAGCTACAAGAACGGGAATTGGACAGGATTTTCAGTGTTCACTCTGTTTACTTTGGTAGAACACAAAGAGAATACTAAGGAAATCAGTCACCCTGTCCATCAACCCTCGACATGCCAAACTGATCACTTGAAAAGCAGTTTTTACCATCTAGGCGCCCTAAAGTTCAGTTTTTATAAGAGAAAGGAGCACAGTCTTTGTTTGATAATATGCAAGGGTCGTTTTGTCTATTCACCTAGGTTACTTTACTACCACCACCACCCCAACCCTTCTCATGTTGTTTCCAAGGATTAGCAAAATCGAAATAGTGAAATTCTTAGGTCATCTCAATGGGTTCAAAAGCCAACAAAGCTACAAGTATTTGCTTATGATATTGACACTCCCGGCAGTGGTAAAAACAGGAAAAATACCAAAAAATTTGCTAGACTCAAATAACCAACTCCAATCGGAAAAAATATTAAGGCATATGCTATATTGTTTTTTTTTCTTTATAGCATTGATGTATGGGCCAACTTGTGTGCACCTCACTTTTTGCGCCTGGTACCTGTTACTTCCCACCAACACAGGTATCAAGTGACTCTGTCTATCAAAACTTAGTCAGACGAGGAAAATCACCTACTTTTTTTTATGTCAGCTTAGATTTAAACCCTGCTTTTCAAGGCTTACACCCACTTAATTGACCACTAGGTCACACATCGGGTGCATAACTATGTGATCATATTTTAGACAAACACTAATATTTGCAACTATAGAGCTAATAATAAGCATTACCTTAGTGTCCAACATTATTGCTATAACCTTGTTCTCAAATTGAGCATTGTATTCTTTAACAAGGTCAATTGTTTTCTGATGTGATGCATGGTCTCCGTGTGACATATTCATACGTGCCACGTTCATCCCAGCTTCTGCCAATTTCCAGATCATCTCCTTTGAGCTTGTAGAGGGACCAATAGTGCAAACTATCTTGGTTTTTCTTGGAGAGTTCAGATACACACTTTCTTTTCCCAGACTGTAAGGACTGGACTGAACCACAGAAGGGAGAAAATTACCATAAGTTGCTATTCAGAAAAAGGACTTGTTAGAAAGTTCAAAATATGTGCTGTTTACAGAAAACAAATGGCTAAAAGGGAGAATTTTGATAACGAAAAACAATACATCAATACAAGTTTCCGTTTGCTCAAAATAGAAAACATCTATTAAACGTGAAAACTTTGAATAGGCATGTGTAAAGTGTCAAACGCATTCAACTCTTTACTAGAAAGAGGCGGTTTGAATTTGCTTGCTCTCGTTTTCATATGTTCCTCGCCCTTCTCTGGGATGTCCAAAAATCACAAACATAGGGCCACTGATAATGAATGAAAATCATGTGCAATAAATAGTCTGACAGAGCTTACTAAAACAAGCATCAATTGCCAGAAAATCCAGATGTATTCACATCCTTCCATTTGCTTAAAAGTCAATTTGAGTAATATACAGGGGATGCATTTTCTCAAGAATAAATGTCATGCTCGCCAATTAAAATTCATATACTTCCGCATCTAATGCAGTTTGTTCATACGGCAAGCCTTGAATCAACAGTAGGAGGCTTGCAAGAAAAATGTTGTATAAGAGGCAGATCCAAGATTTTCACTAAGTTCAAAATCTGAAAAAGTAAATACACAACTGGCCTAAAAGAGTTCATCATCTGCTATATATCTATCTATATATATATATACATTAAAAAAAATAACTTTAACCATATACGAATAATATAATTTTTCGTTTGATCAATCCCTGATCCTGTCCTGCACTACCCTGAAAGCGCTTCATGCATAAATAAGCTCTTTTTAATTGCACTTTCTCTATGCAAAACTCAAACTTTTAGCAAATGAAAACATAAAAACCACAGGTCAGGTCATTATTCAATATCTAATAAGAAGGTGAAATAACAGATACATCAAGAATATACTCTATTCCATTCCATTCAATTCCAATTTACGTAATAAAGTTGAAATGTCGAGATTCAAACTTTTAAAAGATTGAACATCAATTACTAAACTGGATTGACTTACAGATGACGTAAGAGGTAGATTGAAATTACTGTTATCATCATCATAACTAGCATGAACATTGTTATTAGCACCACGAATATGGTCAGGTGATTTAACAGCCACGATTTGACTCAAACCGTTCACTCGTTTCCGGTGGAAACTTAAATCGGAGAAGAACAAATCACCGATGTTCTTCGCCGATGAAAGCCGATCCAACGACGCAGCTGATTTAACCGCCACGTCGGACTTCAATGCGGCGTGTAATCCTCCTGTATGCAAATTCAATGCGGCCATTAAAGTAGTAATAGAAGAGATGAAGAGTTGATAGCTTAGAAGAAGAAAAAAAAAACAATAAGAAGATCGAGCAAAGTGTTTTGTGTTTGTTTGTTTTTTGTGTGGTGAAATGAGGGGAAAGAAACGTGAATGCCAGAGAGAAGCGGCTCAGAGTAAATAGAGAGAGTTGTGACTAAGATTCATTTTCTACTTTCTCTGCCCTACTTAAACTGTATAACTCGTCCCCACCCCTTTCCATACACCGCACGTTTATTTCACACTCCTCGGAAAATGGTCCAATTCAATTTTGTTTATATATTTTTTCCGTTCTCTTTTATTTGTAAATATGTATTTCACATTAATCTAATCGCGAATCTCTATAAATAAACGTGAAAAAATCATGTAAACTTAAAATAATAGTAGATCGATGTAAACGAGATGTGTATTCGAATTATAATATTCTTTTTAAAAGTAGCATTATACATTATGATATTTATTAAGATCTGTGGTTCGATAATAACTATGACAATGACACGTAGGATAAAGACAATGAATGTGGGGGAGCATTGTTGTATAAACGGCATACTTGAAGTTGTGGTGTAATAAGGACAAGCACATTTCAATAGGTTTGGCATAGATTCCCAGGTATTTTAGTTAGAATTTATAATTTAAATTTTTTTAATTGTAATTTATGTTATTAAAATTATTAAAATTTGTCCAATTTTTATATAAAATTATCAAATAAGTAAAGTATAGTACATAATATAATATATTGGAATAGTCTAAGGCGCTTTCATAAATTACATATCTCCATCGCTCCATATTTGTGAGTACATACTTTAATTTATAAA
Organism: Solanum pennellii; assembly: GCF_001406875.1. Taxonomy (NCBI): domain Eukaryota; kingdom Viridiplantae; phylum Streptophyta; class Magnoliopsida; order Solanales; family Solanaceae; genus Solanum; species Solanum pennellii. Next base: position 65,528,443 of record NC_028644.1, read on the forward strand.
AATTCATTAGTAAATAATAGTAGCAACTAGTTACATTTTAATATATTTTTTCTAAATAGTATGATAATTCTTTTGTCAGATTTTTTTTTTGCGTAAAAAATTATAATTTAGTAGAGTCGATAAGATTCGGTTGATCAGAGTGATGAGCTTTAAGGGAAGTTACGCAGGTTTGTTAATATAGATCGGCATCCTTACTTACCCACAAAATTGAGTTAATGGAGTAACCAGTACCCTTGAGATATTCTCTTCGATATCGTTTTTTTATATTTTTTTTACAAAATATAAATTTATACATCAAACTTAATATATTATTTTTTAAAATAAAATCATAATCTGAAATATGAAATCATAACCCAAAATCGTATATCCAAACACGTGCTAGATTTTATTAAAAATAAATTACTCTGTCACGTATATAAAATAACTTAATTGCTTGCGCAGAAGGCCTGAGATATACTCGAGTCATTGCTACATTATTAATGGATACATGTGCACTCTTTTTCTTTCGCCCAAATCGATCCATTTTGAAAGGACAACTTTCACATATAGCAAACAAAAAATTCATATTTGTATGCTATAGAAAAATTTGCATAATTGCGCTCTATAGCAAACATATAACTGTATAATTCTCTATACATATACAAATGTATAATTCGCTGGCCTCGCTATACAAATACAATTGTATGATTCGCTGGCCTAAATTGTATAATTCGTTGGCCTATTTTGCTGCAATTGTATAATTCGCTAGTCTATTTCACTGCAATTGTATAATGCGCAATTGTATAATTCGCTGGCCTATTTTGCTGCAATATGTGTATAAAATTTATTTTGCATACAATTGAATCGAAGTAAAATGTTTGTATATTGTATCATTACAAGTGTATAGGAAGAAGATATATGTTTTTCTCTCGCTTTATACAAAAACAGAAACACAATTTATACACTTCTGTTGTATAAAGCGAGAGAAAATTGTATTTCACTGCAATTGTATAATTTGCTAGCCTTTTTCAATGCAATATTATTATAAAATTTACATTTGTATACAATTGAATCGAAGTAAAATATTTGTAAATTGTATAATTAAGTGTATAGCACGAAGATATATATTTTTGCATGTGTATATACAATTTTCTCTCGCTTTATACAAAATAAAAACACAATTTATACACTTCTGTTGTATAAAGCGAGAGAGGCGAGCAGAGGGAGAGAGGTGAGCGAGAATGGAAGAGTGGCCAGTGAGAGTTTTGGGAGAGAAGTGATTAGCAAACTTTGATAAACGTTTACTATAAGGCATAATTAAATCAAACAGTAGCTACTCCATTTATTTTAAATTTTTAGTTTGCTATTATATTCGATTATTCCTTTTTGAAATGCTGATCCAATTCCAAGTTAGAATAGGCCCGGCCCATTAATACTTCCATTTTTCTATGTAAATATAACTATGCTACTGAAGACTCTTACCGTACACACATGTACACACCAATTTATTACACAATGAAATGATAACTTTTTCCCCTTTTGTGTTCTCCCTTTTAGGGTTTTCTCAAATTCATATCGCCGCATGGATCTGCAATTTTATAGATCTAACAGATGCTTGTTGAGCAGAAGAGCTGAGAAAAATGCAGTGTATGTGCTTCAATTCCAAAATGAAGGCAAAGATTATGTTAATTTCAGCTCAACTGTTGGAATTGGAGCTAAAGGTGAAGAGGTAATGGAATCTTCGAGAGATAGAGTTTTAGTACTATCGAGATATGTGGTATGGAGGGAGTAGGAAAGAAAAGCGAGGAAGGTTGTTCGATGATGTTGTTGTGTTAACAGTTACATAGGAAAATAAGTTTGGATTCTTTTTGGACAGAAAACTGATAATTTGATTGATCATCATTTTTTTCCTCGCATAGCAAAAGATATTTCAGAGTAATGCAACGGTTTGGTCGATTGCATGAGCACTGAATTCATCACAAATTTCATAAGCGGGAAGATATGATTTTTTGGAAGGTGGAGAAGCCAGGTACCTCTTTTTGCTTTGTTCCTTGTTTGAGTAAAATAATAATACTTGACAAAGTGGGTAATCTGGTAGAAATTGAAAGATGGTTTCTTGTTATCTTTATCGGGAAGTTTCACCTAACATGATCTCATATGTGGCAAGCATGTTTTTGTGCTAAATCATATTGAAAACTTGGAAGAGTTTTCAAAAATAATTTGTTACGAACAATACAATCACATGTCAATTGTTTGAAAGTTTATTGGTGAAATATTCTAGAAACCCTCAACATCAAATATTATATTACAGAGAAGATAGGAAAATTGACCAATCTAATATGTTAAGAATTTTGGAATGATACGGTAGAGTTTTGGAATGAAGCAACAACAATTTCAGGAGGGTCTTATCAAGACTAGTTTCATTGAAGGAACTATATATTATAAAAGTAGAATTGGAATTCTAATCATAATTGACTACTCCAATATCAATCGGATGTTTTGGAGATGTGATTCACAGTAACTTGGGCCTTTGTTTCAATTTAACATGATACGCTTTAAAAGTGAACCAAGGTGTATTTATCCTGTGTTCTTTGCCAATGAATGTATATGAAAGGATAATGGATCTCTAGGTCATTGAGACCACCTCATTTGGGTGATTGGATCTGTCGCGTGTTGAGAAACAATGAACGTGTACTTCTTAGAGGAAATGGCTCAAAAAATATGCCACTTGAGTTGCTATTGGATGGATTTCAGGACTCGAAAGATCTCCACCTAGATGGTTGTGATTATCGAACACATTTGTTGAAGATCCACCGTCAACAGAACATTATGTTCCCCAAGCTCAATGATTACATGTAAATCGTTGTGATAGTCTACAATATCTTTACTTGCCTGTCTGAGGAGTTCGTTGAAACTTGAAGACTTGAGAGTAGCTTGCCTTGATAACAAGGAAGAGCATTTTGAATTAGCTCTTTACTTCATGTTATCTTTGATATAGGATGAGATAATGTTCTGTTTTCTCTATTTGTCCGAGCCTGGAACAGATAGATCTCGTTGTGGCTGAAAGCATAACAACTTTATGCTCTCACCAACTTCCGATAGGCTACATCAACAAACTTGAAATATTGGAAGTACTCGAGTGTGGCAAACTGAGGAACTACAAAAATGAAGCTTTCCATTGATGGAAGAAGTGATCACGGAAGAGAACAACTAGGAGAAGAAATTACTAACGGGTCCTTATATAACCAATCTCTTCTTCCAGGAACAAAAAGAAGTTAGTGATGATGACGAATTTGAAGCTGGTGAAAACTAGAAACGTAACTGATGTCTATTCCTCCCATGGTAGCTAGTCTCAGATGTTCTTTGAGAACACGAAACATATGATCGTTTTTCAAGGTATATATACTAATAATATACATAATTTGCTCCGCCTTTGTAATAATATATACCGAGAATAACGCAAGTATCCTTTCATTTTCTCATGTAAATTTGAATTCCTTTGGTAATAATGTGTTCAATATTTGTATGCGTTTTATGTAAAGATTTAAAAAAAAGTAATTAATAACTATTGAAGATAGAGATGGACATGTGTGCTCCTTCTGTTTTAGTTCATGGGAATTTATTTAACCAATAAGAAAAATAATAACTTTTGTAATTTGTAATTTTAAACGTGTCATGATATTTGTGTAACCATAATAGTTACAAAATTCGGAGAAATGAAATCTTTTGACTACTTATGATTTGAATTTGAATATAAGAAAATGATTTTTTTTTTTTGGGTCTAAAAAAATGAAGATCCTTGAAAAGATTAGGATAAAAACGATTTTTCTTTGTGAAGGCCTAAAAAACTATTTCTCTCAAAAATTTCTGATAAATATTAGATAAAGTAGAATCTCTCGAAAAGATTGCAGGAGTAAAAAGGAAAACAATAACGATCAGGTTTTTTAAAAAGATTTTTTTTAAAAAAAAAATTAGTGTTCAATCAAACACCAATATATAAATTATAAATTAAAGACAAACTTTAGCCATCTAAACTAGCATTTTTTAGTTTTGGTTTGATAAATTAGACACTCCAAAACGAACTAGATTAGAAATAATCAAAGCATGTTTCACACAACTTGTACCTTTTAGATCCTTAGAAAATAATACTCTCTTAAAAAGAATGACATAGTTTGACTTGAAACGTAGTTTAAGGAAAAAAACAAGACTTTTTAATCTTGTGGTTCTAAATTAAAGTTATATCAAATGTATCAAAATTATATTTAATCTTGTGATCTTAACAAGTCACGTGAAAAGTTAAAGTTAAAGTTTTATAAAAAAAAAAAGATCATATTTTTTCTAAATAGATAAAAAAAAAAACAGAATCATTTTTTTTAAACGGATAAAGTACTAGTTGAAGTGTTTGCTCTTCATATATATGTGATAATGATGCAACTTGTAAGTAAAAAGTTACACAAGACAAGAATTAGATTCTATTATTATTTTGATATATCAAGATGGATCCTTTATTTTATTACTAGATTAAGAATCCAAATCTTGAATACAACATAATCGACTATTTACGAACATTATTTACCACTATAAAAAAAAACACCTTTCATTAGATTTTAACACAAATCATCTCAAAACAAAAATTTAGCAATCATAATATCAAAATGATTCTTATTGAGAACAAAAACATCAAAAAACCACGATCCAAGGAGGAGCTAATATATAAGTTCAAGAATTTCCAAAAATCACAATCCGAGGAGGAGGAGAAGGAGAAGGAGAAGGTGAAGGAGCTAAAACGTCTTCTAAAGGAGGAGAAGGAGAAGGAGAAGGAGAAGGAGAAGGAGAAGGAGCTAAAACGTCTTCTAAAGGAGTGCCAAAACAAAAATGACGAGAGGACATTGAAATTTATCATCAAATCTTGGTTGTGGATAAATCGCCCTGATAACCATATATTTGATGATTATGAGATGAATGGACTTGTTAAATATGCTGGCAAATCGGGTTATAAATTTGCATAATATAAATTTGTCTATCTACTTTCATATGTATCGAAATATCAAATCTACTTGTCTGATTAGTTCAAATTTATCTTATATAGAATCAATATGACTCTTCTGTACGTATACCTGAGACTTCTGGTAAGTGGTGCCTCTTCTTGGAAGAATTTGATTTGCCTATGTAATATGATCTTATTAAACTTTATGAAATAATTAAATTAATGTCACATGGTAATGATGTTACAAGTACATTCAATGAAAAATACTTTACTATATCAAAGACATCAAACAATTAATTATATCAAAATAGACTTAAAAAATGAAAAAAAAAAATGATACCATGTAGTTTATAATTATGTGTACTGTTCTTAAGAGTTTAACTCCTCACCTCATTTTAGATGTTAAATTACTTTTTCCCCCCAATAAATGGATATATATGTCACAAGATTAGTAGTATTACTTCCTCAAAATCAAAAAAATCTCAAATTATATGAAGATTCGATTTTTATTTGTAAAAAAATATGTAGAAATAGCCAAAAATTTGATGTAGAAACCGATGGTAAGCCCCTCTCTATTTATAGCTGAAATTTTGAGTTGAAATGATCCGAAATTTTGCAAGTGAGGTCCAAAGAGGGTAAAATGTAGAATTTGAAATAATGATAATAAAATAGCATTTGCATTAAATTTGACAAGTTGATATAATGCTATTCAAATAGATTAACTTGTCGTCATGCTTGAATTTGAAGAAGACACAAAAAGGCAAATCCAATCTTTTTATATACATGCAACATTAAATTTTAAATAGTGATAATAAAAATAGTTAAAAGGGAATAAAAAAGGTAAATATAGAAAAAACCATATAAATTCATATAATTATAAAAATATAAATAAGAAAACAAAATAGGTGTTCACCAAAAATATGTACATACAAATGCAACTTGTAAGTTAAAAGTTACCCAGACAAGAATTAGATTCTATTATTATTTATATATATATAGAGAGATAAATCTGATAAATCCTTCACTCTATTTTATTATTAAAAAAATCAAGAATCCAATATAAAGATAAATCATTTACTCTATTTTATTATTTATTATTTAAAAAGAAGTCAAAGAATCCAATTCTTGAAAACAACATAATGAACTATTTACGAACATTATTCACCACATTTAGCTTTATAAAAAACCCTACTTTATATTGTAACACAAAACGTTTAACAACCATGATACTAAAATGAGGTGTTTTAGAATTATAAGTCTCAAAAAATTGCAAAGAGCTACAATATACGTCCAAAAATTGAAATTTGAGAAAGAGAATGTTAAACGTCTTTTCACAGAGTATGATAAAAATGGTAACGAAAAATTAAGCAAGAGAGAATCGATAGAAATCTTCTTATCGTGGTTTAATGGTTTCAATACTGCAGTGAATAATCATACTTATATTGACGACCATGAATTATGATCTTGATGACAAGATTGATGCACTTGTTAAATATGCTACTAATTGGGGTTATACAATTGCATAAATGTAAATTTCTCTATTTAATTTTTTTAGTGATTTTTTAGTTTACTGTTGGTATATGTATAAAAATTTATTGGTTTAATTAGTTTAAATTTGTCTTTATGTAGAATTAGTATGGTCTTTCTGAGCGGACACTTTAGACCTTTGATAAGTGATACCTCTAGGTGAAAAAATTTAATTTGCCTTAATTTAATTTTTTTAGTAATTCTTTCATCGTTTATCGATTATATAATATGATATTTTTAGTAATTCTTTCATCGTTTATCAATTATATAATATGAAAAAGTAGAATTTTCATTACATGATAATGATGATAATGATGTTATAACATTCAAATAAACAACTCTACTATATCAAAGACATCAAATGACTAAATCAAAATAAACTAGAATAATTGAAAAATCAGAATTGTAATTAAAAAATATTTGAAACTACATGGTTCATAGTTTGTCCTACGAGAATTTAACTCCCTCATTGTATTTAAGGTGTTAAATTACTTTTTTTTTCAAGATAAAACGGATATACATATCCATTATTATTAAAACAAATTTTGTATTACACAATTCAAATTTAATTGAGCTTTAATATTATTACTTATAATCAAATAAAAAAAGGAAAAACAGGCAGAAATTCTAGCCTCCGAAAGCGATGTGAGAATAGAAAAATAATTTTCAATAGACCATGGATTCAAATAAAATATAATATTAAAATAATATGAAAGAAAATAAAGTGAGTATTTTTTTAAAAAAAATAACAACAACACAATAATCAAAACAAAAACCAAGAGCGAAAAAGAAACATAATACTTCCTCGATTTTAGTTATATCATATGATTTTTGACTCGACAAAAAATTTAAAAAAGTAAATAAATTTTTTTAATCTTATACTCTTAAGTAAAAGTTACTTAAAATGTATCAAAATATCTTTTAATTTTATGATTTAAAATATGTTCTGATGAAAATTTCAAATTAAAATAATTAGTAAAACGAAAAAAGAAATATCCTTTTTAAAATAAATTAAACAAAAAACCCTAGCAACTTAATTGAAACATTTTTTTAACTCTTATAAGAGAGCTTTCACCATTTTGATTCCTTAGTGACTTAACCTAGAAGTGAATATGCTTACTATCCTCGCAACTTCCACTTATCGAATAAATCAAAACTAAAGAGTGATTTTTTTTTTTTTAAAAAGATAAATACTATAACAGTTCCTAAAATGGAAAAAAATTTAAAAAATACAAAAAAAATATTTTCCTATTTTCCAGCTCATATTGAAATTGCTAGTATTTTTTTACCTAATAAACAAAATCCCAAGAGAACACACAAAATCAAAAAAAAAAAAGAAAAAAAACCAAACACAAAATAAAGCAGCGCCATACAAAAAGGTGAAAACCTTCTAAATCCCCTCTTCAATGGCTTCTTCCTTGGTTTTACCTTCTCCTTCTTCAGCTTCAACTTCTTATTCTACTCCTCTGTTTTCTTCTTCTCGTTCTTTTCTCACTCATAAAAGCTTCGTTCCCAAACGAACCTGTCTTCGGACCTCTGTTGTAAGTCCTTTTACATGAATTAATTTGGGTTTTTTTTGTTTTTGTTTTTTTTTTTGGGATGTAAAAGAATCTTGTACCTATTTGATGAAAAGGGTCTCTGAAAAACTGATTCTTTATATTGATTGTGTAGTATATTTCTCAAATGGAATTGAATTTACAGAGCATTTCTATGCTTTTAGGTTTTAGTTTTATGGTTAAAGGTTCAGTTTTGGTTGCTGAAAAGTGTATGCTATGCTGCTTATGGGTATTTGTTTGTTTTAGGCTTAGTACATGGATAATCAATAAATTTAAGTCCTTTTTAGATGAATTGATTTGGTTTTCATTTCTTTTTTTTGTTTGATTTAAAACAATGCCTGCTACCTATATGATGAAAAGGGTTTCTGAAAAATTGATTATTTATATTGGTTTTGCAGTGTATTGTTCATTTGGAATTGAATGTACATAGCATTTCTATGCTTTCATGTTTCAGTTTTATCTTTTGAAACTTTGTTAAAGGTACAATTTTGGTTGCTGAAAAGTTTATACCATGCTGCTTATGGGTATTTGTTTGTTTTAGGCATACTTAATACATGTAGAACCAATAAATTTCATTTAGATGCTCAAACTATGCTTGTTACAATTGAGCACTTGAACACATGTTCTTAATATGCTTTTGTTTTTGTTAAGATGCCTTTACTATTTGTTTTTGCTTTTAAAATTTTATTCTTTACTTTTCTGTGTAGAAGCTTTTATTGAAAGCAAGTCATTAGCATCTAAGTGCTGAAAAACATATTTAGTGCTTAAGCTGATTTAACAACAAAACAATTAAGTGATTGGATAAAACTTGAAAGTGTTGAAAGTGATATAAAAACCATCGATGTGTATTTTTAAAATGACAAATGCTTTTAAAGCTATATCCAAATAATATAAATTTTAAAAGTGTCTTTACTAGGAGAAGGATGAATGTAGAAATGGAATGCCAAAGGAGTTAGGATTTGTTATGGGAAGAGTACTTTGGGTATTTCAAAAGTTTTTAGGGATAAATTGTGGAAGTCTTGATGAACCGAAGTGCTTAAAAGCTAAAGACTTAAGTTGAGCTGCACATCGTATGTCTTTTTCACTGAGTTGGGTTATAAGCAATTTTGGTGTTTCCCAAACATATACATGAGTCAAAATGTGCTCACTGAGTTGCTGGATTAGAAGATGTGGAAGTAGAGTCAGAAGAGATGGTAGAAAATCATTCCACATTGCATCTGTTGGACTGTGTGGAGAGAGAGAAATAGCCGATGTTTTGAAGATAGGTCCAATTCCATTCATAGAGTTAAATGGAATTGTATTGCATCTTTCTTTTTTTGGTGTATAGAAACAAATATAGAGAAATTAGAGCTTGTAGATCTGTTAGGCTCTCTATGAGTCTTCCTTATTCTCTTCTTTTGTTCCTCTTTTGAAGGTCTCTTGCATATCCTTAAACCTTAATGCTGGGGAATACAACATTAGCAGTTCAGAAAAAAAGGTGCTTATAAGTTGGTTTGACCAGCTTATATTAGTTAACCAAAACACCCTCTCAGATATCTGTCTTAAGGCGGTTATAGTTATTCTTGTACTGTTAAGTGAAGGATAATTTGGAAAAGATAAAAGTGATTAGAAAAATTGACTCATTTTATGAATTTTGCAAATTTAGAACAAATTAGGAAATTTAGTTTGTCTTGATAAAAGAAAAGGGAACCTGAATTTGCTCTTCCTTTCTGTATTCACTGATATGAGTTGGAAGTTTGTTCAAGCTCCAACTTTGTTTGGTGAAAATTTTATGGTGCTTGCTTTTTTATTATATTACCTCTACAAATTTTGTCTTTACCTTATATCATTTGTTTGGGTATCAGAATTGTGAAATAATCTTTACCTTATATCATCTGTTTGGGTATCAGAATTGTGAAATAAGTGAACCAGTGAATGGGAAGCCCCGTGTGCCAATCATCAATGATGGAACACTTCCAAAGTTCTTGCAAGCAAGTCGCCTGCAGAATTCAGTTAGTAGAAACAATAATAGGCTGAAGATATTCACCGGAACTGCAAATCCTTCGCTTTCTCAGGTACACCAGACAATTGCTAATGGAGTTATGTGTATATCCTGTGTTTTATTCAATGCTTCGTGATTTTAAAATTCAGTTTAGTATATCTTCCCATCATATTTGATTAAATGACAATCAAGAGCTTCTCATTTACTTCATAGTGTGCACAGTGACATTGAAATTCCCTTCCAGAATGTCACAATTTTGTGCTTCCTCAATTTCAAAATAATAGTTGAGTAGTTTAAATTAGTTATCAACTAATTACTGAAATTGGACTAGCCTTACTAACAGGAAAAGAAAACAAGTCCTTGGGAGAACTGCCTCCACTTCTACATTGTTCTCGACTATTCTAGCCTACTCAAGGATATTGTTTCGGAACTTGGGATGGAGAATGGTTCGCTTTCAGGCTGAATTTTAAGCTTTAAATTTCAGTCTCATCAGTTATTCAGAATTTCTTCCTTTTAAATATTGCATAAGAAGTGGGTATAGAATTTGATACACTTGTATTCTTTCCTGTGCGTCTGGTCTTACTTTCTAGAATCTAATTGGTTGAATACCTGACGAAGCATAGCAACAGAATAGATGGAAGATTTCTTTGTTTTCTCTCTTATTAGGAAAGAGACTCAATTACAAATATATCTGAAATTTCCGTGTACAAGAGTTCTTCATATTTTTGTTTTAGTACTTATTTACTTTTCTCCTCAATCTTCAAAATATAAGAATCATTGTTAGTCTAGCCATGAAATCCATCTGACTTCTTTTAAGTTTATGCTATATCACTCTATACAACTGATGCAGCATCTTTTGTCACTTAGGAAATTGCTTGGTACATGGGCTTTGAGCTGGGAAAGGTCAAGATCAAGCGCTTTGCTGATGGTGAGATTTATGTTCAGTTGCAAGAGAGTGTTCGAGGCTGTGATGTCTACTTGGTTCAATCCACATGTCCTCCAGCCAATGAAAACCTTATGGAGCTTCTGGTAATGATAGATGCATGCCGAAGGGCTTCTGCCAAGACAATTACTGCAGTTATTCCATACTTTGGATATGCCAGAGCTGATAGAAAGGCAAGTTAGATTCCTTTGCAAATTATATGCTTGCAAGCTTCAAGTTTTTGTTTCTTTGCCTCCTTTTTTTTGTTTCTACTCTACCTCGAGGTGGGATAGGGTACGACATTGACCTCTGTATACCTCTATGATAATACCCAAAAAGTGATTTCAAAAGGAGGGTAGAGCCTAACCTGACATTTTTCTGTGCGCTTATGATGGTTATGAGTAGAAGTACTGTCACTATTTTCTTGCATCCTCTTCTGGTTATTTAATATCTCAGTGTTCTTTACTCTTGATTAGTGCAATGATTATGTCTGGCAGTATCTCTTTGTGTCCTTTTTTACTACTTTCTTTTCATAGGCATTGTGGTTCTTTCAGTTGGCTCTAAGGATTTACAAATGTAAAGACATTTTTACTTCATTTTATTACGTTCTAATAATTATAAATTTTTCATTTTACAGACGCAAGGTCGTGAATCCATTGGCGCCAAATTGGTTGCGAACCTTATAACTGAAGCAGGTGCAGATCGTGTTTTGGCTTGTGATCTGCACTCTGGGCAATCCATGGGTTACTTTGACATCCCAGTGGACCATGTCTACTGTCAGGTAATCTCTTCTGTACTGTTGACAATGCTCAAGTGTTGCCCCTTTTGAATTGGCAAATAAGCAGTCTCCATTCTTTGCGTGCACAGCCTGTTGTCCTTGATTACCTTGCTAGCAAGAAAATTTCGTCCGATGATTTGGTAGTGGTCTCTCCTGATGTTGGCGGAGTTGCTAGAGCACGTGCCTTCGCAAAAAAGTTATCTGATGCACCTTTAGCCATTGTGGACAAAAGGCGGCATGGACATAATGTGGCCGAGGTAAATACAAAGCTAAACCTTGGTACTGCAGTTTAGTGCATTGATATGCATTTTCATTTTCTTCTTTTTCTTTTTTCCTCATGGAAACAATGTCTAAGTTCTGGTCTCGCAATAGATGAGGTTGTCCTTATAATTGTTTACCATTATTTAATGAGTGTACCGTATGCTTCAATCCCCCCCCCCCCCCCCC